>NW_022196898.1:72245146-72311810 GCF_008632895.1 Mastomys coucha | reverse complement strand
TTCCACCTCACACCAGTCAGATTGACTAGGATGAAAAACTCAGGTGACAGCAGATGCTGGTGAGGTTTTGGAGAAAGATGAACACTCCTTCATTGCTGGTGGGACTGCAAGCTGGTACAACCACTCTAGAAATCAGTTTGGTGGTTCCTCCCGAAATTGGACATAATACTACCAGAGGACCCAGCTATACCACTCCTAGGCATATACCCAGAAGATGCTCCAACATGTCATAAAGTCACATGCTCCACTATGTTCATAGCAGCCTTATTTATAATAGCCAGAAACTGGAACCAACCCAGATACAGAGGAATGGATACAGAAAGTTTGGTACATCTACACAATGGAGTACTACTCAGCTATTAAAAACAATGAATTTGTGTAATTCTTAGGAAAACAGATGTATTTTGAGAATATCATCCTAAGTGAGGTAACCCAATCACAAAAGAACACACATGGTATGCACTGATAAGTGGATATTAGCGCAGAAGTTTGGAGTACACATAGTTGAATCCACAAACCACAAGAAACTCAAGAAGAAGGAAGACCAAAATGTGAATACTTCATTCCTTTTTTAAAGGGGAAACAAAATACCCATAGAAGGAGTTGCAGAGACTAACTATGGAGCAGAGACTGAAGGAAGGACAATCCAGAGACTGCTCCACCTGGGAATCCTTCCCATATTCATTTATCAAATCCAGACACTATTGTGGATGCCAGCAAGTGCTGGCTGACAGGAGCCTGATATAGCTGTCTCCTGAGAGGCTCTGACAGTACCTGACTAATACAGAAGTAGAGACCCACAACCATCTATTGGACTAAGTACAGGGTCCCCAATGAAGGAGCTAGAGAAAGGACCCAAGGAGCTGAAGAGTTTGCAACCCCTTAGGACAAACAACAATATGAACTAGTACCCTCAGAGCTCCCAGGGACTCAACCACCAACCAAAGAGTACACATGATAGGACTAATGGCTCCAGCAGCATATGTATAGTAGAGGATGGCCAAGTCAGTCATCAATGGGAGGAGAGGCCTTTGGCCTGTGAAGGTTCTATGCCTCAGTGTAGGGGAATGCCAGTGCCAGTAAGCAGGAGAGGGTGGGGTGGGAGCAGGGGGGGAGGCGGGAACAAGGGATTGTTTTAATTTTTGTTTTTGTTTTTTGTTTGTTTGTTTTGTTTTATTTTTATTTTGGAGGGGAAACTGGGAAAGGAGATATTGTATGACATGTAAATAAAGAAAATATCTAATAAAAAAATAAGTGAAAAAAAAAAGAAAACAAAACCAGAGACCTTGTTTTCAAAAAGACATCATATTGATAGAGATGCAATTGGTAACATATATGAAATTCTGTGTTTGGTGTCTAGTGTCTTATAAATTGGGCATGTGGTACACACCTGTAATTCAACACCGAGGAGGTAAAAGGAAAGGTATCAATAATTTAAGGACATCTTCACCAAGAAGGAAGCTTAGGGGCCAGGCTTGCTTAGACAGCAGTTAGGAAGCACCCGGGCTTGAGCATTTACATCAAATCTAAATGAAATGTGAAAAACAGGTTTCAGTGTTATAGTTAGCTTAATATTTACCCACTTTTGAAAACTGTGTTATTATTTTAAAATTCTTGTGCCAGAAAATGAAATTTTCTACTTTCCTTTTTATCAGATAAATTCTCTCCATGGAGCTCAGTTTGCTTGAAACTTCCTATAAATGGTAACTCCTGACCATCTTATCACAAACAGAGGGTGAGATAATAGATGTGGGACTCTACAGTCCTCAGGGAAAGTGCATGTCTAGTAAACATATTTTGGCACATAGTATATTTTTATAATTATTGCTTCAAAGGTTTAAAGGAATATTAAATATATTTGTATTTGTATGCTTTGTTACATCTTATATTTTATAATATTTTATAATGGTCTAACACTTATAAAGAAAATATAAATATTTTAAAGAAATCATTAGGCCATTTTAGCATATGAATAAGATACTTTTACTACTAATAAATATAAATACATAAATTTCTAAAATATATGCCAAATAAATTTTATTGAAAATAACTGCTACTGAAAATATTCTGTTCATTCAATAATGATGAGACATGAATGTATTAGGTAACTTTTTTAAAAATATAAAAATGACTCCTCTACCAGTAATAAAAACATGAAATTCTAGGGAAGAAAAACCTTTCAATGTAATAGATTGAAAATATTTTTGAATTAACTTCTTTTTCTTTTATTGTTTGTTTGTTTTGTTTTTTATTTTAATATTTTTTACAGTCCAGACTTTGTCCCCTTCCAGTCTACCATCTGACTGTTCCACATCCCATCATCCCATATCTCCTCCTTCCCCTACCCCATCTCCATCTCTCCACCCCTACTGCACCAGATTTCCCCATTCCTTGGGGCCTCCAGTCTCTTGAGGGTTAGGTGCATCGTCTCTCACTGAGGCCAGACCAGGCAGTCCTCTGCTGTATATGTGTTGGGGGCCTCATATCAGCTGGCGTATGTAGCCTGGTTGGTGGCTCAGTGTCAGAGATCTCTGGGGTCCAGGTTAGTTGAGACTACTGGTCCTCCTATGGTGTTGCCCTCCTTCTCAGCTTCTTCCAGCTTTTCCCTAATTCAACCACAGAGGTCAGCAGCTTCTGTCCCTTTAGTGTAAATATCTGCATCTGACTCTTTCAATTGTTTGTTGGGGCTTTTGGAGGGCAGTCATGATATAATGAAAACTAGAAGAAACAGCATGGATAATATTTCTCTATGTAGGAAAGTTGGATTAATAAGACAGAAATAACAGGTTGTAATGACTCATTGTTATAATCTCAGAGCCCAGCGCATCAAGTTAGGAGTAATGTCAAAAATTTGAGGCCATACTGCAGTACTTGGTGAGCTTCTATATCAGCACAAATGATAGGGTCTGTCTTACAGTAATTAATTAATTTTTTAAAACCTGCATGGTAATAGTAAAAATAGAAGTAGATAAATAATAGAAAAGGCAAGAAAGCCTCTCCTCCACACAGACCCTTGGGCCAGGGCTCATTGTTTTCACTGGAGCTTGCAGCCACTTCATTCCCACCTAGAAAGTAAGTCTGGTAGCAGGGTCCTCCAGCGGTTCTGGACACCTGACGGGTGCAAGGGCCTGGTACCTCCTAGAAGATGTTTTTTGTGCAGGTATGTACCCATATATAGTAATATGTATTATTCTTATACTTGAATCCAACCAGTTACGATGAGACCAAGTCTTGCATGAGACGTGGGTTGTGAAATTATATCTATACTGCTTCATACATGCCAGATCTTTCCCAAGAACTCTATTTTGTTCATTTGTCAAAAGGTTTCTGGGAAAGGTACTCCTGCGACCAGTATTTCACAGAAAGCTGTGGAAAGAGGGACTGAGCGGAGTCTCCTAGCTGTGAAGAGTTGGAACCAGATCTTGAGGGCTTTCATGCATTGCTGTCAGTCACTCACTTACCGAGGGAAGCAGTCAACAGTGTCAATGGAGCTGAGAGCCAGATTCCATCTAGATGAATCATGCTGTGCCTAACCTTTCAGTGAATGAGGCCTCCTCCTAAGAGTGCAAAGTTATCTATTGAGATAATAACAATAGTGTTTGGTATGAGCTTAGGGAGTTTAACACTGGACTATATTTTAAATGTCATGTTAAATATATCATACATGAGGGGTGAAAAGTGTGAGGAGGAAACAATGCTCCATTTAAGAAAAACAAAAGGTCCATAGAAGTGTTATTTAAACTTGATGATGAAAAGATATATATAAAATTTTTGTTGTGGCTAATATCAAGTTCATGTTATTCTCAATAAATAAAATAAACTGGCAAAAATTATGAGTGAAAATAGGAAATGCTAAATAACTAAAAGTAATTATAAAAACAACTACAATGAAAGACTATAGGTATGATGCTAAAATCAGTGACACTTCCAAGAAGGACTGAAGTATCCACACTTTGGTCTTCCTTCTTCTTGAGCTTCATGTGGTCTTTAAATTGTATCTTGGGTATTCTGAGCTTCTGGGCTAATATCCACTTACTAATGAGTGTATACCATGAGTGTTTGTTTGTGATTGGGTTACCTCACTCAGGATGGTATTTTCTAATTCCATCCTTTTGATAAAGATTTTCATGAATTCATTGTTTTTAGTAGTTGAGTAGTACTCCATTGTGTAAATGTACATTTTCTGTATCCATTCCTCTGTTGAGGGGACATCTGGGTTCTTTCCAGCTTCTGGCTATTATAAATATGGTTACTATGAACATTGTAGACCATGAACAGATTCAGAGACAAAGTGTAAAGCAGAGACTGAAGGAAAGGCCATCCAGAGACTGCTCCACCTAAGAATCCATCCCATACACAGTCACCAAACCCAAACACTATTGTGGATGCCAACAAGTGCTTGCTGACATGGCTTGATATATCTGTCTCCCAAGAGGTTCTGCTGGTGCCTGACAAATACAGAGGTGGATGCTCTCAGCCAACCATTGGACTGAGCACAGGGTCCCCAATGGAGGAGTTAGAGAAAGGATCCAAGGAACTGAAGGGAGTGGAGATCCATAGGAGAAACAACAATATCAATCAACCAGTACCTCTAGAGCTCCCAGGGACTAAACCACCAACCAAAGAGTACATATGGAGGGACCCATGGCTCCAGCAGCAAACAAAGTAGTAACAAAGAAAAATAACAAAAAGACTTTTTTATGAAATTCCATATAATACTTGAACAAAATGAATATACTATGTAAAAATGGGATCTGTGCCAGCTATGTGAAGATGATTAAACAATCAAATCCTGATTACGTAGTGAAAATTAATTGCAATGAAATTCTTTAACTTGCTAAAGCAGAATCATGTAATCATTAAGAGGGGAAATAAGTACATTGAACAATGCCTAACACCCTCATGATAAAATCTGTCACCTAGCCCAAGTAATTATGAAAGCATTCTTACTTTACCTACCAGATCATCCTAAAAGCCACAACTAAAGTTATATTTTTCTAGTAAAGAATTAACTTTGTGATTTTTTTTTATAAAATACACAATAAATGAATAAATTGCTTTTTAGCTCAAAAAGGTTCATTTGTGAGCCTTCCATTTTCTGCCCTAAAAAATAACATAGAATGTTTAAATAAAGTTTAGCTGTATCAAAGAAGTCATACTTACCAACATCCTCCTGACCAACTATACATAGGAGACCAAACTGTGTTATGATCAAATGAAGAACAACTCATTCAGTAATGCAAGATAGATGTTCTAAAGATGAAAATGTGCTAATGAACTAAAAAAGGCAAAATAGTACCTCATTATTAAGAAGAGATGCTAACTATATTATCTAATACTAAAGTCAATGGGTAAGATGCTGGTGAAATAATGATGTGTTAATAGCTTTCAACATGAGATACTGATTACAGAAAGGATATTGATTTTATGTAATACAAATCAGTGTGTATGTGTGGTGTGTGTGTGTGTGTGTGTGTGTGAGAGAGAGAGAGAGAGAGAAAGGCAGAGAGAGAGAGAGAGAAAGAGAGAGAGAGAGAAGAGAGAGAGAAGAGAGGGGGAAAGAGAGAGAAGAGGGCACAGGCACACACCACACAGACACACAATTTTAATCAAAGGATTAAAATTAGCTACTTCACTAATATTATAGACAAAGGTCTGTTTTTCATAAAATAGACAACTTCAGTTTGGGTAAAACTGTGCAAATACCAGAAATGGAGCATAAACTGATGACAGAACCATCCAAGATGGGAATTATTTTATTAAACAACTGAAAAATATAAATAAATATTGAAAGCCCACAAAAATGAAAAGAGGTTATAATATGAAAACATTGCACATGATCTGAGTCTGGACACTGGAATGAAGGAGACATTCATGTATGTGTCTATATGTATTTTTTTCTATATTGTATTTTGATACAGAATGTAAAATGAGCTGTATGAAGTCAGTGTTGCTTCTGCATTAACATTCTGATTGGCTTAACTCCACTCTGAGTGGAGTTATATGAACAAATACTACATACTTGGTACAGGCTCCTTGCTGTAGGTATTTATGTTTTAGCCTATTCTCAAATGACATTCTTTCTCTTTTGCCATAGCTAAAATCTTCAAACTTAACCTTGTTAACTTAAACTGTTCAAAAGCGTCTCAATTCAAAAATCTTACTAGTGAATGCTGAATTTTGTATGTTCTAATGATAACATTAAAACATTAAAAATTTTTAAAGCCCTACCCAAAAATGTAAGCAATCAAAACAATATACTTCATACACTGTACTCAAAACATTTGAAACACAATACATTTATTTATATTTTCCAATAACATATCAATTGGCAGTTGAGGAAGCTTTTCCCTCCTATATGTAGCTTAGGATACATGCGCATATATGCCATTTCATTTCTAAACTTTTCTTAGTTTCCAATACTGCATGTCCAGAATTTCATTGTAACAAAGCACTTATAAGAGTTTCTGTAATAAGAAGTTTTTTCTTCTGCTATCAATTTTTAGAGATCAACATTCTTTCTGTCACAACTACTGCCCTGTAGCTATGAGCATCTTTATCAAATTTTCACAACTGAATAACTAGAATCACTAGGTAAGCAATATTTCCATATTATGCTATTGTTTTGTAACCTCATTTATTATCATTTTAAATTTTTGCTACCACTATATATTTTTGTTTATTTGGCACATTTTCAATTCGAACATTTTATAGCACTTTTGTATAAATCATTGAATCTGTATGTCAGAGACTAAAAGGGAATGCAAACACAAACAATTTTAAGTCTTCAAGTGAAACCAAAAATAGAGAAATGGGCGCGAATTTCCACAAGTTTTAGATGATTGATGTAATATTCTTTTTGGTATTTATAAAGTATGCATTTATAAAGTATGCATTTACTAAAAGTTATTATGTAACAAATAATATATATAATAGAAATTTAGCTCTTATTGTTTTGTATTTTCCTAAAAAATTAACTAAAAGCAAGCTAGAATGTGTGTGTGTATGTGTGTGTGTGTGTACGCAATAATGTATTTGTGTTATGGAGAATGGAAGAAAAAATAAAAATCAAGAAAAGAGGAGTGGAGAGTAAGGGAAGGAAGGGAAGAGATAGAGGAAAGTTAAAGAAACAGGAATAAGAAAAAACATAAACATGTTTAATGAAGATAAATCATAATATATATATGTATATATATTCACATATATATACATATATGTACACATATATATATTATGTCCATATATATATATATATATATATATATATATATATATATATATATGCACATAATACCTCCTTGTATATTTCCCCAAAGTCTGTATATCCTGGATTTGTACTAGATATTTTTTCAGAAAATAATAAAGTAATTATATCTAATATATATATATCATTTCCTATAATTCAGTTTACTTTTAACACATAATAGAAATGATATGTTCTTGAGCACACGGTCACCAATGAAGGAGGTAGAGAAAGGACCTATGGAGCTGAGGGGTTTGCAGCCCCTTAGGATGAACAACAATATGAACTAACTAGTACCCTCAGAGCTCCCAGGGTTTCAACCACCAACCAAGGACTGCACATGGAGGGGTCTGATTGTTCTGGCAGCATGTGTATAGTAGAGGATTGCAAATTCAATCATCAATAGGAGGAGAGAACCTTGGCCCTGTGAATGTTCTGTGCCTCAGTGTAGGGGAATACCAGAGCCAATAAGTGGGAGAGGGTGAGGTGGCAGGCATGGGGTTTGTTCTTGTTGTTTTTGTTTGGTTGGTTGGTTGGTTTTTGGAGGGGAAACTGGGAAAGGAGAAATTTACATGTAAATAAAGAAAATATCAAAAAACCCAATGAATTTAAGAAATTCTTATGGAAATGGATAGATCTGGAGAATATCATCCTGAGTGAGGTAACCCAATCACAAAAGAACACACACAGTATGCACTCTCTGATAAATGGATATTAGCCCAGAAGTTCAGAATACAGGAAGAACAAACAACCCACAAACCACAAGAAACTCAAGAAGAAGGAAGACTAAAATGTGGTCATTTAATTCCTTCTTAAAAGGGGGAACAAAATACCCATGGAATGAGTTGCAGTGACTAACTATGGAGCAGAGACTGAAGGAAAGACAAGCCAGCCTAATATAGCTATCTCCTGAGAGGCTCTGACAGTACCTGACTAATACAGATGTAGAGGCTCACAGCCATCCATTGAACTGAGTACAGGGTCTCCAATGATGGAATTCGAGAAAGGACCAAAGGAGCTGAAGGGTTTGCAGCCCCTTAGGACAAATAACAATATGAACTAACTAGTACCCTCAAAGCTCCCAGGGTCTCAACCACCAACCAAGGAGTATACATGGTGGGACTGATTGTTCTGGCATCATGTGATAGTAGAGGATTGCAAAGTAGATCATCAATGGGAGGAGAGGCCCTTGGCCCCGTAAAGATTCTGTGCCCCAGTGTAGGGGAATGCCAGGGTCAATAAGTGGGAGAGGGTAGGGTGGCAAGCATGGGGAGGGGGAGGCAACAGGGGTTCGTTCTTGTTGTTTTTGTTTGTTTGTTTGTTTTTTGGAGGGGAACCTGGGAAAGGAGAACCCATATGACATGTAAATAACTAATAAAAATAAATAAATAAATAAAAGAAATGATATGTTCTTCTATCTCTAGAAAATAATGAAATATAACAGGAAGTGTCTTAATATCTTCATTTCTTCTGCAGGTTTCTCCTTAGAGGTTTTACAAGGTGGATATACAAATGAGAACTTGTAGAACTTCCCATCATCATATGCATTTCATAAGCTTTTCACAACGTTCATACAACATAATACCAAGTAATAAAAAGTAATAAAAGAAATAAAATACTTGGTTCCTCTCTCCAAGTGTTATTAGTATAGTAAAATGTTACTCAGATCATAATTACATATAACAAATGTTTGATATTCATCAGTTTTATAATACATTTGTTCCACAATGGGTCTTAACCTCATTATAAAGTTGCTATACCCATTTGGAGTCATTATTCAGATGACAGTTCTTGAAAGTGGCACTTCTGTCCAAGTTACAAAAAAGTAAATGACACTTGAAGACTGAGTTCAAAGTGCTATTGATATGTATCACAATCACATGGTTTTATTGCATCTTATGTTTGATTCAATTGTGTTCATGGGAAGGACCACAATCTCTTATAGAGCTGAATTAATTATTTCCTGTATGGCAGTATGATTTTATTTATATATATATATATATAAAACATCAGGAATTTTGAGTTCATGGATGTTCTCATCTCCAAACACTGCATTCACAGCATATTCCTAAAATACTCATGGTTATGTAATTGATACATATTGGTTCTTATCGACTAAGTAGTTTCATTTTGATTGTGTTTTTTTATACTAATTTGTAGGTGTGCTATATTTTAAGAATACAGGGTAAAAATCTTCTCTAATATATCAAAACAAAAAACAAAACAAAACAAAAAAAGGATCAGAGTGTAAAAACACAGTTTCAGTTTCGATAGTATTCTCCATCTTTTTAAAAAACACCATTACAAGAATGATACACTAACAAATCAGCCTGCTCTTTGGCATATCTTTGTTACTTAATACTCATGTTCAATATGGTAAAACCTCTGAGTATGAAGGTTTTTTCTATTTTCTTAACCTCTTACAAAGATTTAATTTCCAATTTTATCAAAATCTTACTTTTATTTTGTTGTAAGTCTCCAGTTTCACCAGTGTCATTTCTGGATGAGTGGATGTTTCTTTTGCTCATGAAAGACACCTCAGATGGGTGTGCAGGTGCTCCCACATTGAACTGAAAGAAATGAAAAGGAGATGGAGTTCAGACCAAGGGCAACTCCAAATCTTTACTTCTAGCCCTTTGTCCTTCTGTCTTTCTGTAGTTGTGGTCTGCGGTCTGACTGCAGTCTGTTTATTGTCTGTCTCTATCCTGTCTTGCCTTGCCTTTCCAAAAGGTGTTAATCAGCTTATTGAACACCACAGAGAACATTGTACAGGCAAGGACACAGGGGTGCTTTTTCTTCAGATATCTTTGAATTTTACAAGCAAAGCAGTTCTTTTACTGACCACAACTAACCCCAAATAGCTCTCAAAAGCACACATAGATATCACCAAGCTATATTCACAGCATTTATGGGCTCTTTGTTCCTTAAGATTGCTTTCAACCTGTGGGCTCTTTTCAGCAAAGGATAACCACAACACACACAAACACAGAAATATTTTTCTGAGTCAGAGCATGGAGGAGAACATAGTTAAAGATTAAAGCTATACATTTAGCTTAGGCTCTAAAAGCTGATCTCATTGGAAATTCTAGGCACATGTGTTTCATTTCAATGCTTTCTTAAAGTTGTATTAAACCGGCTAAGCACACAGTAGGACGGCAGATTGAGTACATAGATAAATGATCTCAAGGCATATTGTCAAGTTGGCTGGAAGATCTGGTAGAAGTTCTTTCTCTTCAAGGCAAAAGGTATTTTCAGAGAAGACCAGCACTAAAAATGCCCACTTTCAAACAAATCAGTTAAGTCTTTCAACCCAGGAATGTTAATCACTAGAACAAAAAGATCGTCTCTTGCTTTACACTCTTCCTGGTTAGGACTTCTGAACATCTCATAGAGATTACAAGTAATTTGAAAAAAAATGATTAGGATCTCAATTACTTAATAAAAGTTTTAGACTGTCCAACACTTGCTCACTTCCTTCCTTAAGATTAAGGGCACTAATGATAACAACAACATCAATTAGAAAGAGGCCACTGATCTGTAGCAGCCTAATCACATGAGGGATTAGCTTAGATATGTCCATGAGTCCCTTGTCTCCTAACTACATCTCTACTTCTCTAGGCTGAGGTATGCCCAGCAAATTGACTTACTACCTAAATCATAGCTGAATTCTATGACAGGGTTCTAATGGAAGGAGGTAGCCACTTCATTGATATTTTATTTCTCCTTAAAGAAAAATGATATGTTAGGCTGACAACAAATGTTGAGGTAGTTATGGAGAAAGATAAAATCTCATTTACTCTTGGCAGGATTACCCACTGATCCATGCACTCTGGAAATCAGTATGAAGAATCTTAAGTAACATAAAAATAAATTTACCACGTGCCCAAAGAATAAAACTACTTACAATATGCCAAAGAACTCAATATCTTACTCCACAGATACTTGCTTAGCGATTCACAATAGCTGAATAACAATACAGGATTTGCCTTCTTAAAGCTCATGGACTGCACAGTGCTAGTGTCTTCCTAGAAAGACACTGATGCCAGAGGGACAGCTGGTTAATACCAGAATATTAAATATTGAGGAGATTGGGCCAATAAATACATATTTTCAATTTGTTAGCTTGACTAAAGGAACAGTGAAGAAACCTACTGTGAACTGGATGACGGCACCTGAAAGGAATGCATTTATGCTTGAATTTTCCCAAGAGGATACTGTGTTTTTAACACACTAAAATGTTTGTGAGGAAATGTGCACATTATTTTGCCTAAGTCATTCATTCTACAATGAATATAAACTTCAGAGCATATGTTATAAGCATAACAATTCAGGTTTCATGTGCCAAATACCTCATGAATTTAAACAAATAAAAAAGAGAAGACAAATGGGCATTCTTTTCTGGATAAATGATGATTAACTAGATCCAATAAACTTTCTGTATCAGAAATATTTCTTCAACAAAATAATTTTTAAAATATTGAAACCTGTGAATTTACTTTCAATCACATTTCTTTCTCAGTAAAGACATGGCTATTAGGTTTGTACTTAAAATTTATACAGTAATTTTATTAATTTTTGGATAATTTTATACCATATATTGGATCATATTTAATGTTCTCCCCCAACTCCATTCAGGGCCAGACCTCTCTTTCTTTAATTACCCACTCAACTTTTTGTCATCTTTAAAAAGTAAAACAAGATTAAATTCAGTTTGTGCTTCCTACACAGTCTAAGCTTTGTGGCCATCCACTAGAATGTAATTGACAATCTGAAGACTCTTAAAGAAAATCTACTCCCTCTCCATGCAGCTAATTGATTGCTAAAAGTTCCACAGCTAGAAATAGAACCCATACCTGACACCAGTATCTAGAATAATCATCTATGATTAGACAAGTCATAGGCCTTTGGATAGAAGTTAATACTATTATTCTACTAAAGGTATATAGTATTAAAATAACTTCCAATGATTTACTGTTATACAAACAACTTAGTACATCTCTAAACCTTCTTCATCTGAGAAGCATTGTTGGTAGATGACACTAACACAAAAATCCACAACTTAATTTTCAAAACAACTACAACAGCAACAGCCATGACAACAAATTATGCTATACACTAAATATTAAGAAATACTGTGATGCCTTGAAAATTTCGCGATACCCTTAACTTTATTACATAAACTCACATTTAAATTTAAAGTAATAATTAAGAATGCATTCAAGAATGGAAGTTTTGGTGACCACACAACTGCTTCATTAATCATATTGATTCACTTTTATTTTTATTTGTTTTATTTCATCTTTTCCCACTGATATCTATTCATTGCATGTGGCACTATTATAACTGTATCATATATATGGAATGTTGTCTCCATTTTCCTGTATTCTATGTTCTGTCTCCTCTCATACTTCACTAGTCTCCACTATCACTTCAGTCATTTTTGCTCTTACATTCATATGTATACATTTTCAGTGTATATTCAATACAGAAACATAAGTGAGAGAAAAGTGTGATATTTGTCCTTCTGAGTCTGACTTAATTCATTGAATATCACTACATCCAGTTTGAATACATCCTAGTGAAATTTTTATGTCCACATTACAAGTTATATTAGAAGTGTGTCAAAATACACACTTTGACATTCCTATGATGAAGTCTGTAACTTTGCTGTTGAAAGAATATACATATATGTGTGTGTATATATATACACACATAAATATGTGCCAGCATGATATATATATACACACATATATATACATACATGTATATATGTATATATATTCTTTCAACAAGGCATATATATATATATATATATATATATATATGCCTTTAACAATGCTACAGTAGGGAATGTGTTTGCCTTCCTATCTTTTCACCATGTGGCATAAAGCCACATATTATCTCCCTTATGACAGAAAAATTAACAGTCAAATAAAAATATACTGCATTTAATTTATATAATTAAAAATATGGAAACTGTTTTAACTTGAAAATATAGCATAAAGTATGTTAACTGCATGGTTTTTTAAATATTTTATTTGTGATTGTTGATTTATGTGTCCGTGAGTCTGTACCTGGGATGTGCACATAAGTGTATGTACCAGACAATGTAGCTTCTTTCTGCTGCTGAATTTACAAGTGGTTGTGAGCCTCACAATAGAGTTGTTAAAATGTAGTAGGAGCCTTTGCTCCAACCCAGCTTCCAGCTTTCTAAAAGGTGAGGATAAAATCCCTGTCCTTGTGGGAGCTGAGGGTGATAGAAGGAAGGATCATGAGCATCAGCAACCTTCCTGTGACTCAGGGCAGCTTCTAAGGAAGTTGTGACTCAAACTCAAAAAAGGTACAGGTTTCTGTATCTCTCTGAATTAGAAATAAAACTGTAACTAAGAACCAAAAGGCACATCATGAAACTCCATAAGGTTATTCAGAAACAACTATCCTTATAGAGAATAAGGCTTTTGTTGAACATCGCACATGTCGAAGCTTCTTTCAAACAGGCAGGGGTTACCTGTTCATTTTATCCTTTCTTATATGGAAATCCATCAATGTAATCCACTATATAAACAAGCTCAAATAAAAAGGCCAAGGAATTTCATAAATTCATTGTTTTTAATAGCTGAGTAGTACTCCATTATATAAATGTACCACATTTTCTGTATCCATTCTTCTGTTGAGGGACATCTGGTTTCCAGTTTCTGGCTATTATAAATAACGCTGCTATGAACAGAGTGGAGCATATATACTTATTACATGTTGGAGCACCTCCTGGGTATCTGCCCAGGAATGGTATTGCTGGGGCCTTGGGTAGTACTATGTCCAATTTTCTGTGGAATCACCAAACTGATTTCTAGAGTGGTTGTACCAGCTTGCAATCCCACCAGCAATGAAGTAGTGTTCCTCTTTCTCCACAACCATGACAGTATCTGCTGTCATCTGAGTTTTTGATCTTAGCTATTAAAAACAATGACTTTATGAAATTTTTAGGCAAATGAATGGATCTGGAGGATATCGTCCTTAGTGAGGTAACCCAGTCACAAAAGAACACACATGGTATGCACTCACTGATAATTGGATATTAGCCAAGAAGCTCGGAATACTCAAGATACAATCCACAAAACATATGAAACTCAAGAAGGAAGACCAAAATGCAGATACATCAATCCTTCTTAGAAGGGGAACAAAATACCCATGGAAGGAGTTACAAAGACAAAGAGTAGAGCAGAGACTGAAGGAACACAATCCAGAGACTGTCAAACCTGGGAATCCTTCCCATATACAATCACCAAACCCAGACACTATTGTGGATGCCAACAAGTGCTTGCTGACAGGAGCCTGATATAGCTGTCTCCTGAGAGGCTCTGACAGTGCCAGACTAATACAGAAGTGGAGGCTCACAGTCATTCATTGGACTAAGCACAGGGTCCCCAATGAAAGAGTTAGAGAAAGGACCCAAGGAGATGAAAGGGTTTGCAGCCCCATAGGAGGAACAACAATATGAACGAACTAGTACCCCCCAGAGCTCCCAGGGACTAAACTACCAACCAAAGAGTATACATGGTGGGGCTCATGGTTCCAGCTGTATAGGTAGCAGAAGATAGCCTTGTTGGTCATCAATGGCAGGAGAAGCCTTTAGTCCTGTGAAGGTTCTATGCCCCAGTGTAGGGAAATGCCAGGGCCAGGAAGTGAGGGAGGGTGAGCAGGGAGAGAGGGGAGGGAATAGGGGATTTTTAGGAGGGGGGAACCAGGAAAGGGGAAAATATTTGAAATGTAAATAAAGAATTTATATCTAATAATTTAAAAAACCCACATGATCATCTCATTAGATGCTGAGAAAGCGTTTGACAAAATTCAACACTTCTTCATTATAGAAGTCTTGGAAAGATCAAGAATTCAAGGCCCAAACTTAAACAGAATATAAGCAATATACAGCAAACCAGAACCCAACATCAAACTTAACGGAGAGAAGCTTGAAGCAATCCCACTAAAATCAGGGACTAGACAAAGCTGCCCACTCTCTCCCTACCTATTCAATATTGTACTTGAAGTCCTAGTCAGAGGAATTAGACAACAAAAGGAGATCAAAGGGATACAAACTGGAAAGGAAGAAGTCAAAATATGACTATTTGCAGATGATTTGATAGTATACTTAAGCAACCCAAAAATTCCACCAGAGAATTCCTAAACCTGATAAACAACTTTAGCAAAGTGGCTGGAGATAAAATTAACTCAAACAAATCTATAGCCTCCCTCTACTCAAAGGATAAACAGGCTGAGAAAGAAATTAGGGAAGTCACACCCTTCACAATAGTCACAAATAATATAAAATACCTTGGTGTGACTCTAACCAAGCAAGTGAAAGATCTGTATGACAAGAACTTAATTCTCTGAAGAAAGAAATCAAAGAAGATCTCAGAAGATGGAAAGATCTCCCATGCTCATGGGTTGGCAGGATTAATATAGGAAAAATGGCCATCTTGCTGAAAGAAATCTACAGATTCAATGCAATCCCCATCAAAATCCCAACTCAATTCTTCATAGAGTTAGAAAGAGCAATTTGCAAATTCATTTGGAATAACAAAAAACACAGAATAGAGAAAAATATTATCAGCAACATCAACAACAACAAAAAAAGAACTTCTGGAGGAATCACCATCCCTGACTTTAAGCTGTACTACAGAGCAATAGTGATTACAAACTGCAAGGTATTGGTACAGACACAAACAGGAAGATGTACTCATCTAGGAAGTTAATTGTTTGTGAAAATAGCTATCTTCTTTTTTCATTTAGAAACATCATAGGATTGATGTGATTTACAAAGATAAAGAGCAGATAGAACTTTAACTACTTGTTATTACTGAAGACATATTAGCACAATAGAATTAATATTAATTGATTCATTTTGCTTTCTATTAACGAAGCAAAACTGTATGAAATGTTATATGTATTGCAAAATCACTCTTGACATTGGCACATGGACTAATTAATGTGAAAAAAAAACATGGCTTTAGGTAACAGTTTACCATAGTAAATTGAATTTCCTAAACAATATTTAAATATACTGTTCATAACTTAATCTTATTTATAGATTGATTTTATGTAGCATTATTGTATTCTATCTGCTATTTTGTTGCACTATAAGTATTTTAAACTGTCCTATGTAGTATAAAATTTTACCCATTCAAAGTACTGCACTAATTTTGCTTAACTCATCCACCTTCTAAATTTTTATTTATTGTCATTGATATAGAGAATGTGTAGCTGAAGATGAAATGATGTAATCATATAAAATTCCATTTATTCCCTCCTTATCACTAGGTGATTTCTACTGTGCCCATTATACACCCATCATAAAATTAGTCTTATGATTTTAATTTTAGCATGATTGTACACTGTGTTTATTTCTACAAACTTTTTACTTTATCTGTCATTTTACATTTTGCTGTTAAATTTATTGGTTTGAAGAAAATACTAATTCCTAACTTTCAGACAGTTTGTCTACTCTACCATCTATCTCTGCTTTTCCTAGAATCTTACATATAAATTTGCAAAAGTTGTTTCTTTTTCCTTTGTTTTCACATTTTTAAATAGCCTCAATTATGCTTTGTGTTATATTATCCTAGGTGACAATAATGTTTTATTAATTCTCTACAAATGATTTACTTCACATAGCATGATTTTCAGGTAATTAAGAATGAATATCTTTATATATTTTTATTTTGTTAATTTATATTCTTTGGGATGCTACACTGAAATACATAAATCATACCTGATGTGCCTCCAACTGTCCATGGCCTAATGGAAGCCAGAGAGCTACAGGTTCTTTACCTTAACTGGTAGAACACTTAATATTTTGTTTCTTTTCTTTACAGATTAATTGAAGTTTACTTTGCAGGATATATATGTGTGCTTTTACTGTGTGAAACTGTTCAATTTCATAATAGCTTATAAGATTAAAATAATATTCAAATAAAGAACTTATTTGAATATTATTTTGAATTTGAAAAGGTAGTAAATCTTAGATGCATTTGCATTTGTTAAGAGACAAAGCAAGAGTACTTATTTTTCAGTAAATGCATTCTTTTTTTTTTTTTTTTCCCGAGACAGGGTTTCTCTGTGTATCCCTGGCTGTCCTGGAACTCACTCTCTAGACCAGGCTGGCCTTGAACTCAGAAGTCTGCCTGCCTCTGCCTCCTAAGTTCTGGGATTAAAGGCATTTGCCACAACTTCCAGGCTTAGAAAGTGCATTCTTTAATGAAGTTTATAAATCTTACCTTTTACTTCAGTTTTATGGTATATCTGACTTTCAATGGAACAATGTACTTGTACACATTAATAGGAAATAGTATAACATGGCAATAAATGCTCCACTTGTTATTTTTATCCTGTTGGTGGTTGGATATAAATGGAATTAAGCAGTGCCCTGTACACACCTACAGGTATAAACATGAATGCTGTGGATGTTGCAGTAGGCATCAACGCTCACACTAGAAGGTGAAGACAGTAATTTATTATAAAGAGCCTTATGAAGAGATATCCCCAAGTGTGTAAATATTAAAAATGCCCAATATGTTCAATGTTCTTCTCATTATTCCTCTGAGTTCTACGGGATTTATCTTTTAGTCATATTTATGCAAATGAGAAAATACTACTGAAGTGATTGATTATTTAATATTTTTTTACAATCTGTCATCACAAAACGGCTTCACATATAACATTATATCAGAATGAGAATAATGTTAAGTTTTTTTTCCAATGTAGTTAAGTTTGAAACTTCTGTTTGTTTTTCTTGTTGTTTTGCTACCTGGAATTCCATAAAAACATTTGGGATGTTTTTGCATTTAAAAAAAAATATGGTCTTAAAATTTGATATTTTTTAAGAATGTTTTTGTAAACTGGAATAGTGTTTTGAGATTTTTTTTATTATATGAATGTGTGTTTGACTCTGAATGTATGCCACCTTGAAAGAAAAAGAAAAAGGACACCCTTTAACATTAATTAAATAGTTTCACTTAGAAAATGTTTGGTCAGCTGGAAAGAATAAAAAACAGTAAGAAATTGTCTCTGATCAACAACAACGGAGATGAAACTGGAAGTCTGTCCGTGTTTCTGTAAACCTGCCTCCCCTTCTACTGCCTCTGCAAAGGCTAATATTTGCTCTTCTCCCTTGAGTAGAGACCAACACGTTCACTTAGACAGCACGTCCTGTTTGCTAAAGAGAAAACTGTCTTAATTAGATACCTGCAAATATTAACTTCTATAAAGTTTGTCCAGCTCTGGGGATAGTCTCTGATGTGGTTGAGATTAAAAAAAAAAAAAACACTAAAATGCTCATAAAATAATGCCCTAATCTATATAGAAATTACTGCCCGAGCCTGGGCTTGTAAGGAGCGGCCAGAGGCTACAGCTATACTTTACCTAAACAAATTTTCCCTTAATTCCAAGGACTGATACTTTCTCCTTGGGTTAAGTAGATGCTCCAGTCTCAACCATCTCTCTGTGGATGCTGTGAAGGCCAGAAGAGGGTGTTTTATCCCTTGGAGCTTAAATTATAGGAGGTTCTGAGCTGTCTAATGTGGGTCTGGGAACTAAACTTGAATCCTTTGTAAGAGCAGTTTACTTGAGGCTGGAAAGATGGCTCAGCGTTAAGAGCACTGGCTGCTCTTCCAAGAGACCTAAGTTCAATTCCCAGCACCCACATAACAGCTGACAACAGTCTCTAACATCAGTTCCAGGACATCAAATACCTCCACATAAACATACATGCAGGCAAAATGCCAATGTAAATAAAATAAAAATAAATAAATTATAAAAGAAAAAAGTTTACTCCCTTAACAACTGAGCCATGCCTTTAGAAGCAAAATTTTAAGATTAAAATATGATTGTTCTGTTTTCCTTAATTAACAGAATGAAGGTGCTGGAGAAAGAAGGGTGAAGAAAGCTGGGCAGTGGTGGCGCATGCCTTTAATCCCAGCACTTGGGAGGCAGAGGCAGGAATATTTCTGAGTTCAAGGCCAGCCTGGTCTACAGAGTGAGTTCCAGGACAGCTAGGGCTACACAGAGAAACCCTGTCTCATAAAAACCAAAAAAAAAAAAAAAAAAAAAAAAGAAGGGTGGAGAAGCTCAGGTAGAATCCACATGTAAGGGCAAGCCTGGGAGGAGTCGATGCCCAATAGTGAAGATCTAGTACATGTGCAAATAGCACAGAGGCCTAAACCCTCAGGCTTCGTCTGCAGACAACTCCACGCAATCCACAAGAGGCTCTGTGTCTCCATATCCTAGTTCTTAAATCATTCAACAGAAAAGGCTTAAGGTGAGCTTACTTCATTAGCAATGCTGGAAGTCTATGGTGACAAATACCTGAAAATAAAATGTTTGCCCTTAAGTATCAATTTATTAACAATTTATTGTATTTGTTTTGTGCCAGTGAGTTATCTGACAATAATGCACTATGATTAGATAAACGCATAGATAAATAGATAGATAGATAGATAGATAGATAGATAGATAGATAGGTAGGTAGGTAGGTAGGTAGGTAGGTAGGTAGGTAGGTAGGTAGATAGATAGATAGATAGATAGATAGATAGATAGATAGATAGATAGATAATGTAGATACGAATTTTTGCCTGAGAAAATGAGATTGTTGCAAAAGGAGGGAAGAAACATTATAAAGCGGCAGCAGAAAACGGATTGCTTTGAGATTGTGCCCCCTAGTACAGCAGAAAATACACTAAAAAAATTCTCACCAACATGACTGTCTAAATAGACACTGAGTACATAGAACACCAATAGCTATAAAAGCATGACAGAGAAAAAAGTCCAAGATATCTAAACCCTACAGGAAGAGCTATAGGCAACTCAAAAATGCTAAGAGTAGCAGGAACAGTCTTTTCATGTAGCTGTGTTGGGATTCCTTCTGGGATTTACATACACACTGCCTTTGTTGATCCTCTTCCGATTGTTGGTGAAAACCCCTTTCCTGATCCTTCCATCCTACACTAGCAACATTTCTGCTTCCATGTAATATGTTATTGTTTCATTTTTCTCCTTTCAACATGGTTTTCATAGCCCAATGGTTCTTTCTCTAGTATCATAGTATATCAACAACATAGATGCCTGTCTAAAAGTTAACATCTAACTTATTTGAGTTAATTTTATATCCAGCCACTTTGCTGAAGTTGTTTATCGGCTGTAGACATTCTAAGAACTTTGAGGGGTTGATTATGTATGCTATATTATCATCTGCAAGTGTGATACCTTGATTTCTTCCTTTCTAATTTCTATCCCCTCTTAATTACCCTTTGTTGTCTTATTGTCTGAGAACTTTGAGTACTTTATTGGATAGATATGGAGAAAGTCTTTTTTCGTCCCTAATTTTAGTGGGATAGCTTCAAGTTTCTCTTCATTTAATTTGATATTGGCTGTTCAAAATTTTTAACACAGAATTGTTCCTGTCTAAAGGAAATGCAGGGACAAAAACTGGAGCAGAAACTGAAGGAAAAGCAACCCAGAGACTGCCTCAATTTGAGATTAATCCCATGTACACACGCCAAACCCTAGCACTATTACGGAGGCCATGTTGTGCCTGCATATAAGGAGCCTGGCATGGCTGTCCTCTGAGAGGCTCTACCAGTACTTGACTGGGACTGTTGCAGATATTTACATCCAACCATTGGATTGAGGTCAGGGACCAATATGGAAGACTTAGAGGAAGGACTGAAGGAGATGAAGGGGATTGCAATCTCATAGGAAGAACAGTGTCAACTAACTGGACCCCTCAGAGCTCCCACAGAGTAAGCCAAAAACCAAGGAGCATGCATAAGCTGGTTCCTGGCTCCAGGCACATGTGTAGCAGAGGACTATGTGTATGGTCTTCAGTGGGAGAAGATGCACTTAGTCCTGTGGAAACTTGATGTCTCAGGGCAGAGGGATGCTAGTAGGGTTGAAGTGGGGGATAGGCAGCATAGTGGGGAAGCATCCTCTTAGAGTTGGGGAGATGAAAACTCAGGGAAGGGTGACTGGGAAAGGGGAAAACTTTTGGAATGTAAACAAATAAAATAATTTAACAAAAAATGAAATTTAAGAAACCATTAACAATTTAACATGTATAGTCATGTATAATACAATATTTGAAAAAAATATTGTGGTATTTGTCTGACCATAAGATACTACACTTAATAATTTCCATGTTTTTGTTTTTCCTTTTCACTTTTCTGTCCAACAGAAAACCATTCAACTGTCTGCATATACTATATTCTCTTTATATATTTTTTGTTGATGGATACTTATTGTATATCCCTTCATCAGCTTTTGTGTATATATTTAGTAATAAACTTATATGGTCATATGGTCAAATATTTCTTTGTGGGGACTCAGTGTTGTTTAGATACATAGATACATAGATATGTGTGCGTGCGTGTGTGTGTGTGTGTGGTTTATGTGATAATTCTTTTCATTTTTTTGGTAAACCTACATATATTTGTCAAAATATGTATACCAATTTTTACTCCCACTGACTGAATGAGCACTCCTCTTACCATATATTTCTCGAGCATTTAATTCAATGATGTAATTAATTAATCAATTCATTAGCCTAATGATGATTCTGAACTGGGTTCCCTAAACTCTCAATGTAGTTTGAATTTGTGTTTATCTGATGGCCAATGGTGTGCAACACTCTTTAGAATGTGTTTTGTATGTTTGTGTTTCTTTTTTAGAAGTGTATAATCAGTTCCTCTCACATCCCAGGCCTCTGGGACTTTCAGTTCATTAATTCATTTTAAATTTTTTTTATATTTTCTTTCTTTTATTTTTATTAATTATTTTATTTATTTTCATTTCAAATGTTGTTCTCCTTCCTGCCGCCCCTATACAAGCCACCCATCCCAAACCCTGAACCCCCATGTCTCTAAGAGGATGCTCACCCTAACCCATCTACTTCCACTTCAGCCCTCTAGCATCCTCCCTTTTGGGGAGCATCAAGCCTCCACAGGACCAAGTGGATCCCCTTCCACTGAGGCCAGACAAGTCCTCTGCTACATATTTAGTGGGTGGCTGCATACCAGCCCATGTATGCTGTTTAGTTGGTGGCTTAGTCTCTGGGAGCTCTGAGGGATCCAATTAGTTGATAATGTTGTTCTTCTTATGGGGTTGCAATCGCCTTCAGCTCTTTCAGTCCTTCTCCAAACTTTTCAATAGGGATTTCTGAGCTTAGTCCACACTGTAATTATCTGTCTCAGTCAGGTGCTGGTCGAGTCTCTCAGAAGATAGCCATGCCAGGCTCCTGTCTGCAACCACAACATAGCACCAGCAATAGTGTCAGGTTTGGTGCCTGCACATGGGATGGATCCCAAAGTAGAGCTGTCTCTGGATGGCCTTTCCATCAGTCTCTTCTCAATTTTTGTCACTGCATTTTCTTTAGACAGGAACAACTATGGGTCAAAAATTTGGAGATGGGTAGGTGGCCCCATCACTCAAATGGGAGCTGTGTCTATCTGCTGGAGGTGGTCTCTTCAACTTCCATTCCCAACTGTTGGACATTACAGCCAAAGTCATCCCTATTGGGTCCTGGGAGCCTCTTATATCCCAGGCCTCTGGGACTTTCTAGATGTTTCCCGTGCACACACACCCCTCCATTGCTGCATATTTTTATTCATTCTCCTGGCACTCTGGGCTTCTTTCTTATCTCTCTCCCATACCTGATCTAGCTGCCCCTATTTTCTCTTCCCCTCCCCTCTTCCACCCAGGTCCCTTCCTCTCTCTCTGCCTCCCATGATAATTTTGTTTCCCCTTCTAAGTAACATTGAGCCATCCCTACTTATTGCTTTTCTTCATGTTAAACTTCATGTGGTCTGTGAGTTGTATCATGGGTATTCCAAACTTTTGGGCTAATATCCACTTACCAGTGAGTATATATAATTCATGTCCTTTTGGGTCCAGGTTACCTCACTCAGAATGATATTTTCTAGTTCCACCCGTTTACCTGCAAAATTCATGATGTCCTCATTTTTAATAGTCGTATTTAATAGTAGTATTCCATTGTGAAAGTGAACCACATTTTCTGTATCAATTCTTCAGTTGAGGGACATTTTGGTGGCTTCCAGCTTCTAGATATTACAAATAAGACTGCTATGAACACAGTGGAGCACATGCCCTTGTGGTATGGTGGGACATCTTTTGGGTGTATACCCAGGAGTGGTATAGCTGGGTCTTCAGGTACAACTATTTCCAATTTTCTGAGGAACTGCCAGATTGATTTCCAGAGTGGTTATACCAGTTTGCAATCTCATAAGCGATGGAGGAGTCAAGTTCCTCTTTCTCCACATCCTCACCAATGTCTGCTGTCACTGAGGTTTTTTATCTTAGCTCTACTGATTGGTGTAAGGTAGACAATGCCCCCAGCTCCCAGCATTCTGGCTGGATTCTACCCCCACAGTCACCTGACCACAGCTAGGTATGCCCCGCCCCACAGTTACCTGGGAACAGCAAGGTAGCCCAGCCCACTATAAAAGGGGCTGCTTGACCCCTCCTCTCTCTTTCAACTTCTTATTCTTGCCTTTATTCTCACTTCTTGCTCCCTCTCTCCTCCTCCTTCCTGCCTCTCTCCACGTGGCCAAGGCCAGCTTCTACTTTTCTACTTTTTCTCTCTCTCTCTTTTCTATAATAAAACACCTTAAGACCATAGACTGCCTCCTTTCATCTAGACTTACCATGCTGGGGAAATGGATTAGGCCTTCCTTTAAAGAGCTGCTTCTAATCTCCCCCAGGAAAGTCTTCCAGCTCCAGTCTCAAGACTGGACCAAGGACTCAGATCCCATGCTCTTGCAGGAACTGTGGGGTGCGCTTTCCCTCCCTGCCCCTTTTCTCCCTTCAGCCCCGGGGCTGACTGAGCTGCCCCAGGGGCCCCCAATTTGTTCTCAGCTCTTCAGTGGTGTCCAGTGACATCCTGCGATGTCCTGGAGCCAGAACCTGTCATCCTTGGCCTCCATGAGGCCCAGGGACACGGGGCTGTCTACTTTCTACTCCCTGCAGGCTAGGATCATGGCTCACCACAGTCAGACACCAACCTGGGTGGTGTGAAGACTGCAAGACAGTCTCCAGCATCTGCCCACCCAGAGTTTTGGAGCTCTGGCACAACGCAGGTCTCCATTTCTCACCCCCTTCGGTGCCCAACAAGCTCTGTAGCCTATTTTTTTTTAATGGGTTATTTGGTTTTCTGGAGTCTAACTTCTTGATTTCTTTGTTTACTTTGGGTATTAGCCCTCTATCAGATATAGATAGGATTAGTGAAAGTTTTGTGCCCAATCTATAGATTGCTGTTTTGTCTTATTGACAGTGTCCTTTGCCTTATAGATGCTTTTCAGTTTTACGAGGTACCATTCATCAATTGTTTGTCTTAGAGCCTGAGCCATTGGTGATCTGTTCAGGAAATTTCTCTTTGTGATAATGTATTCAAGACTATTTCCCTCTTTCTCTTCTATTAGATTCAGTTTACCTGGTTTTATGTCAAGGCCCTTGATTCATTTGGACTTGAGCTTTGTACAAAGAAATAAATATGGATCAATATACATTCTTCTATATGCAGACTGCCAGTTAGGCCAGCACCATTTTCTGAAGATGCTTTCCTTTTTCCATTGTATTGTTGTGGCTTCTTTCCCAAAAATAAAGTGTGAGAGTTTATTTCTGTGTTTCTGATTTTATTTCACTGATCGACCTATTTATATTTTTTAAAATAAAATTATTGACAACAGATTCTTCTCTCGTACGATAGATCCCCACCACAGTCCCCCTTCCCTTCCCTCCTGTCAACTTTGTTCCCTACTTTCTATCTCCCCCAGATCCTCCACTCCCGTTTCTGTTCAGAAAAGACCAGGTGTCTAAGAGCCACAGCCACATGGGACAAAACAAAATACAATAGGACTAGAAAATAAAAACCCTCCTACTGAAACTGGCAAGGAAATCCAGTAGGAGGGAGAGTTTCAAGAGCAAGCAAAATAGTCAGAGACATAACCTCTCACACAGTTAGGAGTCCCACAAAACTAACAGCCATACATTACATATAGGCAAAGAACCTGGTGCATCATCATACAGGTCTCTAGATTGCTTCTTCCGTCTCTCCGAAGCCATCTGAGCTCCACTTAGTTAATGCTGAAGACCTTGTTCTGGTGTCCTCTGTCCCCTCTGACTCCTACAGTCTTTTCTCCATCTCTCATCTTTTGATTAGTCTATTTGAGATTGTGCTATATAATTTCACAGTTTTCATATATTCTAGGTCTTATCCCTCTGAGAGATGGTTAATTAATTATAGCAAAGATCTGGAATACAGGCATTGAAAAAAGATAGGCTTTTCAACAAATGGTGCTGGGAAAATATATATTAATGTGAATAATAATAAAATTGCACCCACACCTATCCCTTCTCAGAACACAACTCAAGAAGATTAAATACTTTAATATAAAATACCAATTTCAGGGACAATTTAAGATGTAAACATAAGCAATGATTTTTTTTCAAAGGACTTCAGAAGCACAGGAATGATCTCAAATAGAGGCAAATGGGCTCATATGTGAATGTAGGATCTACACATCAAGGGAAACCATTATCGATCGAGTAGTGAGACAGTGTGGGGATGGGTCAAAAATCTTTGCTGGGCATACCAGATACCAGGCAAATGTCTAAACTTGAGTCTCTTGAAAACAGTCCCTGGTTTTAAACACTAATCAAATATCAGAAGGATATGAACCGATCATAGGGGCAGGGAAATTATTTACAGGATATGTTTCCTGGAGCAAGTGCTCTTAGAAAAGGGAGGTCAGGGGTCATGGAGAAGAAGGCATCATTCTTAACATCACCAATGCTGAGTCCAGTAATAAACAGGCTTGTACTTTTCACGGTATACATGTGTGCATTATCAGTGGGGAGGAGGCATATTTTGAATGATTCTGAAATTTAAGAGTGATTTATGACCATTGGAAATAAAATAATTCTGAGGTCTAAAAAAGTATTAGGAAGCTAAGAATAGTAGAATAACATTAAAGAAGGAATCATATTTATTTATTTGTGGATAATTAATTTTAGATAACCAACCAAGTGATATTTATAGTTTTACCTTGCCAACTGAAAGGTCCTTTGGAAGTGAAAACATATTTCTTATCATGATTGCCTTTAAAATTATTTCAAAGGAAAGAAGTTCATGATCAATCTGTATCACCTTATTTTTATCATTGAAAAAGAAATGTCACTGATAAGAGATAAATGATTCTGCAGCCAGTATTAAGTAGATAAAACAAATACCAAAGTTAAAGCAAGGATATTCTTTAACTCTGCTGAGCAGATAAATTATGCCTTTGAAACATATTTTCCATTTATCTGATAGGCAAATCTTAATGTAATGGTTGCTTAATGTTTATCTAGATGGAGCAATGTGAGGAAATTGCAGTAATGAGCCATCTTAAAGTATTTTAATGACAATCTAAGGAACTATGCCAATATATTAAATAGACTTGAAATGATTGAACAGAGAATAATGCCACCTTTTAAGAGATCTGAAAATATATGAGGCATGTCCTTAGCACTGCAATCTTCACACCAGATTTCTTCAATACTGAATGTCAAAATAAAAGGTCAAACTAGGCTGGAATTTAAAAAATAAATGCCAATTTCTCACTGGACAACATATATCTTGATGTCAGAAAATAAAAAGCAATCATAACTTTACTTATAAGAAGATAAACCCATCAATTCAATTTTTGCTGCCTATATATTGATAGAGTGTAGCCTTCCATTGGAGTGTTATACACCTACTAGTGGAAATACACTTAAAGAAAATCGACTCTGCCTATCTCAGAAGCTGTCAATTACTATGCAGCAAGGAGTGGGGGCTTCATATTCACCTCTCTTCTCTATGCTGGAATTTTGTCTAGCTTGGGTTTACACAGGGATTGTACGTTCTGTTATAAGCACTGTGAATTCATATGCACAGATGTCCTGGTTTGTGTAGCTGACACAGTTCCTTATTATCTATTCACTACCCCTGGCTCTTAAAGCCTTTCTGCCTCCTCTTCCACAATAAGCTGTGTGAGGAGAGGATATAGTGTCGATGTGCAATTCAGGGTTGAGCATTCTTAAGACTTTTAGTATCTACCCCAACACCTATTGTATTAATCTAAGGGTAAAGCAATAAAGAATTAAGGTTCATTTTTAATACTATGTTCATTTAACAAAGTAATAGAAAAGTCACCTATAGAACATAGACAAAACTATAACTTATCTACCCACAGGTTCTTGATCTGACAGCAGTTCCATGTATACTTATGTCTTGTAGAGCAGGATTTACATGAAGTCAGAAAGTAGATGCTAACTCCCATATCAATTCCACTATTGCACCCCTGAAAACGATCTACAGTAACTTCTGTAGTTCACAGACTTCACAGCTGTGTTAAAACTGATGATTATTTTTCTGCTACAATAACATGCATATGAAGACTGTGCTATATGAAACTATGCACATGCATGACGAACACTAACCAGTTTGAAGGGATAAGTCTTCCATGCCAGTACCACTTTGATTTGTCCATGTTCTGTTTCTCACATATGTGGCATTTTCGGCAAGAGTTTCTTACTGTAAAGGGTAATCAGGAGTATTGACAATAGTCTGAAAGGTCTGGGATCTATAAGACCTCAAAGGTCAATAATTCTAAAGGAGGAGACATATACCTAGCCCTCAATGGGACTTTGTTGTCTCTAGTAGGAATATTATTGTTTCTTTATAAAGAAAATACATTGAAATAAAGCACAGACACGCGCACACACACACACACACACACACACATGTTCCTATATCTTTCTATGGAGCGATAGAGACAGATGTATATGAGTGTGTGTGTGTGTGTGTGTGTGTGTGTGTGTGTGTATGTAATCATCTGCCATATGGAAACTTACCTACTATTGTAGACACTTCCATAGTAAGTTTCCATGTTTGCATATGACTTTTGGAAAGGTTTTTATAATTATTTACCCCTCCCCATATTTCTTGGTCTATCCTTGTATAGGAATATACTCCATTGTAATTTAACCCTTCTTGTTCCATTAATGGCCTTCAAGCTTTCAAATGAGAGTTTTCTATATCTTCTCCTTGAACCCTCCTCTCATTGCTTGTTACAGAAATCAAGATATATATGGACATTTCAAATGAACAGTAAACATCAAAAAACTCAAAAGTAACTTTCACAAATGAGATCTTTATTATTTGAGACTTGCATTACCTCTTATTCAAAAAGATCATTTCTAGTTAGATCCATTTAGCTTTGAGTTTCACTTGTGTTAACAACTGAATAACCTTATGTATTATAGAACATTTTTATCCATTCACAAACTGATGAATATCTGCATTGCTTAATTTTCTGGTTATTCCCCCCCCACAAAAAAAGAAGCTATGGGCATGGATGAGCAGGTATCTCTATAGTAGGATATAGAGTCCTTTGAAAATGGTATAGCTAGACCTCTTGATGTATCTAGCTTCAAATGCCTGAAGAATCTTTACACCAACTTCCATAGTGGAGACACTGGTTTGCACTCACCATCAGGAAATAAATAACTTTAAAAAAAAAAAGAATATCATTGCAATTTCTAAACTGATGATTGTCTACAGTTGAATTGGGCTATAAAAAAGAATAGTCAAGAAAGAGATTTTAATTTTTGTTGATCTCTCTTTTGTTCCAGTGAGAAAAAGGAATAGAATCCTTTTATTTCTAATAAATATGTTTAATTTCATATGTAAATAATATGTTTAAATAAAGCAATTACACATATTGTTTCTGTGTCAAAATACTAGTGTTTGAGCACTAGAATATATCGTAAACATGCCTTGGAATTTATTCATTTGGCAACTACTAATTCCTCAGAAAACATCCATACTATCTATACTATTTCATCTTTCAAAAGACAATCATTGACATAATACATTTTCTAAGAAGAGTAAATATTTGTTTAATATTTTATTTGTTATATGAAATTGCCTTCCACAAATAAAAAAAAAAAACAGAAATAGATGAAAAAGTCTGCCAGATTAATTCTACTTTCAGTGATGTCTATCTTGAATACATAGTCAGAAGATGAAGAATGTTGAAATGACAAAAATTAAACAAAGAATTTCTTCAAATTAGAACATAATATCCACCACAACCATGAACTATATTTTATTTTTATATGAATGATTTACTTTTATAAATAGAAGAGGAATACAATGTATTACAAATTTCCAAATAATGAATGCCACACTCATTTTCCAAAGTAGGAAATGGCATTTAAAAAAAATAATTAGATGTCTGAGCTGAAGCTGGTTATTTTTCTGTTTTCTTGGCTCATTAATCTTTAACTTATATGCCATGCATTTCAAGATCATTTTCTATGCAATGACTTGAATTCTACATTTTTGCTAGTGATAATTGAGAAAAAATTGTTCTCAGCTCAATAACTTGATTTATAATATTCAGGTCTCTTTCTTTTGATGTAACAAGTACCATGACAAAACATCACTTATGAGATGACAAATTTTGTTCAGTTTATAGATTATAACCCATCATTGAGAGAAATTTTGCAGGAATGACTTGATGCCATTACTACATACCTTTCCACACAATATTTCCTCATATCAAGAAATTATGTCACAGCAAAGAAAGTGCAGTAGAAACTATGGTGGACATTGCTTGCTAATGACTGACAAAGTTATGCTGACTTTACATTCTTGTAAGCCCAACACCAACAGTGCAGTAACTAGTGTTGCCCTAGGTAGATAAATCCACCTGCACCAATTAACAATCAAGACCATTGCCCTCAGACTAACGTGATGTGTGAAGTCTCCTTTTAGATGACTGCAGAAGGTACCAAGTTGACAGTCAAAGCTAGTTATGATGGTCATATGAATGGCATGATTATTCTTGGTTAGAAAAAAAACCTGGCTTTTCTTCTTTTGTTTTTCATCTATACTATTTTATGCTATCTCAAGCTTCCCAAAGCTGTAAGATTAGAAATCACTGTTGATGGCTCATATCTGTAATCTTTTAAGCTGGGCAGTAGAAGCAGGAAGATGGTCTCAAGTTCAAAGTCAGTCTAGGAAATCTAACAAGATTTTGGCCAACAATAACAACATAGTCAGACGCTGTTTTATGAAGAACATTGGGGAATAACAAGGCCAAACTATACAAACAGAAAGTACGCAGAGTCAAATGTGGTGACACTTCTCTATAACATTAGACCTTTAGAGGTTGAAGGAACAATGGTGAATTCAAGGATATGGGCTACAGAGTGAGTTCAAGAGCAGCCTAGGCTGAGAACATGTTTCATAAGGAAAGGGATTATGTGAACTGAAAAAAATGCTGAGTAACTAGTTTTACTTTTAACTTTAAATTTTTCTATCTACCTCTGCTCCCAGAATAGTTTTATCACAGAATTGTTTATATAATTATCTTTATATTTTTCTATCTCCATAGACAAAGAAACAACACTATGAAAACTGAGATCAAAACCTAGGCCATGAAGGCATTTCACTCTCCAGTTTATGGTCAGAATATATAATAAAATCATGAGTGAATTTTGTGACAATGTATCCTTAAGATGGACCAGAACTGATTTCCAGACAAAGTGTTTTCTTCAGTATTGTTATAAAGATTTGTTTTTAATTATGTGTAGCTTTAATTATGTGTTTAACTCATGTCTTGTTGTATATGTGAACATAAGTGAAGGTGCTAATAGAGGTCAGAGGGAGCACAGAGTCATATGAATCTGTAGTTACAGGCAGGTTTTTTTATAATAAAATATATTTATTTTTTAATACAATAGCTACCAGCAATATACTGGTGTTGATGTTCCAAAGAAAAGACAATACAAGTATTTTATAATGAGCTTTCTTTCCTCCCCCAAGGAATTCTATAAAGTATTCTGATCCTGTTCTGCATTTTGGCTTGGGAGCTGAATTTTTATAAATTGGATTTAATATTTTTCCATGATAAAATAATTTCAGTTGCTCCCACCTTGATAATTGCAACAATGAACTTTTAGAAGTCTATTGTGAGTTTCACTACCTTTCTCTGTCTCTGTCTCTGTCTGTCTCTGTCTCTGTCTGTCTCTATCTTTGTCTCTGTCTGTCTCTGTCTCTGTCTGTCTGTCTCTGTTTCTGTCTGTCTGTCTGTCTGTCTGTCTCTCTCTCTCTCTCTCTCTCTCTCTCTCTCTCTGTCTTTCTCTCTCTCCTCTATGAATCAAATGTTGATGATTTCCTGCTTTGGCAAAGGCTTCTCAACTAGAATCCATTCTGTTCAGTGCTCATTTAATTTAAAAGTCAACATTTCACACACACACACACACACACACACACACACACAAAGAATGAATCATACATCCCCTCATTTTTTTCTCTATTGATATTTCCTAAGTGCTATCTATATACAATTCTGAGGTCATTCTGGAAATATAAATCATCAGAACTATAAATGCCTACATTCTAAAGCTGATCTACCTGGTGTACAAACCAGACAGGACCTCTTACTGGTATGCAAACTGCTCATGAGTTCAAAGCTCTGAACACTGATGTTGCTAAGAAAACCTCAGCTGTGAACTGCCTGGCATAAGGACTGGAAACAGGACTTGGGTTCTTTGCAAGAATGAGTAAGTGCTCTTAATCATTGAGCCAACTTCTTCAGCCCTGTTTTTTTTTTCTTTTAAAAAACTTAAAGCAGATAGTATATATGTTTATATATAATGGGGTTTAGGATGCCATTTATAATTTTAAAGATTTATTTATTATATTTCATATATCTGAATGTTTTGCTTTATATGCATGTGTACCTTATTCATGTCTAGTAGCAGAGCTTTTGAGGTAAGAAGGTGTCAAATTTGGGATGTGTGATCTTTGTAAGCCACTATGCATGTGCTGGGTACTGAACATGGCTCCTCTGCCATAACCACTACTCTTAATGGTTGAACCACTTCTCCAAACTCCTGACTATGACATATTCATAAATGTCTTTATGAGCAAAAGTCAAGTTAAAATCTTTATGGTATATGGGCTACTTAGCAGAGGCTACATCACTAAGGCCTGATTCAACTCTCACAGCAAGTATTTACTGTCAATAGCTCTTCAGAGAGATGTGAGGCCTTGGGAATCTCTCTAAATCCATAACATAATGGCAGAATCCACATATTGTTCAAGTTTGATCTGAATCATCAAAGTTGCCATGAGTTCATGAGTACTACTTGTGGGTCACCCTAGGAACCCAGAGCTCTTCACCATCCATCCCTTCCTTCAACCTCTAGTTCTTGCCACCTCTTGTTTTATAATATCCTTTGAGTTCTTGAAGAGGTGATACTGTTGTTATGTTTATGGTGAAGATTCTAATATTTTGACTAGTTAAAAGCCTCTAGAGTAATTTTAGCCAATAATATGAAAAGTCATTGTTGTTCATAGCTGAGAGAAACAATAACCTATGGTCAGTGTGATGGTATGTATACTCTCAGTCCAGGGAGTGGCACTATTAAAAGGTGTGTCCCTGTTGGAGTATGTGTGTCAATGTGGGTCTGGGCTTTAAGACATTCAGCCTACCTGCCTGGAAGCCAGTATTCTACTAGCAGCCATCAGATGAAGATGTAGAACTCTCAGCTCCTCCTGCACCATGCCTGTCAGGATGCTGCCATGTTCTCAATTTGATGATAATGGACTGAACCTCTGAACCTGTAAGTCAGCCCCAATTAAATGTCCTTATGAGTTGCCATGATATTGTTCACAACACTAAAACCCCAACTAAGATATTCAGTTTGATAGGAACAGCTGGTCCATTTAACAAAACAAAAGTAGGTTACCCTATAAGGCTCTAAAATCTCCTCAGCCATGGGCTTGGATCAGACCTACAGTACAAGAGACAAGTGCCTTCCTGTAAAGAAGGTCTCACGCCATTACAGCACCAGGGAGAGTCTAGAAATCCTATGGTGTACCTAGCAGAGGCTATAGCCTATGCTGGCACTGAGATTTTCATTTCATAACCTTCTCCAAGTCACTGTGAATCATTTCTAATGTGAAGTGTCTTAATATAATCCATTTTCTCTTCTAATTTATTTTTTTAAAATTCAGATTATATGGTAGTCAATACATTTGCATAATTCTAATAAATTATGTTGATGTATTGAGTGATTCCATAATCACTCAATAATTTGAGTGATAATTTTAAATATTTAACCAATGTTTTATACGTTGTTTCAGTTTCAGTTTGAAATAAATACAGAATTAGTATGCAAATATGCAAATAAATAAAACTGTAATGAGATGCTTTTTTATTTTGGACACATGTGTATAAGTAATTTTGATGGGTTACAACATGTCATACATGTTATTTGCATTAAACTTTTATCTCTGGCGTCAATGGGAGGTGTGGCCCTTGGTCCTGTGGCGGCTCAATGTCCCAGTGTAGGGGGATGCTAGTGCAGTGAGATGGGAGTGGGTGGGTGGGTGAGAGAGCACCCTCATAGAGGCATCAGGTTGGAGGAAGAGATAGGAGGTTTGTGAAGGGGAAACCAGGAAAGGAGGACAAAATTTGAAATGTAAATAAGTAAAATAATCAATAAAAAAATGAAAATAAGAAACAGTGTGCATGACAACCTTTGGGGAACACTATGAGGTTTTACTTTTCTTTAAAAAGGATTTTTTTTAAATATTTTGGATAAAGATTGATGCCCGGCAGTGGTGGCGCATGCCTTTAATCCCAGCACTTGGGAGGCAGAGGCAGGTGGATTTCTGAGTTCGAGGCCAGCCTGGTCTACAGAGTGAGTTCCAGGACAGCCAGGGCTACACAGAGAAACCGTCTCAGAAAACCAAAAAAAAAAAAAAAAAAAAAAAAAAAAAAAAAAAAAAAAAAAAAAAAAAGATTGATTCTGCATATAAATATAAGATTCTGTTCTAAGAAATAAAATAAAGTATGAGGACAAAACCATGAAAGCTTAAGGTCACAGCAGGTCTGAGAGTCATACAATGCACATGGAGGATGTCACTTGAAAATGCCAAATGACTGGAGATGACAAAGGAGCTGGGCTCACTCAGATAGTAAGGAGTGGACCCAGAACCAATGTCTGTCCTTCCCACCTAGATGGTCCCAAGGCTAAGCAACAATGAGAAGCCAAGGAGGTGCCCAGCCTTTGAGGAGGTGCCATAGTGCCCGGGTCCAGAGCCACTTCCGACAAAGATCAGTGAGGCACTAGGAAACTTCACATCCTCCTGTGGCCTTCAGCAGCCCGATAGTGAAGTACCTGCCTGTATTCACTGAGTCATAAACAAATTATGTCAGGAAAATAACAGACGGGTCTAGGATATAGCAGAGCCTCTATTGACCCTGATTAGTTGGGGTCAAGAGTGTAGATTAGTTAGAAGAGTGCTTTCCTAGCAAACGTGAAACCTGGGTTCCGTTCCAGTATCTCATGAACCAACTGAGTAAGATGTTGCACTCTTATAATCCCAGCACTTGCTCCATAGTGAGTTTGAGGGCAGACTGGGCTACATGAAACAATGTTTTTAATTTTAAAAAATTAAAGTGTAAAGAACTCTCAAAAGAGAGAAAGAAACAAACAAACAAAAGAAAAGAAAAAAATGAATAAATAAGAAACAGTGTGCATGAAAACTTTAGGGAAACAATATGAGGTTTTATTTTTCTTTGAAATAGTTTTTTAAAAAAATATTTCATATAAAATTGATTCTGCATGTAAATAGAAGATTTTGTTCTAAGGAATAAAATAAAGTATGAGGACAAACCCGTGAAAGCTTAAAGTCACATCAGGTCTGAGAGTCATACAAAGCACATGGAGGATAGAACTTAAGAATGCTATACTCTTAGTCGTTAAAGTTTATTAAAATGTATACCATCATAACATTTTATTCATGTTATCCAAACTATCTTAAATGTGTACATCCAATCAGAATAATTTCTTAGGTTTTGCTGACTTTGTTAAACCTTAACCATACTATAAAACTAAATCATAAAAAAATTAAGTAAGACAAGGTTTGTTTAAAATGTTTGGGTTGGTTTGTCTAAGCTGTATACATTATAAAATGTTTAGATGACAAACCTGATAAAAATCCTCTTCCTGCATGTTTAAGGACACTTAGGTGTGTGTGCCAGTGAAGATAAGAGCCTCAATGAGGACACACAATAAGTTCGGCATTACATTCTGAGACTAGTGAGGACCCAGGGGACAATGTGGCCACTGATTTTTTGACTCTCCTTTTTATCAGAGAGGACCTGAAATCACCAGAAATAGACTCTTACCAACATCTATCTTCCAAGAAAGGGGATCACTGGGAAGACCAAGCTGTGTGACACAATGCATAAATTATAATTATATGGGAATATTCAGCTTTGCTAGATAGATAATGTGAAGGATATATAACTTGTCTATAATAAAAAATGGAGAAGATATTAATTTTCTAATAATCTAAATATATAAACTAATGATAAGAGATAATATCTTCTAAAAGATAAAGACCTCCCTGATGCTAGTAATGAGATTAATGTTATCTTTGAATAACTCACAATTAAATATCTCTCTATAACTTTGCTTAGAATTAAAGTAACCCCAGAAGTCTACGGGCTTATCTCCACATAAGTGTTGTGTTAGTTCTTATACCTAAGTGGGTCATTAGGCCTTTCCATAACAAACACTAAAGGTCAGTTATTTTTGAAATTTTTGTGTTGGGTCTTCCCTCTACTTTCCCTTGTCTTAGACTGCATGGCCTTCTGGAACATTCTTCCTTTCAACTTTATAGCTCATGTTTTCCAACCTTATCAATAAATAAGATAAACTAACTAGTTTCAATAACTTCCAGGACAGATGGATGGATTTTTCTCACCCAGTGGGATCTTAGAGCCTCTATCACATCCTGAATGTCTTAAGCAATAGGGGTAGAGGGTTGAAAATACCAGTCATTGTACACTTAATGTGTCTGGAGCAGTTATATGATGGGACTCTGGAGCAGGGAACCTTTTTACTCAAGGCTGATGAGTATGGAACTTGTTTGTTTGTGCTCTTTGCCCTTGCTCTCACTTCTCCTCCTCTTAGTAAAGTAAGATGTCAATAGCTGGCTTCTTTTAAGTCTGCATTGACTCTATAAAGAGTCCCCATGGTAGTTCCTAATGAATTTAAGGATTAAAAACCAAAGAATTACAGGATTAAAATAAATCATATTCTAGTAGTGAATGATATATAAGCATGTAAGATAGTCAAGAAATATTGACTAGGCTTCAGTTACATCAGGGATGCTCTTAAAGGAGCATCTAGCTAGCTGCTTGTCACTAGCTGAATGACTCAGAAAAACAGAAAAACTTAGTAAGACACTATCAGGAAAAGAAGATGCTTGTATAATGCTGAGGAAGTAATAGAAAGACTCTTCAGTCAGTGTTATAAACTAAGATAGCCCTAACAAGAATACTAGTAAATATTTAATAAATAAAATAATATGATTTTTATTTGCTTGTCTGTTTGTTTGGGGGAGAGTTAAATCATAAACAACATCATCTTTGTCATCTTCCGCAATCAACTCTTTGAGAACTAGTGAATGTATTTTGGGATTCAGAAGTTATTTACTAGTAAATGTCTGGTGCATAATGTCACTGAGATTTTCAATTCTTTAATAGGACATTTCTTAGGAGCCGCATGCCTTTACGGAAGCATGAGTGAGTGGAATTAAAAACCTAGATATTACCATTGATCTCTAGTTCCCTTCCCCATCCTTTTCTCCAGGGATTTATTCTGAAGCCAGGCTGACTACAAACACATGACCCATTTATCTCAATCTCAGAATTCCTAGAACTGCAGAAATGGACCAACTAAATCTGTTTTCCACATATTATGAGAATCCCTGAATCTGTTGCGTGTCTGTCTGTGGATTCTGTACCCTGAAATGGGCTTTCTTGTCTGGCCTCAGTGGGAAAGGATTTGCCTGGTCCTGCAGCAACCTGGTGTGAAGGGGAAAGGGTGTTTACCTAGAGGAGAGCTTTCCATTCTCAAAGGAGAAGAGGAAGGAGGAACTGGGAGAAGGTCTGCATTAGGAGGTACTGGGATGTGAATAAAAAACAAAAAAGATGATCTACAAGAGAAAAAGAGAGAGAATCACTAAATTTAAGAGCTGAAATCATGGGGTTTTTGAGAATTTAACCATTAGGTATTGCAGAATTTAGAAATCATCTATATGCTTGTTTTCTCAATTCTTGTTTTATTTGCAAATTAAATCCATAGCTACCTTGCCACCATATAGTATCAGAAAACACTATAGTTTGTGAAGCCAAGCACATCATTCCCTTACTCACATTCCTATTGTCTGTTTTTCTTAATCATTAATGTGGATGGAGTCACCTGGGAACTCCATTACAATGGAGACTGATTCAGTACTTAGAGTTGGGCTGAGACTGATAGTTCTAATTAGCCCACACCATACACTAATGTTGCTGAGCCTAGGACAAACTTTAAATAGCAAGGATCTTCAATCCCAAGTTATATGTCTTTCTCTTGGCATTCAATCACTGCTAAATATTCTCATATGTATCTCTCAGAATTGTCCACTTCACCCTGATATTTCTACAAATTACACTGAAAATATCTCTCTAATTTTTTTGGAAGCCCCAACTGTGGTAATGGCTTCTAGCAAAGTAAAACTCAAGAATAATGTTGATCATATTCTTAGAACATAACTCTAAACACTGCAATTTCAAATGTCAAGGTCAGGAAAATCAAAATAGTGCAGTAAAAAAAAATGTTCTCTTGCCATAAAATGTTCAACAACTTGTGTTGTGTCACAATATTAGGATTTGTTTTAACTGCATTGGTTTAAAAAAACACATTAGTAGCTGTTTATTATGTTTATCTGTCTATCTGTCTCTCAGTTTATTTGTTTGTTTGTTTGAATGTGTTGCCAGCTGGGGCCTGATTCTGTTGGATGGATGCTGCACATTACAGAACAAAAATATGTGATGCTGCCCATTCCAAGGGATGACTTTTTGGTGTTTGTTGCTTTGTTTGTTTGTTTGAATCAGTACATATTAACTATACATATATCAGTACAAAAACAATATCTTTTGGGGCTAAGAGAGTCAAGGCAACATGTAAATTGGCTCCACCAAAATAAGAAGTGTTTCTTTCCACACAAAGAAAAACTTATCTTGACACATAAAATTAGAAATCGTAATATGATTTGTTGATTGTAGTGGTGATTTTCTTGATAAAGTATTAAAAGTGATTTTTGGATTAGTGCTTCTAGGCATTACATTTCTGTTTCTGTGAAAAGACTTATAGAGGAAGGAGTGTATTTGGGGGTTTGGTTTCAGTGTGATAATAGTGTACCATAATAGGTTTTTTGCATCAGCAAAAGAAAAAAAAAATGAAAATATGAGAGACTAGATCATTAAGGGAAAAGACAAAGCTGTGCTTAAGCTGGAAATGAAGCCAGGTTATAAGAATTTGTTCTAAGACCTGTTCTAATATAATTTGCAAAATAAATGGAAATCGATGGTTTGAAATGTTAAACTATTTTCCAAACATCATCTACCCATTTAGAATGGGATCTTGAATCTTTACTTGTCCTCAGGAAGTTTGGCAGCCGAGCGAGCATCCTCTGTAGACAAGAAATGGTGTTTCTCACGTTCACTTCCACCTTTCTGAGGTGGGAGCAGTTCTCAGGCCCTGAACGTGTAAATGTTGTATTTGCACATTTGAAATAATTTTCTAGTGTGTGGATATATCTTTGCAGGAAAGTATTAAACATACACTTAACGCCTGCCCTTTGCATCAGAGAACTAATGTTTTAAGCACAAACTAGTTCAAATTCTGTGAACTGTACAAAACATACATTATTCCTTTATAATTTATATTAAAATATTCATTAAAATCTTCACAGTGAAGATTCAAAAAAAAATACTTCTCTAAGTTCCATCCAGTCCCTGATTCCTCTGCCTCAGAAACCTTACATGAATCTTAAAAAACTATTAGGATTCATGATAGTACTTTGTGAATCCATTTTGTGTTAAAGTATCAGACAGGACTTCAGGCCATATTTTTCTTAGAAAATGATGGTTTAAATCATATAAAAAAAACAAACAAAGGGAAGCTACACACTTGATGTTAACAATAGAGATGGTGTTGCATTACCAAGACAACCTCACCGATTTGGCCATCTGTCTAAATATTGAAGTGATTTTTCTTTCTCTATTGGAAAACAGGATGACATAAATGGTTGACTAAATTTTATACTTAATTTGAGCTTTATTCTATTTGCTCTTTTAGCGTATTACTTAGGTTTATTTGAGATACATCAGAAAAAAATCTGTTGAGCAGAAGTAATGTTTCCAAAATCTCTCCTACACCAACCATTCAATATATAATGGGCAACTCCATGACAGTTTTAAAGCTTCATATTGACCCACATATCACTGCAGCTTCCACCATGTGATTCCTTTCCTGAAACAGATGTCTTGTGTATAAAGTGGGAAATCTCTAAGGACACAAAGTTAAAACACAAGCTTCTCTCTGTCCTCAGGAACACCTAAAACACATGGTTAGCTTTCCCTGGGAAAACAACAATATGACTCAACCATGCATAAAGACCTTGCAATTCATGCAAAGGGATAAAAAGACGGGGCTTAAGCTACACTTCCTACTGTAGCTGCACAGGAGAACTACCAAGGAAGACTTTATTTTTTAATTTCGTTTTTTTTTTTTTGATTGTTACTATGTTTGTAGAGTGGATGTCATGGTGTGTCTGTGGAAGCCAAAGGACAGTTTCTGAGAACTGAGTCTCTCCCTCTGTAGTAGCTTGAGGTTTTCAAATCGAGGTCTTCAGGCTTGCACAGCAAGCTCCGTGACCCACTCAACCATCTTACTGGCCTTGGAAGTGGTTCATAACTCCACTATCTAGGCATCATCTGATATCAAATAAAGCTGACATGATATTTAAAGGTTCCCAGATGATCTTATTATCCCGGATCATGTTGATATTCACTCACCAGAAAGACCAGAAAGATTTCAAGCAGATCGGATAGATTGGTGTCAATTACACTAAAATATAGAGTGAAGAGATGGATGTGTACAATAGTAAATTCATGATCACTTCATTTTTTAAATTCACTTTTATTTATATGTATTTTGTGGACATTAATGGTTGCATGTGTCCTGTATGTGTGCAGCCGCCCACACAGGCAGGAGATGACATTGCATTCCCTAAGAGCCGGCCTTTACAAGCTTTTAAGTATGATGTAAGGCTTTTGCAGGTGTTCAAGTGTGATGTGAGTGCTAGGAATTGAGCCCGGGTCCTTGGTAAAAGTAAATTTGGCCTGGACTGTTGAATCATTTAATCAGTTTCTATTTTATGTTTAATTAAAATGCAACAGTTATCAAATGGTAAACAATAGAATATTGAATAAACTCTCTTTTATGCATTATATAAGACTCAGCACTAAAAAGTTTTATATTATGGGACAATTTCAGTCTTTTAAACATTGTGTCTTCTTTTATGAATACAAATTAATTAATTTTTAAGTTAATTTAAAAATTAGTTTAGAGAAATATCATTGATTAATATTAAGCTAATATTAATATTAAGCTAATATTAAGCTAGACATAAAATCATCTGAATAAATTATTAACACTGAACATGACATAGTGTCCATGGCCTTATTAGTGTCATAAAAGAAGGGGAGAGCTGGGCAGTGATGTAACTGTTCAGTTGAGAAGGCTGAGGTAAGGATGCTGAGTTTCTTCTGGTTTCTCTTTTTAAAATGAGGCGCATTTCCTAAGGTTTTTTTTTTTTTAAATTGGTGGGAGATTATAGAAAGAATATGAATAATATAATTCTAGGTTTTTGTTTCCAAAGGCCAAAATACTATGTGTTCAATGTTATTTCAATACCTCCACCCCCAATTATGATGGGTCTCATGCCAGGCAGGAGTCATTATGATTAAAAGATGAGAAAGTATTTAGTTAAAAAATATAGATGATAGACAGACAGGCTGAAAGATAGATATTGGGGATTTATCTACAAGCTGCTTATCTACACTGAATGGAATTCTAATGAGCACTGTGTACAATATCAACATGAGATTTCCTAGGCATATCAGTACATCACAATATGTATTTTTAACCTTGTGAAAAAGAATTACTTTCATTATGCCTTTGGCTTTAACTGCAAAGTCATGGGCTATGAACTATGCCACTATTTTGTAGGATAGTTGGGTTTGTGTTTTTACAAAGCTTTATAACAGTAGAAAAAAATAGGAAATAACTAACTATTCAAATTATGTTCACATATTCTTTTGTGGGCTGCAGAAAATTATCCATATTTAGTTCATGTACACATTTAATATTTATTAATTTCTATTTAATTATTCATGTCATGAGTACTTTAAAAGGTTTTACATTTGTTTACCTATTTTATATCCTTGCATGCCTATGCAAAATTTGCTAGTATTAGCTTCTCATTAACTAGCAACCAGAAACAGCATAGCACAATCTGTGAAAATTAATTATCTTTCAAGTGCATTATCTATGTGAACATTTTAATCATTAGCCTTAAGAAAAATCTGTGTGACCCATAGTTAAGGAAGAATCAATAATACATTATATTTCATCCTAGGTGCTAGACACTTAAAACATAATAACGGACAAGAAAAGTGTGTGGTCACTGTCCTCATGGAGCTGTGCAGTGAAGCCTGCATGGAGCCTGCACTACAATGGAACTTTGGGAAAGTGTAAACTAACAGAGGTGCAGAACATAATTTTAAGCAAGGAAAAAGGGCTTAAGATGCTTGACAATTGGCCTCTACATTTATTTGCCATAAAGTAATAATAAAATATAGTTTTACACAGACCTGTTTGAAATGATAGTCTGGTGGGAAAAAAATAATAAAACATTGTGGAAAATGAGAAGCAGCTTTCAAGTAGACAAATTGGAATTCTTAAGGGTTTTTGCCCTGATGCGATGATAGCAGGCTCATTAGAGAAGTAGATTAAGCCAGGTGTGGAACTATTCAAGAATCTCAGGGACTTCCATAAACTGTAGGTATTCACTTTTATCCCAGTCAGCATCACATAAAAGTTCTTTTGTATGTTGCAGCTATTGTTGTTATCTTTCTGTCTGATAATTCAGCACAGCCATTTTCCTAATGTTCTACAAAATATTTTCAATGATTTTGAGAATTAAAAAATGCAGCGCTTCTATTCCTGCTTAGATATTAATGAGCTCAAAACTTTCCTCCCCCAACTTATGTAAACATTAGCCAGCTCTCCCTGCCTAGAGGCCAATGACCCACCTATTATTATTGTTATTATTATTATTATTATTACTATTATTATTATTAATCAGAATTTCAGGTGATTACTGTATTGCCAGCATTTTCTCACATCCCTCTTCCCTTTCCAACTGATGTCTTCTCAATTCCTGCACAGTTTACTGACATTGAATTATTTAATTTCCATTGCTATACACAAATACACACACACATGCATGAACTTACATAAGCGTGCACACACACACACACCAATGTATATGTACATATAGCAATCTGATGAATTTCTTTCACGTTGCTAATATGTAATATATGTAGTGGTAGGCTTGACCACTTGTTATTGAATAATCTATCAGAGGCATATGTCTGGAGAAGATTCATTTGTATACTCTTAGCATCCATTGATTACCTGTAGCTCTTGATTTAGGTGTGGAGCCTTATGAAGTTTCCCACATCTATTTTTCACATCACCTGGTGTCGAAGTATTTTAGAGGACCATGCTTTTAGGGTATACACAGGGGTGATGGATCCCTGTCTTATATTAAGGACTGAGTCTTAAAGCAGAAGTCTTGGTCTTCTGGATCTAACAATCTTTTAATCCCACGTTCCACAATGTTCCCCGAGCTTTAGGTAAAAGGATTGCATTGTAGACATATCAAGAAAGTTGGACACCCCACAATATGTTGTTCTCTGCAGTTTTACTGTTAGTGGTTTTCTTTACTAGTCTTCATCTGCTTAATATAAAAAAAAGTCCTTTAAGTGAGGGTATGATCTACAGTTGTCTGTACATATAAAGATAAGTATGTAGAATACAGCGAAAAAATACACTCACTTGGAAAAGCCACAGTAAGGTGTCCTCTAGGGTCCCTGCCCTCATCAGTCTGGTTGTTTACAGGACCAGGCTTGAATCTTCTCCTATTGATTAAGCCTTAACTCCAGTTCAAAAGCCATTAGTTACCCACAGGATATGTGTGATTATCACACTTTGTGGGATACCTTGCCCTGCTGGTCATTATTGTAGTTTGTAAGCTTTAAAATTCAGCACGACTATTGGTTGCTTTTCTTCCTAGAAAACTTGCATAGGATCTTGGGATACTGTGAATGTTAGTACCAGGGAGGAGACTTCCAGACAAATTCCAGCTGTATACCTCTAAGTCTTATGTCATGGAAGTGTGGAGCATACAGTAATAAGTTTTTACCATCAAATTCTTGGAAGCAACCAAGAAAAACAACAATAAATTATTTTATTTGAGGACATTTTTTGACTTCCTTCCCCAGTACTTTGAAAGCAGGCATCCTATCCCATACCTGTTACTAAACTTTTGATAGTTGATTGCTCTTAGAGGGAAGTAATGTCATCCAAAATAAAAATCCAGCGTGTGTGTGTGTGTGTGTGTGTGTGTGTTAGTGTGTGATTTTACATTAATCTAAAATACTTAATTTAGAAAACAAATTATTATGTTTTAACTGTCAGTTTGAAGTTGAAACCTTTCCCAACACCCCTTTGTAGGACTCTCTCATACCCATGAGCCACTGCTGTGAAGTTTGACAGTCACGGAAGGGTAGTGTTCCCCTCCTAACTTTCATAAGAAGATCTGGTTCCAACTCTGGTATTCCAGGTTGCAAACTATTTCTGCTTAGGAAAGCCATAGGATAAGAACTTAATTTTTCCATTGCAGGAAAACAAATAGTGGACACAGTCAGCTTAAGATCCACTCAGCCCATCTTTAAATAATTCTTCTGCCTTATCTGGGACATGACTAAATGTCTACACTTAGCTAGAATGCATTTATTCATACTTCTGGCAATAGTCTTTAAGTAAAATGTATGCCTGTGTATTCATCTTGCCCAGTATGATTTTTTTGAGGCTCTTTTGTGCCATAACTCTGACTACTTTATAATGTCCATGAACTCAAGGTCTTCTCTCTCCCCAGAGCAAAGTCCACCCTTGTGCTTGGCATTGCCTTGATGGCAGTTAGCTTTCAATGAGTTCAGCTAGTGAGTTCAAGGTCCAAATATTATGTCCATAATGGGAATCAACATTTCTTTTCTGAGAGATTAAATTTGGGTCAGAGTCCTTTGGGGAATAAAGTTCTTATGTATATTAGAACATGAGATGGAAAATAAGATCAGGGAAAATTGAAATGGAAAGTTTTCAATCTATTGAGTTTTTTTTTCAATATCCCTGGGATATCCCTAATATCCCTGCTTAAATCATTTTGGAGAAGATATTAAGTACTTCCTTTCCTAAAGATATCATTTTAGAAAGATGTTTAATGTCCTCTCAAGAAAAGGAGATTTCTTTTAACTGACTCAGCAAGTACTCATCTTCTCTGCTTCCCTGTCACAACTTCACATCCTTCAACTTTGCCTTCAGTGCCCTGTGATCTTCTGACTCCCTCTATCCTTCTCATTACTGGTATATATTGAACACTAGTGTTTTCCCAATTTTCCCACCTTTGATGTCTTCAGGACCCAGGAGAATATCTTGCATCCCAGAAACAACTCCTTGATGCTAAGAGAGCTAATTGATAGTGACAGGCTATTTGAAATGTGCAGCTGAGCTTTGAGACACCAAAAGTCTAGGTAATGTCTCATCAGACCTTCACAAGTCTTAGCTCATCAAGCCCATGGGGCTAACAACAGTGCAAACACCAGTACTCTCTTCCATGATATTGATGAGAAGCTTTCATATGGAAGCAGTTGCCTCCATTTCATTCTATTATCTGGAAAAAAAATGTTCTTGGCAGAGGATGTTTGTCTAGCATGTGAAAAGCCCTGATTTTTTTCTTCACCAGAGAAAATATGAAATAATGACAATCATATAAAATGACTCAGATATGAGATCTAAATTATTTTTATATACAAAATTCTGCTGCTAAACATTTATTGAAATCCTGCAAACTGTATTTATATTGATCCAGTGATAAAATATACATGTCTGTGTGTACATCTATGCACATTCCTACATCACTTGGTAGAACATTTTGTTCTCTTTTCCATACTTGCCATCTATCCCCATGCTCTCTAGTAGTCTAGAACTGAATTGACTTTGTTTTTACACTGGCTAGAAAAATACCTTAATACAACTAACTCATCACAACGGCTCATGCTGTTGTTTTTAATTTGATCATAAAAGGTATCAATATTGCATGCATAGTTAAAGGGGACATTTTTGTTCTGGTTTTGACATAAACTCAGTTTTGGGTAAACTGAGTCCTGAGGATATAAAAGTGGTTTAGCCAAGGCCAGAGTGAGTCAGAGACAGAAGGCAGAGTAGTGTGGAATTGATTATGTTAGGCTGAAACCCTTGTTCATCCCCTACACAAGCTGGGAAAGCCTGTCTGTCCTCCTTCCTTAACCCCACCTGAAGAATGAAAACTCCACTACATTTTTGAGAAAATTCCAGACTAACAAGTCATCACTTAGCATTTCCAGCAACTCAACCAAGAGTACCCAACCAGGGGCCCAGTTTTTGACCATATATGCCCACAATTCCATCTCCTAACTGACAAGCCATCACTCCTTGCCTAAAATCTATAAAATCACTTTGCTTTAGCCTGGATATGTGATTGACTGACCTCCACCTGTGAGATCTGTATACTCACCTTAGAGCTGTCTCCTGGTAAACCTGCCTTTATCTACTATTTTAACATTTTTATTTGTTTACATTCCAACTGTTGCCTCATCCCAGTCCCTTTTCCCTGGTCCCCCTTCTCAGAGTTCCTCATCCCATTCCTTCAGTAGTCTTCCCCCTTCCATGAATTCTCAAATCTCTCAAGGATTTAGGTGTCTCTTATTTCACTGAGGCCAGACCAGACAGTCCTCTGCAATATATGTGTTGGGGCCTTGAACCAGCCAGTGTATGTATTGAGCAGGTAGGTGGCTCAGTCTCTGGGAGCTTCCTAAGGAGGGGGTTAGTTGAGACTGCTGGTCTTCCTATGGGGTTGCTCTACGCTTTGGCTTCCTCAATCCATCCCCTAATTCAACCATAGGGTCCCCAACTTCAGTCCAATGGTTGGGTATAAGTATCTGCATCTGTCTCAGTCAGCTGCTGGTAGGGCTTCTCAGAAGACAGCCATGACAGGCTCCTGTCTGTAAGCATCAGTAATAGTGTCAGCCTTGGTGCCCACCTCCCACCCATGAGATGGATCCCAAGTTGAGCCTGTCATTGCAGCACCTTTACTTCAGTCTCTTCTCCATTTTTGTTCCTGCAGTTCTTTTAAACAGGAACAATTCTGAGTCAGAAATCTTGACTGTGGGTTAGTAACCCTGTCCCTCTACTTGAGGCCCTGTCTATATACTGGAGGTAGACTCTTAAGTTCCCTCTCCTCATTGTTGGGCATTTTGGAGAAAGTCACCCAAAATGAGTCCTGCGAGTCTCTCACCTCCCAGGTCTCCAGTACTTTCTAGAGTTTCCCCCCACCTCCCACTCCCACAGGTTGTATATTTCCATTCACTCACCAGCACTCTGGGCTTCTCTGATCTATGCCCGTACCTAATCCTGTTACCTTTTCCAGTCTCCCTTCCCTCTCCCATTCAGGTCCTTCCCTCCTCCTGCCTCCTGTAATTATTTTCTTCCCTCTTCTAAGTGGGATTGAAGCATCCTCACTTGAGCCTTCCTGTTTCTTAAATTTCTTATGGTCTGCGGGTTCTATCCTGGGTATTTTGTACTTTTTGGCTAATATCCACTTGTCAGTGAGTACATATCACACATATCCTTTTGGTCCTGGATTATCTCACTCAGGATGAAATATCCTAGTTCCATCTATTTGCCTGCAAAATTCATTATATACTCATTTCTAATAGGTAAATAGTATTCCATTGTGCACATGAACCACAATTTCTGTATCCATTCTTTGGTTGAGGGACATTTGGGTTGTCTCTAGCTCCTGTGTATTACAAGTAAGGCTGCTATGAACATAGAGGAGCATGTATCCTCCAAGGATTTGTGGTATGGTGGGACATCATTTGGGTGTATGCCCAAGAGTGGTATAGTTGGGTTCTTCAGGTAGATCTATTTCTAATTTTCTGAGAAAAAACTAGATTGATTTCCAGAGTCATTGTACTAGTTTACAATCCCACCAGCAATGGAGGAGAGTGTTCCTCTTTCTTCACATCCTAGCCAGCATGTGCTGTCAATTGAGTTTTTTATCTTAGGCATTTTGATTGGTGTAAGGTAGAATCTCAGGGTTGTTTTGATTTGCATTTTCCTGATGACTAAAGATTTTGAAGATTTCTTTAAGTGCTTCTTGGCCATTCAAGATTTTTCTGTTGTGAATTCTTTGTTTAGCTCTATACCCCATTTTTTAATTGGGCTAATATGGCCAGGAGGAAAGGCAGATCAGAATGAAGATAGAGCGCAGCAAGATGGGTAGGACCCTGTCAGTTTGTGTCTTAGCTGACATGGGTATTTGTGTGGGAGTCTCACCTATGTCCCTGGTTACTGCAGACCTCCTGGGAGGCAGATAGGCTGTATGATATGGGAGGGTATCTGGCCACTGATCTGGCCTAACTTGTTTTTTTTTTTAAGCAAACTAAGGTGAAACAACAAGTAAAAGAGCTGTGATTTTCCATTGTTTCCTGTATGCCCGACTCATGGCAAAATCAGGGGTGTACTTAGTGTACCCATGTGCCTGTCTGTAAAACTCCTAAATTAATTTTTATAATCCTGTGTCTGCTATGGTTCATAATTTCAGAGTTCATGCACACATATTTTTAATTTGTATTTATTTTGTATTTATATTTGTATCAGGGTGCAAGCAAAAGAGAGTGGGGCTTCGAGGACAGCTTGTGGGAATTAACTTTTTTCCTTTAATGAGGTAAGACCCAGAGATTTAATGTAGAAAAATTGTGGGCATTCAGTTAATATCTTTGACCGAATTTAGCAAATCTGATTTTTCAATTTAATAAAATATTTTTAGAATATTCTATAAAGACATAGGAAAGCATTGTTGTATAATTTTTCTCAGAAAATAAATTTTTCACAGTGATTCAATGTGATTAAAGTAAAGTTAACAATTTTATAATTATAAAATTCTATAAGATATAATTCATCTTAGTTGACATGTAATTCCAAGTTGAATGGATTTTAGGCGAGCTGTTCGGCCTCTCAGCTTTATATGTTGAATACAACTAAAGCAGCTTGAACTAAACACTGGACTTTCTAAAGTTATTTATGTATTCAAGAATGTGTACCCAGCAAATACCAATAAACATTTTAGAGAAAAAATATGACCTTCATATATTGAGACATAATAAATTCAATATGAGAGTTTGTTAATAAGGTAAAATATTCATAAAGATGTCAAGAGTTTTGAAACTGTGAGAAAAGGGAAGCTGAAATTCCAGAGAAGAAAAAGCTACAAAAAAAAAAATAGTCATATAATGCCTGGAAGTTTTTGTTGTTGTTGTTTGGTTGGTTGGTTTTGTTTTTGTTTTTGTTTTTTTTTTTTGTTTTGTCTAGGCAGGGCTTAATCATCTAAGATAGGAAGGACAACATAAAAATAATAAACAATAGAGTAGCATAGCATTTGCTACTAATGCAGTCTTGGGAAAATTAGGTTTAAAGGTTATACAAGAACAATATACCAGGAAATAAATGGAAAATATTCAGGAGAAAGAACCAGATGCAGAGTTCTAAGGAAACTTTTAAAGAAAGGTAGGTTCAGCTTTTGCAAAACTGAAGTACACCATGGAAACACAGCTTCGGGTGGTCATGTAAAATTCCACTCAATGTTTCTACCTCTTAGATAAATACAGATCATGGCTTGAGTTTTCATATTTTTAAACAAGAAGTGCAGTTTTCACATGTTCAATCAAAACTTACCAAACCACCTGGAGAGTTGGCTCAGCTGTTGAGAGCATACAGGAAACAATGGAAAATCACAGCTCTTTTACTTGTTGTTCCAGGGTAGGGGGGATTCTAAGGCCCTGAGGAAGGAATGGGCAGGTGGGTCAAGAGCATTCTTGTGGAGGCTGGGGCAAGGTGGGGTGAGATGGGAGATTTTCAGAGAGGAAAGTGGAAAGGGGGATAAGACTTGAAATGTAAATAAACAAAATAACCAATAAATTTTTTTTTTTTTTAAAAAAAAGACAATCTGGTACAATAGTGGAATAAGTGTTGTAGTAGAAACAAACAATCTTTTAAAATAGTATTTAAGACCTACCCATTCTAAGATAAGGACCTTATACCTGGTTCTGCTAAAGTGGAGGAGAGTCTGAGACTAGATAGTCATGGACCTAAGTAAAAACCTACTACTGTTATTCAGCTATGTGAACATAGCAATAAAATGAATCCAGATGTCATATTGTTAAACCCTTATATCAGTGCTTTGCTCACTTTCATCAGAGAAATGGCTTCTTGTGGGGGGCTGGTATTAACACAGAGATCTCCATCTGTAGAATATACAGAATGAGAGACTTCAGAGTACTCAGTCCTAAATAGTAAATAATCATCAGAGCCCTCCCTTCAAGGTTTAAAGGTTTATACCAAAGAGAAGAAAAAATCTCCTTGGAAACTCTGTTTCCCAAACACAACATGAGTGATAAACATTTAACTCACAGAGACTGTAGCTGCATTCTCCAGACCTAGGCAGTTTTAAACCAGATAGAGTCCCAGACCTGAGTTGTGTAAGCTGACACTTGGGTTACATCCCTAAGAAGATATTGACAATTAATGCTTTCTGTCATAGAGAAACTATGTCTTCTTCAGTGGCATGACAATAGATAAACAAATATATATCATCCACACTTCAGGAAGGCCCCATGCCCAGGAGAAATTGGCCAACACAAATCAAAGTTTAAACTTTTACTAATGATTTCTTTTGTGTGGTTTTGTTTCATTTTATTTTGGTTTGGTAATTTTTCTCTTAATGATTTTTATTGATTTCATTTAAATTTTTTGTTTGTGAAGGTTTGTTATTTCTTTTCCTTCAATTCATTTCTTTTCTTTTTTCGTCCTTTCATTCTTCCTTTCTCTCTTTCAACATTTTCTTTTCTTCCTTTCTTTCTTTCTTTCTCCCTTTCTTCCTTTCTTTCTTTCTTTCTTTCTTTCTTTCTTTCTTTTTTTTTCTTCCTGAGGGGAAAAGCATATAAATTTGAGCTAGCATGGAGAAGAAAGGATCTGGGAGGAACTGGAGAAGTAGGAAAATGATCCAAAGACGTTGAATGAAATTTTTAAATAAAAAACATACAGCCGGTGGTGGCGCACGCCTTTAATCCCAGCACTTGGGAGGCAGAGGCAGGCGGATTTCTGAGTTCGAGGCCAGCCTGGTCTACAAAGTGAGCTCCAGGACAGCCAGGGCTATACAGAGAAACCCTGTCTCGAAAAACAAAACAAAACAAAACAAAACAAAACAAAAACACAGAATCCCACTTATGTGTATTATTGGATTGGGTTTAAAAACAGCAAAACATTAGAAAATACAATCCTGATACTGGCACAGAACAAAAATGACAGAAAACAGTACAAATGAAATGGGACATCATGAATAATTCTAACAAAATTTTAGTCAAAATGTGACAAAACATTCAAAAGGGATGAATGGAAGCCTTTTACAGATGATCTGTAGTCCAAGGAGAATAGACAATGTGATAGCTCATACCTGAGCTTGTCCTGCTGAAAATACTCAGATTTAAGTTAACTATTGAAAGGGTCATAGTGAACTGGTTAGAGCTGTAATACAGAAAACATTCTAAAGAGGAATTGTCCGGCTGACAGACGATATCAAGAGAGAAATGGTGGTCACTTAAATCATGATCACTGGCCTCTTTGAAATACTTAAGAAAACATTTCCCATTTCCTTTAAAATTCCAAGTGAGTATTTAATACAAAGAAATGTTGAAAGAATGTTCTATAATAAGACCCAAAGTAATAGAATATGGCAAGAAGGTTTTAGAAGAAAAATAAAATACTACCCAAAGGCTGCAGGGAAATCTAGAAAAGGAAGATAAAATGAAAGGTAGGAGTATAATTTAACTTATTTTTGTGTTCTCCCTCTCCCTCTCCCTATCTCTCTCTCTCTCTCTTACAGTCTCTCTCTTTCTCTTTCCCTCTGTGTGCATTGTACTTAGCAATATTGCAGAAGCATGAGCACCTGTCCATTGTAGAAGTTTTTTTGTTTTTTTGTTTTTTTGGTTTTTTGTTTTTTGTTTTTAATCCAGCAACATGGCTACAATCAAGCAACTCTGGCTGGAATGTTTGTGGCAAAAAAATATGTTAGTACACACCTTTATTTTAATCTTTAGTAATGACATCTAATTGAGGGACAGACAAGGGAACAAATCAAAGAAAAACAGAATAAGATATACCACACTCTCACAAGAACAACACAGGAAAGAGGCTATTTAAGAAAGAGCAGTGAGAGGCAGCTGAGTTGAGTTGAAGGCAATTCAGTTAGTTCAGTCAGAGGAGTTCAGGCAATACACTGGAGTTAACTGAGTTCAGTCTGTGCAGCTTGGGCAGTTCAGTTCAGTGCAATGAGTGCAGGGTAGTGGAGCAGCCATTCAGTTGGTGGTAATTCAGTTTGTAGTTTAGAGGCAGTTTTATCTAGTTTTAACTATTTGACAGGTTGCAGAGAGAACAAGCTAGACACAGGTGAAGACAGAGAATGCAAAGAACCCAGATTAGAACACATTGTTAGAGTTAATTTAGGCCAAACAGAACAAAAAGTCAGAAGCTAAGAGAAGCCAGTTTGAATTAGTCAGTTTGGAGAGAAATTTGGGCCAGAACAGGTGAGTTGAACCAGTAAGCTAGAGTTCAGAAAGAACTAGAGAGGGTGAGCTTATTCAGCAGTAAGCCTTTGAGATGACAATTACACAAGGCAAATAAAATTTACTTTTACAGCCCTTGTGTTTGCAGAGGCTAAGTCAGAGGAGGACTTTAGGTTTCTTGCTTTATCCTTTTCCTTTTTGGGGTGGTGGTGAGGGGAGTTGGGGAGGGGGGCAGGGTCTCTACCACTAAATCTAGACATAGTCTCCAGAAATGTCCTAGAATCTTCCCTACTATAGCAACATAGTAACAAGTGTCCATGGTGCCTAACTGCCTTTTTATGTGGGTACTGTGTGTTTGAATTCAAATATAGATATTTGCTCAGCTAGTAGTTCTCCCTAATGAGCATCTCACTAGCTCATTCATTCACAATGGTTTAATAGAGAAGTCATGGCATTCCTTTTGCTTATTATATTGGTATACTTTAATGGTTAATGTTGTAATCCCAAAATTACATTATAATATAATACAAACTCTAAAACAATATCATCATTGAAAGAGTTGAAAGTTTTACCTAAAAACTACTAGTATCCTAAAAGCTTTGTGTATAGGCCAGCAGTGTTTTATTTAGATGATGTGGTTACTCATTCTTTAAGGATCCCATTCAATATATTTTGATCTTTTACTTCCCTCATCCAACTCCTCTCAGATCCACTCCCATCTCCATCTCCACCAAAACTCATGTTCTCTCTGTGGGTCTCTCTGTCTCTCTATCAGTATCTCTGTCGCTTTCTCTCTTTCTTCTGTGTCTCCATCTCTCTCATCTCTGTCTCTGTGTCTGCCTCTGTCTCTCTGTCTCTGACTCTCTGTCTCTCTTTTTTTCTGTGTGACTCTCTCTATCTCTCCTATCTGTTTCCATGTCTCTATCTCTCTTACTTATCTGGACCAGTTCTTGGTTAACGCTTGTGAGTGGATCTTGCCTGGTACTGTAGTTGATAAACCAGAGATTCCACCATTAAAGAAATCTACCTCTCCACCTCCCAGTCACTGTTAAAGGCTAATAGCTTCCCAGCCAAAGAGCAGTATTTGGACATCACCTCCCTCACTCCATGATGATATTTTAATCTGACTTGAGAGTATGTAGGTCTGATGCTTGTTTTCATGATCACTATGGATTCATGTGTGCTTCTGGCATGTTTCATCTGGATAGTAGTGTTTTATAGTCGCCCAGCTTCTTTGACTTGTTTAATCATTCTGCTCTGTATACTTATAGGTTCACAAACCTTGAGGAGAGTGGTATGATATAAATGTTGTGTGGATGTGTGTTTATTGTCACCTACTACAAGAATAAGCTTTCTTTGATTAAGCAACATGCTACTGTCAAGTTCTGTAGAGTGACCAATGGTAATTTAAACATATTTAAATATTTACGGTTGATACAGTCTGATTGGCAAATAATTCATTAAAACCTTTTGTTCCTGTTACTGGGGTTTATATTTGATTCTGTGTAGTACCTCTTGGAGTATTGTCTCCCACTTTGATGGTTTGAGTGATTAATAGCCCCAATCGTCTTGGATGTTTGAACTCCCATTGTGGCTTTTTGGGAGAAGTTCTATTTGGTCAGTCACTTGGAGAGGCTGCAAGAGAAAAATATTCTTTTATCACTGGCAGGTTGCTCTCTCTGTTACATTTCATCTTCAAGATGTATGCTCTCATTGCCTTCTCATGCCTCTGCTTCTGCTGTTGGCTAGAACACATCGATTCTGTCATCATGAACTTTTATCCCTCTAGAACTATAAGCCAAAATAAATGCCTTCTTCTCTAAGTTGCCTTGGTCATAAAGTTTTATCACAACAATATAAACAACTAATACTTCTGCTATAGGATAACTCCATCTAACTCTTTTTCTACATAAGTATGTATCAATTGTGTGAAGCTTTTACAGTAGATATCCACATGGCCTTTTAAATGGCCCCAAGTATTAGCTCTCCATCTACATATTCCCTTCTCTAATCTTTCCTTTCATTAGTAATCCTATTTAATTCTTTCTGTTCTTCCACCATTACTTCTTTAAAAATCTATATTGTCTCACCTTCCTTGAAAGAGTCCCTGCACTTCCATGTATAGTTACCAAATATATAATATCAGGTGAAACACACATAACAAAAGGTTAGTAGCTAACATCAGCAGAGAAAAAAAACATGCGATTTTGATCTGTGTTTGGCTCACTAAGTTGGAATGATTGTTTTAAGGAATATCCATTTACCAGTTTATTACATCTTTTAATTCTTCTGAAAAGCTGAATAATATGTTGAAAATGTGCCACATTATTTTTTATTCATAAGTTGATGTGCATCTAGGCTGTAAAAGTAACTTTTATTCACCTGATGTAACTGTCATCTCTGAGGAGGCTTACTAATGAGTAAGCTCACCTTCTCTAGTTCTTCCTGAAGTCTAGCTGGCTGGTTAACTCAGTTATTCTGGCTCAACTGCCTCTCCAAGCTGATTGATTGACTCTAGCTTTTCTATGCTTCTCACTGATTTGCTCTGTTTGGCATCACACTCTGGAAATTCGATCTAATCTTCTGGCTCCTTATTCTCTGGCTTCAACTGCCTCTTCTGACCTTCCCTGAACTGCATGAACTCAAGAAGAAACTCACCTCCACTACACTGCACTCACTGAACTGATCCCCTCCTGATTGACTAAACTGACAGAACTCTTGTTGGGAGTTGGGTATCTCCTATCTTTAACTCATTCTACAAAACTTTCTCTTATTCATCAGTTTATCTGTCTCTCAATTAGATGTAGTTGTTTGGGATTAAAGGTGTGTACTAAAGATTCCAGTCAGGAGGCCTAAAGGTATGTACTAAGGGCACGTCTGTATGACAACCAGAACTTAGAGATCTAGAAGGTCTTTGGATAGGATCAGATCAGTCATGTTGCTGGATTAAAACCCCTCTACACTAGACTGTCTCTATATTCTGGCTATTTTGAATAGATCAGCAAAAACATGGATGAAGAAGTACCTCTGCAGCTAGGTAAAGGGTTCTTTGAATATTTTCCCAAGAATTATATAGCTGATTCTTATAATAGATCTAGTTTTAGCTTAGGAAAAACTGATACAGTGATTTCCAGACTGGTGGCACCAGTCTGCACTCACAGCTGCGAAGAATAAACATTCGTCTCTCTTCACACACATACATGTCCTGTTATGTCTGAATAATCTTCCTTGCAGATGTGTTAAATTAAAAATCCAGATACCACAGGCAGATTTTTTGTCCATTTTATGTATTTAGTTTCTTTTATTTTTTGTTTTAAATGTATTTTTTATTTATTTTATTTTTTTATTAACAAACCACCACATGATTAGAAATGAGCATAGCTTTGTGACTGATGAAAGAGATGTTAATCTATACAGGAAACAGTTGAGTTCAGAGCTGAGTAGGACTCATAAAGGGGTTGATATAAATTTTAAAAGCAGACAAAATATACTTACGATGTACGTGATAAATATGGGGTGACCTGTGGGTGTGTCATGAACATTAGCAAATCCTTTGTTAGTACACACACTGCTGTTGGCATGGCAGATCTAATTCATGCAATTTCAGCCACTGATTTAGTTGCAATTATGTTCTTCTTATATACTACACTGTATTTCACATGTTCTTAGAAATGTCACCATAGATAACATATAACATATAATTTCATATATTTGAAGAATAAAGCAACAGCTGGCTTTTGAGATAAAATCATAACAAAATATTAGAACCTCTCTAAGAGTTAAAAATCTCAACCCCATTATTTCTGATCCTAAGTGCTTTCCTTTATGTAGTTTATCACAACATTATGTTAAATTACAAAAATAATTTTAATCAGATAGCTTCATTATCTTGTCATCCCTATGAAGAATCATAACTTGGTTTATATTCATTGTTATCTCCAGAGGAGAAACTATTTGATCCATGAAGCTAACATGCACTCATTACTTCCCACTTCTATTTCTAGTGCATGTCTATCTTTTGCCTCTTTTTAAATAGACTTTTCAGTCCCTGGCACAAAATATCACATCATTCATACTTAGTCCTCTTCTATCAGGAAAAAGAGTCAAAGTTCAGTCCTTACTGGAAACAGAGTCTAAGCATCTACAACATGGTCAGTTCCCTTTCTTTCTTTCCTTCTTTCTTTCTTTCTTTCTTTCTCTCACCCTTCTTTTGCCAAAAAACTTGGGGAAAATTTTTGGGAAAAAAATGTAGACCAAATTACAGATTCGCTGACACTACTTTTTTATCTTTGTATAGCCAGTCAGGCTCTGGGTGGTCATAGAAACAAGCCTCTGTTACTTGTAATATCAGCTTTTGACTTTTTCCAGATACCATTCCCACTTGGTTAAACACTGTGTGAAACATAATTTCCTTAGACATTTCACGAAGGCGTACCTCAATATTAACTCTACGTTTCATGCCTATTTATCCAGTGGCTTAATATATTTGAGTAAATATGTAACCTTTTTAATATTTTAATTCATTAGGGATAGCTTTCTTAAAGATTTATTGTCCTTTTGTTATATAAACCTCAAATCATGTATTGCTAAGTAAGCCAAGAAATAAGATGAAGTAAGTCCACCTTTCCTCTCATGTGTAATATAAAAGCTTCTACATTGTTATTTTTCATCTGCATGCATCTTGGTCCACAGTTTGTATCATGAGCTGAAAATTGAAATGGCATAAACACATAAGAATAGTGAGAAGACAGTCTGATTCTGTATATCATTTCAGATCATTTGGAACTGCAGTTAAAGACACTTGTTAACTTCCACAGCAGTGTTGGCAATCACACCACTTCTTTTTCAGATTCTATTAGAACCTTTTGTACACAGATAAAAGAATTAATTTTGTTCTGTGCTTATTTCATTGTATAACATCAAGTAATTGTATTTGAATATCAGAGTAATAAGAAATTAGGGTTTACAGTTATGTGTGAATATTTTCAGGAAGTAGTACTACATAACCATCATGTCTAACTAGCGTCCTTTAGAAACTGCAATACCTCCTTATGCATAATAATTTATTTGAAACTATTGATTTCATAAATATAACACATATCAAGAGTTTAGATACTTTGAGCTTTCATTTATTTTAGTTGCAATAAATACTATACATGTGTAATTATATATATTATATTGTTTTTATGCATGAGTATTTTATCTATGAATGTTTACATATATATGTAGATATATGTAATTATTTTATACTTCCATAAGAAATATTTGCATTTATTGAAATTATTCTCTTATTGACAAGAATGCAAAGTTCAAATTAAAAGTAACTAATGTTTCTTTTAATTCTAATAATAGAAAATTCTGATATGGTTTTGTTTAACTTCTAGTAGATAATATAATTTTTATTTTCAGATAGACCTTTTAAGTAAGTATCTTATACAGTTTTTTGTGATTTTGAATCTTTAAATATTCATAAACTTTGAAATTAACATAGTGATTTTATTAAAATTTTGACTTAATTTTTCTGTGTGCTGTGAAGTAAAGCTGCACAGAAAGATGATAAAAATGTTCTCTATCTTATAGCAGATAGGAAGTTGTGTAAAAAATTGTCTTCTCTCAATTTATTGGAAATTTACTAAGTAAAAAAGTAAAACTAAATTGCTGCATCATGAACATATCTCAATATTTATTATATATTTAATATTTATTGAATATTTGAGTATATACAATTCATAACCTTGAAAATGCTTAGAAACAAAGTTCATCAAGTACATAGCATATTTATCTTAATTTTAAAAAATACATTTAAATGACACAGAGTAAATAAGGTGTATTAGATACCATGGATAAATTTCTAATTTACTTATGACTTAATATTTTATAGCATGTTTTATGCATTGGTTATTTTTCTGTTTCATGATAAAATACTGTGGCCAAATTATGGAAGAGTCATTTCTCATACTATGTACAAAACTAATTTGTAGATTGACTAACGATGTAGGGAAAGTCCTGAAATGGAAGTTACTATAAGAAAAAATTAGTTTCTTTTACTTGTCATTCATTAGAGCAGTGATTTAAAGAGAACTTTCATCACAGCATAGAAAACAGTAGCAAAAATGAGGATTTATGAGATTGAAAATCTTCCAAATTGTGAATAAAGAAAATTGTAGCTTCTATTTTCCTATGGTCCGTAAGTGATCAAAAGCCAATCTGCACATCAAAAGAAATCAGTGAAGAGACAGAAAAGATAATGCAGAGATTGGGAGACATCTCTTGGCAGGCATGCGTCTGATAAGTCAAGCAATAATAAATGTCTCTAGAGAAGACAATTGGCCAATATGTACTCAGAGAGATGTTCAGACACTAATTAAGGAGATGCATGTTGAAGGGCGTTGACATACTACCTTACACTTTCTCGAAGAGCAGCTGTGAATAATAATAAAAATGCAGAGGACAAATGTTGGCAAAAGAATCAGGTGGAATCTTTGTACACCGTTGGTGGGAATATAAATTAGTATCATTATCACATGAAACAATGTCAAGATTTCTTAAAATCCTAAAAATACACTTCAGCACATGATCCAGCAACTTGATTTCTGGTTATCTGTGCAAGGAAAGTGAAATCAGCACTCTAAGCAATATCTGCATTTCCAGTTTCATTAAACATTGTTCATATTTACCAAGGGTCCAGTCAATGTGTGTGTGTGCCACATGTACATGCATATTTTATAGAGCAAAGTAGGTGCAAATATCCTGTGTTAGTCTACACCATGCTTATCTAAATGTACATGTAAAAGTGTGCATTTACTAGGAACTGACATAATGAAAAACATTCAGCTATGGAGAAGGATGGAATTTTGTTACCACAAGCTACTTTCTTGAATCTGTAGTCCAAACTTCATTTTTAGGAAACAGAATGTTGAATCAGTAAGTCAATATTTCATTCTACCCTAATTTTTTTATTGTATAAAAGTAGCGCCAGGCCATGAGTGGGAGCTTACCCCTGAAGCTGTTCATGATATTCTTCTATACTTGTAGACAGGAGCCTAGCATAATACTCATCAGAGAGGCTTCAACCAGCAACTGATAGAACAAATGTAGATGCCCACACCCGAACATTAGTCAGACTTTAGAGAATCCTGCAGAAAGGATTGTAGGAGTCAGAGGAGTCAAGGACATGACAAGAAGACCCACAGAATCAACTAACCTGGGTCCATAGGGGTTCACAGAGACCGAAGCACCAACCAGGGAGCCTGTATTAAAATAACCTAGCCCCTCTTCACGTATGTAACGGTTGTGAAGTTTGGTCTTCATGTGGAACTCTTATCAGTGGGAGCAGAGCAGTCTTATGCCTGACTTTAGGACTCTTTCCGCCTACTGGATTGCCTACTCTTAGCCTTAAAATAAGAGACCGTGCCTAGTCTTGCTGCACTTTGATATGACAGGGCTGGTTGATATTCATGGACAGTCTGACCTTTTTCTGAAGAAAAAGGGAGGAAGAGTAGATGGGGGAAGGAGGGATTGAGAGGAAAGGAAGTAGGGGAAATTGTGATCTGGATGTAAAATTAATTAATTGATTGATTGATTGATTTTTAAAAAGTACTACTGATTCAAACGTTCAGTTGCTATTTTTTCAATTTTCTTAAATTGTGCATGCACTATAAAAATTATAGTCATTGACTTATCTAGGTTAAAATACTTCCCATATACTAAAAGACTGGTATAAGTATAATTAATACTAAATTTTATTTTAATGAAAGTTAAAACAACAGAAATCAAAACACATAATATTCAAAAGGAGTTTTTATACTGTAGATCTTATCATACATAATCACATAATAAAATCATTTGCATGCTTGGCATAAAGAAAAATTTTTATTTATTTTTATTTTTTTAATATTCTCTATAGTTAACTAGACTAACATTGTTATTTTATTGAACAATAAACTGGTGAATTTAACAGCCAATATGATCAATTCCCTTAAAAAAAAAAAAAAAAGACATTCGTGAATTGGAGAAAGAATTAGTTGGCAAACTTTTTGTTCTTTCTTGTTTTTTTTTATTAACATACCATTTTTGTTGATTCTCTGTGACTTTCACATCATGAACCCTAATCATAATTCCCAGTCCTTCAGTGTCTGCCCATTACCCTTATTATCCAACACACATATACACACTCACACACACACACACACACACACACACACATACACACACACATGGAAAACTAGAAATTAGAATAAAATAATAGAAAAAAGTCCAATTCATGTTATCTACATCCTAACTGGAGCAGGATCAAACTCTCAGTGGCCTGCCCCATACATAGAACTGAGCCCGCCCCTCGCCCCATGGCCTGGCCAGAAGCCATTAGTTGTGGAGAGCTACACTTCAGCATCTCCATCGCACTTTTTAAGAGTTCTTTTTGGTGGCTTCCTGCCTAAGCTGTTACTTTTTGGATGGGAGGTACAGGGTGTAGAGGGGGTGGGAGGAGGAGTGACAAAAGCCTTTCATGTCCTTCCCCCTAAAGATAAATTTTTAAATCTGGGTTTTGGATATCCCATAATAATGTCCAAACTTTCCAGACATTTACTACTATTTTTACTAAATAAAATAATTTTAAAACATCGTTTGTTCTCAATGTATTCTAATGTTCCATTTCCTCAATTTAGTTCATATAGAATATTAAAAAAAATAGGAAGTGTTATTTTTAAATCTTTCTGCACAGTTGCCTCATGCTTACTTGAACTCTTGTTTAACTTCATGTGAAATACAAAATATAACTTAAATATCTTGTTCTTTGAAGTATTTTGCATTTTATAGGTGGGTTTCCTCAAAGAACAATTCTTAGAACTTTACATGGGAAAAATAAACTGACATATCTTTTTAATTTTCTAGTTCTTGGGTGAAGTATTCGACATCATTTACTCTTTAAATATCAGATTTATGGAATTAATTAGCTGAAATCATTATAGTACTTAAGCATTGCAATGCAGTTTCTCCTATAATTATCTCATTGACCTTATTTGATGTTATACAATAATCTTGCTGTTGATATAAGTTCACAGTCTTCATATTAGAATATTACAAGAACTCATTTCTACTATCTTATCATCGAAATTAAGAAATACAGCAAAGAGTATTGAAGGAGAAACAAGAGCCAAAATAGTTGCTTTGATCCAAATCTGGACACTATGAATGTATTTATTTTTCTTAATAAATGAGTGGATTCTGTTTCTCCCAACAAATAAAATGTATTGTAAATGCCTTTGGCCCATTGCAGGTGTCCTGTCAGTATTTAACATTTTTGTTCATAGCAAACTAACCTCCAACTGCCAGCCCCTGAGACTCTCTGCAGGTGTTCTCTGCCCTCTGCAACCTGCTGTTCCCACACCACATGGTGATGCCCCTGAACTAACAAGCCTCGGGGAGCATCTCTCAACCAGTGATTGATGGGAGTTAATGTGGTTTCACCGCAGGTCTCTGGCTTCCAGGTGCGATGTCTCCATGCTGTGTGCTCTCGAGGAGCTCCCAGGATCCCTGGCAGCATTTACCTTCATGTGCTCATCAAACCAACAGGCTTAATAAGGGGCCCAGCATTGCTTCTTCTCCAAATTTGTCTCAATTTTCCTCTCTCTTGCCACTTGGTTCTTGGGAACACTTCACAAAGAGTTGTATGCATATCCTTGTGCCTCACTTGTTTCTGGAGAAGCCCCAAATGTTTCAGGCAGGTAATCGAAGGCTTTTAAATTATTTCTTTCACACAAACTTAAATAATTTACAAGGAAATAGGATTGTTTCTCATAAGAATTTGGATCCCTTTTTTATTATGGGCTGCTTTATCTAGCCTCAGGGTGAGAGGATGCACTTAGTCCTGTTGTGACTTGATGTACCCCAGATGGTTTGGTACCCTTGGAGGCTTTCCCTTCCCTGTGAAAAAGGGAATGAGGGAAGGGTGTGAGGATGGGACTAGGAAGAACGGTGGGAGAAGGACTCCAGTCAGAATGTAAAGTAACTATATAATCAAATAAGGAAAAATACTTTAAGAATTCTGGGACAATTGGATCAGCTTATCTCTGACGTGTGAGGCAGCTCATTGAGTAACAAGTTTCTCACAGAGGATTCTTTCATGGATACCATTATTTGTCAAAAAAAGAGAAATCCCTCATGCTTTCCCTCACAAATCTGATCTAAACAGAGATTAGTCTTTTTTACCCTAAGTTAGCATGCTTAAGGATTTACTCTAGAAAATAAAATTTTTTATGTCTGCAGTAGTGTACATTGGTTCAGTATGAAGCTCAAAGCTGCCAGTGATATTCTTAATATTCATCTTCATGAAAACATCGTTTGATCCCATAGTAGTAATTTTTTGCTTTACTAATAATGCTTTCTTACTCTATGATCTACCAAGCATCATCAAGGATCACAGCAATGTGAAGACAAACTTGAAGATATTGAGCCATGCCAGTTCTTCCTTGGAAATGCTTGGTAAGCAGACATGTTTGTCCTGCATCAGAACTTTTATAGTAGCCAGAAGATTTGTGGACAATGTTGATTTTTTTTCAGTGCTATTATTTGGATCCTGAATGTTCCTCAGTGACTTGGTCCTCTACTGGTTCATATTTGAAGAAGAAATAGGTGCAGAGAGAAAGTACACCATTATCCTAGTCACATTATTGAATGAGATGTTAGGAGTCTACGCTTTCCTCTGCCTCTGTATACAGGAAACTAAGAGGTGAGCAACTTTCGGTGCCCTTCAGCTATTATAACTCTTTGCCTTGTCACATGTCAAAGGGCAACAAAGCCAAGGTGCATGACTTGAAAACTCATAAATCCTGAGCAAAAATAGACCCTCCATCCTTTTAAGATTATTGTCTCAGGAGTTTTATTATGTAGAAATCTACCATATTCTGCCTCTGCATCCTTAGTAGTTAATTCCATCATTTGAGCTAATTGTATTCCTCCTTTCATTCCCAAACAAGATCTCTCTAAAGCCTGGCAGAAAACAACAAAATCAATGAGTTTAGGGATAGAACTTGCAAAATGCTTATAATTGTTAGAAGAATGCTCCAGTAGGATCTCACACAACCTGTTAAGAGGAGGGTGATCTTTCTTGTTTAGCATTTTAATCAGTAAGAAATGATTGAATCCAGGAGAACTTAGAGATTCTTTTAGTGGCAGAAGAGCAAGAAACAGGAGCTTCATGTTTCTGTCTTTTCCCCTTACAGATCTAAATCCCAGAACTCACCTGGGTGAATGGTGTACATGTAGGTTAAACCCAGGGATTCTGAACTTAGTTTCTAACATTATGAGAATGGCAGTTAAGTAAACATTCGCTTACTATTGAATATGTTAGGAAACAAACTTTCTTAAGGGAGATACTATGTTTGGCCTCAAAAGTGTTTGTTAGAGAAACACCTTTCAAATAACTATCCCCAGCCAAAGGCTACCAGGAGATGTGTACAAACATTACAGACTACTGCATGCGAACACCTTCCCAGGTAAGAGGTCTGCCATGGATTGTTTATTATGAACTCGACATACTTAAAGTTATTTGAAAAGAGGGACCTTCACTTGACAACAATGCCACCATAAGATTTGCCAACATGCAAGTCTGGGACCCATTTTCCTGACTGAAGATCAGTGTGTGAGGGCTCTCTGTAGATACTGCCACTGCTAGACTGGTTGTGGTGCTGGGTATAAGAAAGCAAAATGACAAAGCCACAATGAAGAAGCCACTAAGTGGCACTACTACATAGCTCTATTTTAGTTCCTGCCTCCGGGTTCTTGCCTTAACTTCCTGCCCTGGTATCTTTCATGATGGAGTGTGACATGGACTTGTAAACAAAGTAAGCGCTGATCCTCCCCCATGTAGACATGGTGTTTCATCACAGCAATAGAAACCCTAGCTAAGCCAAAGGCAATGCAGTAAGCCTGCTGTGAGACACAGAGAAAAATATGCCTGTAGTTGGATTCTATTTTCAGATGCTTATACGTTAGCAGGTATGGCGACACATAGAAATTGACACAGAGCTACAGTCCTTGCCACCATTACCAGGTTAATTTTCATATTGTGAAATTCTAGAGTATTTGAAGGAAGATACCACCTGATATCCAAGAGTTGTCATCATGTCCCCTCATGAAGAAGTTCCTGTTTAGTACATCCTGTATCATCACTCAAAGTTCATCTATACATCTCTTCAACTGTCCAGTCTCTCTTTCTTCAGTGTTATTGCTTCATCAACCTAACCAGGCAGACTAATCTCCAGGGACTCTATACAGACCCATATGGATGTATGCCCTGACTTTCACACATACAGTGCCACTATCCTTTAGAAAACTACATAGAAAAATCTCCCTGAAGACAGTAAGATTGAGATGGGAAATGTTTATTTTTATTAAAATATAATTATTTACCATTTCCAACACCCTCCCTCCAATCCTTTGCATGAGCCCCTCACCCTCCATGTTTCCATTCTTTCATTATTGATGTTTAGTTTTTGTATTGACTATTTGAAAATACAAATTATTAACATTTATTTTCAAAATATATAAAATGTGCTTATAAATATCTAGGTTGGCATACATGCCAGTATACATTAGCTTACCAAAAAGATTTAAAATACAGAAAAGAAAAAGATATATAAAAAAAAAGCTAGCACATTATAGATGGTTTCAATACATTGTGCTGAAACTTTTCTAATGGAAGCTTAAGATTACTTTTTTCTATAAAAGCAGAATTGCCATATTCATTTGGCTAATTATATAAATATGTCCAGTTTTTTATCATAATATCATGGTGACAAAAACTAGCCTTGTAATTATCAGTGTTTATCTATAATGCAGTCTATTTTAAAAGTGTGTTAAAGGGACTTTGGGAATGCTTTAATTCAGCTATTAGCAATACTTGGTTTATAGTTTTCATGACATTAAGTAGCACTGTTTTCTCAGTATTTCTTTCCAACTTCCCAGAAAATAAATCAAGGCTTCTTTATCTAAACTGAATGGCATAATTACTTCTATTGTGTATTCCATACAATGGACTGTCATAAAGAACACAGCAGCTTCATTTCATTGTCGTTCAGTTGTGGATAGTAGAGACACCCATTATGTGGAGAAAGAGTTTAAATTGGAGGTCTCCATTATGCCCCTCCCTTGGAGCTCAGAGAACCCCATGGAAAGCAAAATGAAAGATCACAAGAGTCATGGCCCACTGTGCAAAGGTGTGAGGGCTTTTGCCTTGTCTTAATTGTGTTTGCTGTGTCTTGTTTCATAGTTGTTTCTTTTTTCCGAAGGGAGACAGAAAGGGAGTGAGTGAATCAGTATAAGAATGAAGGGAGGGGGGTTGGGTAGAGAGAAGGGAGGGGCAACTGTGGTCAGATGTATTGTAGAAAAAAGGAATCTATTTATAATTAAAAGAGTAAAAAGGATTGAGTTGTTTTATTTTCCTGTCTATATTGTCTATGTCTTTTACTTCATTTTTTTCTTTCATCTATTCCTATAATTCATAGGCATAGACTTTTCATTTGCATGTTTCTTATACCCTTTCTTCTTTTGTTTTTTTTCATACTCTTTATTTATTTGATATACATGTTTTTTTACTTTGCTTTGGTTGATTTGTTTGTTTGTTTCTTTTTCTTTGTGTTGTATGTACTTTCTTTAAATTCCTTGAATTTTCTGACAAAATTATTGTTATTTTAAATTCTGGGTCCTTAAGTTCACCTGACCAATTCTTATAAGCAAACATTTCTATAGGACTGGTAGGGTTTGGAGAGGACATATTGTGTTGATATTTCACTTTTGTATTTTTTTTAAAGATTTATTCGTTTTATGTGAGTACATTGTAGTTGTCTTCAGACACACCAGAAGAGGGCATCGGATCCCATTACAGATGGCTGGGAGCCACAATGTGGTTGCTGGGAATTGAACTTAGGACCTCTGAAAGAGCAGTCAGTGCTCCTAACCACTGAGCCATCTCTCCAGCCCCACTTTTGCATTTTTTTATCATATCTGGGATTATAGAAATCTTTTGTTAGTTTCCATGTCTTATATGAGCAGAGCAGCTTGGGCTAGAAAAAAAGAATGTGGTCTCAGGTTGGACCTGAGGTTAGAAAGGGCTTAGTTGAGAGGAATTCGGGAGGACAGAAGAGGCTGAGCTGATCCTTAGACTATGCCTCCTGGTCTGAGAGTAGATTTTAATGGTAGGTATTCCTAAGTTAAGGTGTTGTATATGGTAAGATAAGAGGTAAGCAAAAAGGGCCCTGGATGAATCATAGAAATTGTGGTCCAGGGCTGGACAGACCAGGTTAAACACTGATAGTAGAACCTTGCTACATCTGGCAGTCAGAGGGAGTAAGCAGACTAGAACCTTTAGAAGATAGATAGAATATATATACATATATATATATATATA
>NW_022196898.1:72212671-72245136 GCF_008632895.1 Mastomys coucha | reverse complement strand
TATATATATATATATATATATATATATACACAGAGAGTGAGAGAGGGATTTTCTAAACAGAACAGCACAACATTGCATTTCCATATTGTTACATGCATGCAAGACATATTGGCTATATAAATTGAGATGACATTTGTAGAGGAATTTTAATACAGCAACATGGCTGTTCTGGCAAGGAGTCACATTCAAAGACATTGGTGTCAGTGATCCACCTACACCAGTACAGACACAACACATCTTTAATCCCGCTGGCTGGAATACACACTTAGTACATACCTTTAAAGTAAAATTGGTTTACAGAAGGAAACAGTCATGTTTTAGAGTGATGTTTAATTCAGGTATAGACAAAGTAATGTATCAGAAAGATTTTCTAGAATGAGTCAGAGATTGGATATACTCAGCTCTTGGGAGAAAAATACAGGAAAGAAAAGCCATTTAAAAGAGCAGAAAGGAGAAAGGAGCTGAAGGCAGAGGAGGAGGAGTCAATTTTACTGAGATAGTTTCAGATGAAGTCAGAATGAGCCAGAGAATGAGAAGAAGCCAGAAGATTAGAACAAATTGCTAGAGTTAGTTTGAGGCCAGGCAAAGCAATTGAATGAGAGCAGAGAGAAGCCAGACTGAATCAGTCAGCTTTGAAAAGAGTTTGAGCCAGAAGAGCTGAGTTGAACCAGTGGCTAGAGTTTAGAAAGAACTAGAGAGGTTGAGCTTATTCAGCAATAAGCCTCTGAGATGACAATTCCTTCAGCCAAATAAAAGCTATATTTGCAACATTTAGTTTAACTTATGCATATTTATACACAGATTACACATAAAGCCATTTTGTTGAATTGTGTATTAATGATTACAAAAATTAGGTTATGCCAATTATATAAGAGTAAAACATTGCCATACTTTAGGTTTAATTGCAATTTAAATGCTGCTAGTGAAGTCTGTCATGTTCAGAGTTATTATATATCTGAGCTGCATGGACTATTAGGTATTTATTTAGATCAAACTCATTTGCCTTTCTTTGCTTTTACAACTGTATGTATATTTTTGTGTTTTTGCTGTTTGTATTTATATGTGGATGAACATATATATTTCTAATTTTGCTTACATGCTACAAGTATCTCATCAATTATCTACCATGACTCTGGATAGTTGAATGGCAATATGGAGAAATACTCAGTATTCTTTATTTCTTCACTTGTTTAGGGAGTCTTCATTGACATTCAAAAGAACTTATGTTTTATGATTATTTTTTTCATTATTCACTTGAATCTGTGCTAGGGAGCCACCACACAGTAACTTAAAAATATTAAAACACTGTTCTTTTAGGAATATTTCAATATATGTTCATATTCAGGAAAAGAGCATGAACATAAATTTGATCATTTACTTTTTAGGTTTCTTGTAAAAACTTAAAGGTATTTTATTGGCATTGAATAAAACTTCTATGCCACTAATTGCTAACATGCTTAAGCTCATTGTGACAAATTGAGGCTTCAGTATAATAAACCAACAGAAATGATTTCTATTTTGTCTCTTAAAGTCTTAGACATCTTGGTTTCTTTTTGTTTCTTCTCTTACATAAAATGCTAAAGTTGTGTCTCTGGAATGCCAGTGTGCTAAACATTTTGTTATAGAAAGTTCCTGGAAAATATTATCAACTGAATCCCTGGCAAGGGTCATTACCTAATAAGAACTGAGTGATTGCAGAGAGTTTGAAGTGTTGCAAGTCCAAAGCCCATTTGGGGGATGGTAATTTTGAGCCATTAAAATTGCCGTTTGCTGTGCTCCTCTGAATCTGACCTAACAACTTTGTGGACATTAGGCATATCCTTTGAAATGCCCAAAACACTAATTTTCAACTAACCAAGCCTAAGCAGTCTGTCAGGTTGTATTTGTGGCTGTAAACAATGAGAGTTTAGTGCATTTTGCTTTAATCTGCCTATTTTATGTCTCCAAAGACATATTTCAAAAATGTTTTAATTTATGACTGTCTTTGTTCTTTAATATAAAAATATCCTGAGACTGCTTCTACTATGGAATAAGTAGTTTATGATAATGTAAATTTGTTTTCCTGGAGTCATGGACTCATATTTGGCTCCAGAACAAACTATACCATGCCTACTTTGAGATGAGAGTTGTGTTGTTTATCAAGAACTTTTTCCTCAATCAATGATAAATACGGGGAAAAAATAGAATTTTGAGATTACATCTAGTAGACATAACTCATGACACTTGAATGTATACTTGAAGAGGATATGAGAACCAGACCACTTTGCGTGTGTGTGTGTGTGTGTGTGTGTGTGTATGTGTGTGTAAAATCTCTTTTTCCATTTGCCATGAGGTGATGGTTATAACTACACAACTAGGCTAAATTAAGTGATCATAGACAGAAAACTCTGAATCTATAAGACTGAAGTAACTTTGTCCTGTTTTGAATTTGAAACTGTTGTTTTTGAATTTGACACTGTTGTAGAGAACTACCCAATGGGCACTGTTTATACTTTCTACCAATCTTACTCTTCTAAAAAACATTTATTGTATAATTTTTTCTGAATTTTCAATAAGTTTTAAAGTACTTCTTTTTTATATTATTTATTTATCCTATTTCAAATGTTATGGTTACTGATATACCAGGATAATTTTGATAGCATACATTTTCTGCTTATCTAGCTTATTGTTTTTCTTTCACTACCACTGAAAATAGACACATCTTATTTTGTGAATTTTTCATTTATCCACCTTCCTAAGGACATTTTTCACTTGAAAATTCTTAGCCTTTGAGCTGGACACTGGTGGCACATGCCTCTAAACCCAGCACTTTAAGGGGAGGCAGAGATTTCTGAGTTCAAGGTAATTCTGGTCTCCAGAGTGAGTTCCAGGACAGCCAGGGCTACACAGAGAAGCCCTGTCTTGGAAAACCACCAAAAAAAAATCCAAATCCAAAAGCACTAAATCTATTAGCCCTGGGCTTTTCAGTACTTTGGGATATTTAACCTGGATAATCTATTCTGTATCCTTTTATCATAAACACATTGATTCTACTTGAAAATATCATTCCACAACTTCTACAATATTCTCTGATGATGTAATTGTATACATGTAAAATGAATGTTTTTAATATTTACTGATATTTTAATATTTAATATTTTAATATTTAATAATATTATTATTATTTATAATGAACCCTGGGATTGAGCTTTGATAAGACCAAAAATATCAGAGTAATTGTCTTGCCAGGTGGTCTGTTAATTTTTTCTTGTTGGATATGTTTTGCACATTTTATGGGAATAAAATTTTGTAACTATGATTTTAAGAACAATTATTTTCTTAAATTTTATCCAGTTATGACATATAATAATTATGTGCATTTGTCTTTTCAAAAATATTGCTCCTATAGAAGGATAAAGAATAGTGTCTCCTAGAAACTTTAATGAGTAAGGCTGAGACACAAGGAGAGAGAAAGACTAGGTAAGAATAAAGTTTCAGTTAAATAATATAGAAAAATTATTTGTATCCATGCTCCCAGGTCCATGCTCCTGGAATCAAACTAAGGCTCAAAATATATTTACCTTGGTCATGTAAGTAGGTTCTTCTCTGACTAGATCATAACTTAAAATAACCCATTTATTCTAATCTACTTCATGCCATGTGGTTGGTTACTTGTGTTCAGGTACCATGTGTCTGTCTTGTTACATCCTCCCAGTCAAATGTAAGCCCCACTCTACCCATGAATTTGTTCTGTCTCCTGGATGTCCCACTTTCTATCCTACCCTTTCCTATAAGTCATAGATTTTTTTCATTGACAGGTGGTGCATCTATACAATACACATGAAATTCCCTCTGCATCTTTGTGTGTATCATGTATTATTTATAAATCACATCATCTATTAGTGTTCCATGTATCTATACATTTCAATTATGATATACCCTTGTTTCTCTAGAAACCACGGAATTAATTGTAAAACAAAAAAAATATATGTTCATGTATGTAACACAAATTTTTATTAACTGTATTTTTCATTGTGTTAGTGTAGATTCTACAATAACTTTTTTTAAAAACGGTTTCTTTCTGCTGGTTTGGGATTACTTTAAATATTTCTGCTTTGGCTTTGGTACTGTAATAGGTTTTACTTTATAAAACAAAAAGCTCATGTGAGTGTTTGAGGGTTTGATTTCTATTGAGGGTTGATATCTATTGTTTTCTATTACCTTTTAGAGACTAGGAAATTGATATTTGATGTACCTGTGGACCCATTTGGACTTCTGTATATCCTTTAGGGCATGAAGTAAATTTCTTATCTATGTCCCATTCCAGTCTACTATCCAGCACCAGATCTATCTAGCAACCCAAAAAGAGCTTACACTTCAGAACACACACTGCAACAATGTAAAATGACAGCTTTGCCTTTGGATAAGAGCTAAACAATTGATTGCAGTTTTCTCCTTGATACAGCTTCTGATAGTTTCTATTATTTTTTTCTGAGCCTAACTTGGGTCTAAACAGTCATTGGATGACTACCCCCCTTTTTATAGTAGCTTCCATGACCTATCTGCTCTTCACATTTTCTTTGTTGATTATGAAGAAAATCGAACATGTTTATAATTTGTTTTTGTTTTTATCTCCTTTTATATACTTAGTGGTAATAATACAACTGTGTACATCATTCTACCTTGACCTTCAAAAGGTTGTTGTTCATTTTATGGAAGTTTACTTTGTAATGAATCCACTTCCTAAGATCTCCTTCATTTATTCACATCCTAAGGAGTCCTCTTGATAGTATTTGTTAACATCAGGCATACCACATAGAAAATAATACTCAGAGGCTTTGTGATGACTGCTCCCATCTGTCAGAAAATAGCTCTGACAATTATCTAAGTAAATGAACTACTTCAGAAACCCTTCACTTATTTGGTTTATCGAGTCTCATTTAAATATACATTCTAGTAAGCCAATGCTAGAGCATTTAATTATTTGATAAATTCAAAAACTAGCCAAACCATCATTTAACTTATTATGAATTGCAAATAAACCATAACTTGGAGAAACCAACTGTTACCTGGTTTTATGGATGGCTTTGGGTGTTTATGCTAAAGTTATCAAATGGTGGACAACATGAAATACTTTCAGATCAACACTTTCTTCTTTTTATTTCTTTGATATTTTATTTATTTACATTTCAAATGTCATTCCCTTTTCCCAGTTTCCCCTCCAGAAACTCCCTATCACATCCTACTTCCCCTTGTTTCTATAGGGTGCTTTCCCACCCAACTACCACTCCAGTCTCCCTGCTCTGGCATTCCCCTACACTGGAGCATCAAGCCTTCACAGGAACAAGGGCCTTTCCTCCCATTGACACTCAACAAGGCCATCCTCTGCTACATATGTGGCTGGAGCCATAGGCCCCTCCATGTGTACTCTTTGGTTGGTGGTTTAGTCCCTGGAGCTCTGGGGGGTCTGGTTGGTTGATATTGTTGATCTTCCTATGGTTTACAAACCCTTCAGCTCCTTCAGTCCTTTCTCTAGCTCCTTCACTGAGGACCCTGTGTTCAGTCCAATGGTTGGTTGTGAGCATCTGCCTCTGTGTTTGTCAGGATCTGTCAGAGCCTCTCAGGAGAAAGCTTTATCCGTCTCCTGTCAGGAAGCACTTCTTCACATCCTCAATAGTGTCTGGGTTTGGTGACAGTATATGGGAAGGATCCTCAGGTGGGGCAGTCTTTGAATGGCCTTTCTTTTGGTCTCTGTTCCACACTTTGTCTCTGTATCTCCTCCCTTGAGTATTTTGATCCCCCTTCTAAGAAGGACTAAAGCACAATATACAAATCCAAAACACAGTCTTAAATTGAAAGGATTTAAAAAATATTTCATACCTCTGTAGCTGTTGGTTGGCTCAAGTTGTCTAGCCACTGGTCAGGTGTGCATTCCACTTAATGTTGCCAGGTAGTAGAGGTAAGTCCCAGTGCCTCAAGGATGTTAGAAATAGCAAAAGAATCACTAAAGATCTAGCTAGCCCTTGGGGAGGGCTTTCTTCTGGGTGTGGCCGTTGTTAATCTTCTTGATAGCATCGTCTGCACTTAGGAGTTATTCAGGGAAGAGGATGGATGAGGGAAAGACAGTTAGTGCCTCTGCATCCAGAGGCCAGATGTACCCAGGGTCCCTGTGTGCATCTTGGTAAAATACTTGTGTTCATTATACACAGTTGTCATCTGAATGTCATGTCCTAAGGAGAGCACATGGTTAAGAGTAGAGCTAGTGGATGTGGTAGAATTGACAAAAAGGGTTCCTCTAGAACACAGAACTGCTAAGCCATGTCAGGATAGTGTGGGGAAATTCATGTTGCTAGGCTGACTGGAGAGGCAGAGAGAGGTTCGTACCTCCCAGCTGCTCCATGGGAATTCATTTGCTGAATGGGAACACCCCTTCTTCTACATATGTTAGTGTACAGATCTGATGATAAGCTCAGGAATGCTATACTTAGTGTGGCCTGTTGATTTGAGTTTCCTTGTGAGCTGAGATTGAGAGAATGCAGAATTTAATTGTAACTATGCCAGTACATCTATCTAGAGGCCTGCTGCTGTTTTTGTCTCCTATGAAATTTCTGTTGCCAAGGAAGACAGGATTACAATTTTATCTGGCAGATTGAGATGGCCTGGTGTATTCTTGGTTATCAAAATCCGTATGTAGTGTGGAGTTTTTAGATGGTGAATATTCACAATGTGGGGAAAGCATGATGCATACTATATAATCTCAATTCCCCAAGCGTATGTACGCTTGCAGGATCTAGAATGACACATCGAGCTGAGCTGCTTGAGACTGGTGATTTTGTTCTTGCCTTCTTGTGTTTTGTTTCCTGTAATGCACATATTAAAAAATAAAAGCTTCTTTAAAAAAATGTTTCACACAAATAACAAGCAATGGAGACATAGTTGACTACACTAATATGCACATTTTCAATATTGATGAACAGTATTAGAAAACAAAATATATATATTTTTAAAGACTTATTTATTATATGTAAGTACACTGTAGCTGTCTTCAGAGACTCCAGAAGACAGAATCAGATCTTGTTATGAATGGTTGTGAGCCACCATGTGATTGCTGGGGATTTGAACTCAGGACCTTCAGAAAAGCAGTTGGTACTCTTAACCGCTGAGCCACCCATCTCTCCAGCCCCAAAATATATTTTAAATTTAAAAGATTCAAGAAAATGTCATTGAAAAACAGACCAAGAAGAATCAGAAAGCTTAATGTCCTGTAAATCTGTGGATGTCTTTGTCCAGATGCTAGCAAAGATGCTAATCTGGCACTGTCAAATCCAGAGGAAATACTACAAAATGTCATTTTCAATGCAATTACTCTACCCTTATCTCTCTATTAATATGTTTCCTAATATTAGTGTTTTATTTTCTTATCCTTTATATATTGTTGCCTTTATTTTTCTTCCTGTGATTTCTTAAAGATTCTTAGATATTTCCAAATTTCAGAGATGACTTAATATTTTTCCTTTATCAATTAAAATCTATCTGAGAATGTTGTTTGTGCTAAGAATTTTGATTGAAATGTCTCTTATTAAACTAATTTTGTATTGTTTGGAAGCACTTTACACCGATAGCTTATTCTTGTGTTTCTTGATTGGCCCACACACCTAGCAATGATGCAAGCCTCCAAAGTCCAGGGCTAAACTTAGCAAAACCTTCTCTTGAAAACACCAAACTTTTTTCCAGTTTAAATATCTTCAGTCTTAAAATTCACTTAGTATGTCACACTACATAGTCCAATAATATCTATAACACTTTAATAATTCCAACTTCTATGTACTTAATACTATTTATAATACTAAATATTTTTTCCATTATTATGGTAGCTTTTATCTATTCAGGTTGATTAACCACATTGTATAATGCATACTACAATAGAATTTTAGTTTCTAATTACAGATATTATATATATGCATATATATATATTCATAAATGAATTGCAAATATGACTTTTTTAATTTTCTGAATTATTCATCCTTTTATCACAATTTTGTTAATCTTCAATATATTATAATTATTCTTGATGTTATTCTCCAGAATATTTTGTGTAACAATGTTGTGGCAGTATGTTTATTAATTTTGAACTCATTCATGCTAAAATAATATGATGTTTATACATGTTTTTATGTTTATTTCATTCTTCCTTATTAGGTTATTAATTATTTTATTCATATTTTATGTGCTAATTTTCCCTAGAAACTTCCCACTGTTCCAATATTTTCAAAATTTATATCAGATATTTTATTTTTTAAGTTTCCCTATATATTACTGTTTCTGATTTGTTTGTTCTCCTATTTATGTCTATTTTTTCTGAGAACTTGTAATATTTTGAAATTAAAAGAAAATAGCAGTTTATTTTTACATCTGCCTCTGCCTAACCACCCACAGTGTTCTAACAAACAGATTCACATTTGGCATTTGGATTCAAGTTACTTTGAGATGAAAGTTAAGGCACAATATGTAATTTTATTTTTCTTTTCTGATTTCACTTCAATAAATTAAGCACTGTACTTAGCTTTTACACACATTCAAATTCATAATGCATAAAAGTTAAGTGCCCTCATACATGACATTAGAATCCAGTGTTAGAGACCTATAAAAGTAATGGACATCTTTGTCTAGTCAATTCCAGTAATGCCCTAAGAAAGAATATCTAATTCATAATAGCCAATACTGTAGAAAGTAAAGCCATATAGAAATACTACTGTTTATAAATTGTGAAATTTTGAATATATTACATCTGTCAGGCTTCAGATGGGATCTAATTTTTTATTTGCATTTTCTGCACAATTAGTAATTTTGAGTATCCATCTAATTGCCTATGAAGTATGTTTCCATCTCTCTGAAGGAATTTTACACTCTTACTGTTAAAGTGTGTTACATGGGTTCAGAGGTGTTGAATGGGTTTAGACTGAGGTGATGGGTTCTTAGGCATATAACTACTTTCAATTTAGAGCTGTGTATATTAAATATGATTGACGTACAAAATTGTATGTAAGACATCCCAATAAAGTTCCTTAAAAGTCAAATAATTCGTGAATACTACTATGATCATTTTATTTATTTGTCTAAAATTAACTAGTACCATTTCTACCAACAGCAATTTTTAGTCATTAAAAAGTACTTCCAGATTTTGCCTGAAATAGACACATGTAACATAAAAAATTAAATATGAGCCCCAAATCATCAAGGTATGTAGAGCTGTGTGTACTGAGCCCTGAAATCAATTAACAGATTTTTTCCTCCATTTAGTAGTCATTTCTAATTTGCATACAATAAAATACACATCTTAATAGAGGGAATCCATCTTGAAAACCTATATTGGCTTTCTACCTCTTCGTACATTCCACACAAAGTCCTTTGGTTTTTATTAACATTTTTACTCAGTTCTGAATTCTTCTATTTTCAGAGTATCAATACACAAAAAGGAACTTATTACTGTCTTGCTAAGTATCTTGTCTTTTTTAAACATCTTGTAGAGGGATTTTAATTGCCCTAACTGGAATACATACACACCCTAAGCTCATGCCTTTAACCCCAATCAGCATAGTAGGTAAGTTTGTAGAAAGAAGAAGCCATGCTTGAAAAAGACTTATAGTTGAGGGGTAGAAAAAAGTTATGAATCAGAGAAAGAGTCAAAAGAATGAGTCAGAGATAAAATATGCCTAATTCTCAGGAGGAAAGTTATTTACGAGCGCCTAAGGATAGTAAAATTGAGTTCAGTCAGTCAGTTGCGAGTCTCTTCAGTCAGTTGGGTGTCAGTACAGAGGTAGTCCAATGGAGTAGAGTTGATGGCAGTTCAGTTGGTGGAGTTCAGGGGTAGTTTTTACTGGAACAGTTTTATAGTTATGTTACAGAGAGAAGAAGCTTGATGACAAAGGTGAAGGCAGAATGAGCCAGAGAATGAGAAGGAACGAGAAGATTAGAATAAATTGCTAGAGTTAGTTTGAGGCAAAGCATAGCATTTCATTCAAAGGTTGAGAGAAGCCAATTTGAATCAGTCATCTTGAAGAGGAGTTTGGGCAGAACAACTAAGTTGAACCAGCCAGCCAGACTTCAGAAAGAGCTAGAAAGGGTTAACTCATTTTGCAGTAAGCCTTTAGAAAACAATTACATCTGGCAAATAAAAGTTACATTTACAACATCTAAATACAATGTATTATTCATAAAATAAAAATAAATTCTTCATGTTAATTGATATTTCCTTTTTTGCTATTTCAAATTTAATTTTTAAGCTCATCAATTTTAATAAAATTTCTTATTTTGAATTTTATTTAATTATTTCATTGTTTGTGTGTGTGTGTGTGTGTGTGTTTGTGTGTTTGTGTGTTTCTGTATTTCCTAACAAGATAGAGGGTGGCCAAGGCACATATGAAAATGAATAAATAATTATGATGATAAAAAGGTAGCATAAATTAATCAAAATTGTAAAATAAAAAACTTAATATATGTAAACAGATATATACGCCAATATAAAATTTAATAAAAGTTACTAGAATAAATTCAAATAAACCCTTGACAAAACAGGCTAACTAAAATGAATATGTAAATGTAGAATGCTTGTATTTATAGTGGATAATACAGTATGATACGCATGTTGTTATAGATCATTGTTATAGAAGTATATGTCTTTGAAGGCCTTAGGCTATGACAATTGTATGCCTGTAGTAGAGTTGAATGCCTATCCATATCATCACCTTCTAAGGATTTTTAAGGAGCTAAATTTGTGGAAATGACTAGTGGAAAATTGTTGTAATTCTTCATTACTAAAATGACCTATGTCCTAATTAGAGTAATGACTAGAATTTCTTCTAATGAATTTAATAAAGTTAATCATATTCAAGAGTCATTATGATGTGAGGTAGGCAATCAATTTAGAATGACAAGCACAGGATTTTTCTAAAAGAATAAAACCTTTTTGACCTTAAATAAGATATAATATCTTAATTATAATGTATTCCTCCATTAATTAGTATTTTAATAGCATAAATACATTTGCAGAGATATTTAAATGACTATTGCTTATAAATTATTAGAAAAGGTTGTTATTTTATTAATGACACCAATTACTATAAAATGCAAAGAATCCTCAAAATAATATTTTTAAAGAAATATTTAAAAAATTATTGACTTTGACTTTGATTTACATTTCACAGTATATGTTTCTTAAATCTACACATATTACCATTGACTTTATACCATGATATTTATGAATTAACAACTAACACGGGGCAACAGCTTAGGTGCAGTAGTGGAACCCATAACATGACAATAACCAATGGTTTCCTAAGTGAACTTAAGACTCAGTCAACAAGATTAAACTGAGACACTGTACTGGAAAACTAGCTAATCACTGCTAGTGAACCCATACTTGTTAGAGGAGAACCTAATTTATGAAGACAGAAGAGTCACTAGAAACCATCTCTGAACATTTTTTCTTATACCCATGAGTAAGTTTAGTCATCACCCCTTATCAAGAAAACTTCTCTTTGCAACAGACAGAGACCAGTAGGGAAAATCACAACCAATTCATAAGCAAAGTTGTGTGACCCTGGCCTAAGGGATTCATCTACAAAATACTCCTGTGTATAAGCTCAGGGTACATTGTAGAAGATGGAGCAGAAAGATTTTAAGAGCTAGAGAATCCAGCACTTGACTGTTAGATTGGATAACTTATTAACATCATAAGCTAAACCTATAAAAAATCTCTACTGGATGTCCAACCTTCTAATTCTTCCTAATCTCACAAAGACAAATCAGAAGGATTTGTCTAACTACTCATCACTTCCTCTACACTTGGAAATTTTTCTTGTGAGGTGTTTTTTTTTTTAATTAGGTATTTTCTTTATTTACATTTCAAATGTTTTCCCCATTCATATTTTCCCCTCTGGAAAAAAAAATCCTATTCCCTCCTCCCTCTGCTCACCAATCCACCCTCTCCTGCTTCCTGGCCCTGGCATTCCCCTACACCTACATTCTATGGGTGGCATAGAACCTTCACAGGACCAAGGGCCTCTCCTCCCATTGATGACCAACTAGGCCATCCTCTGCTACATATGCAGCTGGAGCCATGAGTCCCACCATGTGTACTCTTTGGTTGGTGGTTTAGTCACTTGGAGCTCTGAGGGTACTGGTTAGTTCATATTTTTGTTCCTCCTAAGGGGCTGTAAACCCCTTCAGCTCCTTGGGTCCTTTCTCTAGCTCCTTCATTGGGACCCTGTGCTCAGTCCAATGGATGGCTGTGAGCCTCTACTTCTGTATTAGTTGGGCACTGGTAGAGCCTTTCAGGACACAGCTATATCAGGCTCCTCTCAGCCAGCACTTGCTGGTATTAACAATAGTGTCTGGGTTTGATGATTGTATATGGGAAAAATCCTCAGGTGGGGCAGTCACATGATGGTCCTTCCTTCAGTCTCTGCTCCACACTTTGTCTCTGTAACTCCTTCCATGGGTATTTTGTTCCCTCTTTTAAGAAGGAAAGAAGTATCCACACTTTGGTCTTCCTTCTTCTTGAATTTCTTGTGGTTTGTGGATTGTATCTTGGGTATTCTGAGCTTCTGAGCTTATATCCACTTATCAGTGAGTGCATATCATGTGTGTTCTTTTGTGATTGGGTTACCTCACTCAGGATGATATTCTCCAGATCCATCCATTTGCCCAAGAATTTCATAAATTCATTGTTTTTTAATAGCTGAGTCATACTCCATTGTGTAGATGTACCACATTTTCTGTATCCATTCCTCTGTTGAGAGACATCTGGGTTGTATCCAGGTTCTGATTATTATAAATAAAGCTGCTATGAACATAGTGGAGCATATGTCCTTATTACATGTTGGAGCATCTTCTGGTTATATGCCCAGGAGTGGTATAGCTTGATCCTCAGGTAGTACTATTTCCAAAAGAACTGAAGAAGTTAGACTCCAGGGAACCAAATAGTCCTATTAAAAATGGGGTACAGAGCTAAACAAAGAATTCTCAACTGAGGAATACTGAATGGATGAGAAGCACCTAAAGAAATGTTCAACCCTTAGTCACCAGGGAAATACAAATCAAAACAACCCTGAGATTCCATCTCACACCAATCAGAATGGCTAAGATCAAAAATGCAGATGACAGTAGATACTGGCTAGGTTGTGGAGGAAGAGGAGCATTGCTTCATTGCTGGTGGGATTGCAAGCTGGTACAACCACTCTGGAAATCAGTTTGGCAGTTCCTTAGGGAATCCTTTAGTTGCCAGTTTTATCTGTGCTTCGACTTAAACAAAAATCAGTCTTGGAGAAAAGCTGAGGCTCTGGCCCTGTTCTCCTAGAAAAGCTCCAAATAGATTGTCTCAAAGGTAATTCAACACAGGTCCTAGCCTCTGTTTCATAGATTTATAGAAAAGACAAGACTGCTACAGACCTGCTGAGCAGAAAATTTGACTTTCTGGTTCCTCTAGTTAGCCAAATTTGTGAATAAACTCATTGTGCTATTGCAGGCTTCTTCCTAACTTCTTTTGAGAGTAGTCTATCTTAGTAATTTTTTCCTATTTTTTTTTTTTTATGAAGAGATATCAGGATCCATTTCTATGGGTTTGGCCTTTTGTGAGTCAATTAGCTGACAGCTGTTGAGGATTTGAAGCCTGTATTCTGCAATTCTATCACAGAAAGACAGGGGTTTAACTTTTTCAATTTAGGTGGTCAGATTTTTGTTTTCTTTTCCATGATGACATGGGGATCACAGAGAAAAAGATAGCAAGGAACAAAGTAGAAAATATATGAATATTTATGACTAGCCTCAAAGGTCACATAATGCCAATTCTATTGCATCTAGTAAATGAACCAGGCATAAGCCCACAGAGATTCAGGGGGAAAGGCCACACTTCCTTATCTTTTACTGAAAATTTGATTAAGAAGCATGGAACTATATATCAAAACTAGTATACAAAATTTTTTTGGACTATGTTGTATGGCAGACTTTTCCTGGGGGAGGCATGACAAACACATACACATCTACTACCCCAGAGAAGGAGTCTGCAACAGATCAAAGGAGCGCTTGAACCAATATACAATTTGACGACTAATAAGATCTTTAATAAGGCTTCCTAGCAGAAGTATGGATGAGGAGTTATGTACCATTGGCCGGGATAAAACAAAACCAGTTTATCAGCAGAAAGCCCACCCTGACACAGGTATTAACCGTTAAAGACTGTAACACTGGCGTTCTTTTGGCACTTCCAAATTTTTATTCTTCCAGACACATGGCCTTTTGTGACCTTTTGTCTACCACTTGAGGCTCAGGGACTGGAAAGGACATAGAATAATTTATTACACTTGTGAGGTTTTGTGAACTACATGAGGGTCCCATGAACCTTTTGAGTCTGGTAATCTCCCCTACTCTTTTCATGGGGGAATGATAATAAATTAAATTTCATGTGTGTGTGTGTATGTGTGTGTGTGTGTGAGTGTGTGTGTTTAACCTCATCAAAACTGCACTGCTTGAAGTTGGGGGTGGTTTTGTCCAACATAGAGGAAAGAACTATGGCTGTGTTTGATATAAAGAGTCTTGGTATTACTGAGATATGTCTGACATTTCTACCTTCATCAGGAAAAAAGTGTGTACTCTCTGGGGCCACATTTAAAAGTGCACTTGGTTGCAGGTAACTCATAGTTCCACCCTAAGAAACCAACAGTGCTCTAGATTCAGAATCTTTCAGAGAGTAAATAATGCTGAGATCATAGAAATCATATCAAGTTTTTATGATTGGGATAAAATAGTTCATATCAAGAATTAAAGCTAAGGAATCTCAATTGCTAGAGGAACAGATAACAGAACACACACCTACAATGTTATCCCAGACATTACAAATCATTTCTATTCAGCTTTTATTCACTGCAGGCAAAACACAAATTACTAACACAGCTAGCACAATAAACAAAGAACTCATTCCTACTGCAAGCTTATGTGTTATATAAACTACAGCCTATCTTGGAAGTGTATGATTCTTTGCTTTTTCTTATTTTAAACTATGTCTCTGTGGATGCTCATGTACATGAAGATAGGTTTGTGTAGAAAGATGTATGCACTCACACTGAGGCTAGAAAGAACCTTACTTCTTTTTTCTTCATTTATATGTCCAATATTTATACCATTTTCCCATTCTTCTTCCTCCAGCTCCTCCCATGTACAAAGCCTTCCTGTTCCCACTCAACCGGTCTCTTTTGGAGACCACCATTTAGGGGTGTGTCTACTGCTGTTTCTCCTTCAATGGAGATCCCTTATCCCTGGATTCTTGATATGAGCTATTTTATTGAACCCTAATAACTTGATATGACATGCATTATTGCAGCAAAATGAAATATATAAATATTCAAGTATATTTCGTATATGTTTAAGTAAATATATATGAATGAATAAGCTGCATAAATGATAAATCATTAAATTTACTATAATATTAATTATATGTGTGTGTGTGTGTGAGAGAGAGAGAGAGAGACAGAGAGAGAGAGAGAGAGAGAGAGAGAGAGAGAGAGAGCAAAATATGTATATTTCAGGGCCTATCACTTGGTATCATGTGGGGAGCCGCAGCTGCCACCCTATATATGTATATTTTGAACACCTGGTCTCCGGCCAGAGCAGAGAGCATTGAGATAAACAAGCCTTAGTTGGAGAAGCTGAGTGCCTCTAGTTTGTGATGCAAGCTGGCATGATTTTCCCGCAGCCTATTATGCTTTGCCACGTAGCTGATGCTGATTGGGACCAGGGAAAGTATTTAACCTGTGAGGGCTGGGGGTTAGAGAGAAGATTATTATGATTATTGGGATAAGTAAGAAGAAGTAAAAATGAAGGTTCCTGATTAAACTGCCGGGAGAAGAGCTCGTTGTTGCCTCCTTATTTCCTCTGGATGGAAAGGCGCCTGACAGTATTAGATAATTAATTAGGGTGCTCATCCCTGGGGAAGATGGCTTCTTCACTCAGCAATCATGAGATTGCCTGTAGCTCTTCATCTAGGGGTGGAATCATGTGACATTTCCTCCACCTACTTTGGCATGTCACTTGGTGGTATCATTGTTAAGGTCTTATTTAGGCATCCATAATGTTGTTAATTTCATGAGTGTAACTTCCCTGCTATATCTAAAAGATAAAAATCTCTCAACAGATATTTTAATCCTATGGCTCCCTCTATGATTTCTTCATGTGGTTTCCTTCATCTGATTCAAAATATGAATAAGTAAATGTGGGATAAATGAAACTTGTGGCCACTTTTTCATAAGACTAAGTAGTACTGGTATCAGTTCTCAGAGGAGTAAAGATATTCAGAATTAAGATAAGCATCAATGTTGGAACTAACAAACAGAACTCATACTTTTCTTTTAGAGCATTATGCCATTTCAGGTTTAAACTATTAAATGTATTAATTCTAATGGCTCACTAGTTTCTCAAAGTCCTTGCAATGCTCACATCCATATTTTTTTTAATTCTAAACACATATTTCTAACTTAATTTACCTAGTCATATAGTTTTATCAGAGTTTTATAAATATGTCACTAAGAAAATTAATAATCTTTGGTGAGCTTAGGCCACTTTCATATTGCTTGAAAGGGGTTATTTTAGCATAGTTACAGGCATGTATTCTAAAAAAACTTTGCTAGTTTTGTTTACCTAGTTTCTATGTGAACTATATCATTGTATATAAATTAAATTGTGTAACAACATAGAGAATACAATTCAAATATATTCAGTTAAACTGTTAATTTACTCAATTTTCTTTTCCTCTGAATCTCAAGTTAGCACTAGCAATTATATATATGTATATATATATCCTAGTAATTGTATAATATATTATAATTTATGTTAGATTTATATATAAATCTTCATAAATATAAATATATATAAATCTTCAGCTATCCTAGTATTATAAGAAAATGTATAGTATTTAGAAGAAAAGTATAAAAGCATAGAATTTGAAAGTTACTGATCAAAAGACTGACATAGACACACATCTGTTATTATTGTTTTAAGACATGTAAAATATAAAAGTTGATTTACAATATAAACTATTTATCATTTCTTAGCTACCAAGGAGTAAACACTTTGCAAGGTTTGGGGGAATTTCTATTTTTTTAACACTTTTTATTTACGTGTGTCTATATATGAGTATGAGCAAATCAGAGGACATTTTTTATAAAGCCAGAGGCAATGATTCCCCATCGTGCTGAAGTAAAAGTTAGCCGTAAACCATCTGGCATAGTTACTGGGAACCAAGCTGGGATCATTTGCAAGAGCAGTATGTTTTCTTAACTTCTGAACCATATTCCTATCTCTCTTCCAATGATTTACTAGTGATTATCTGTACCATGCTTGGTAATTCAAGGTTCTCTGACAACTCTACTTCTCTATATGCTGTCTCACCTGTTAGGGTAGTCAAATGAATGACTCCTACACAATATTCACCAAACATCAGAAAAGAACGCATCCTATAAGCAGCTTTTATACCTGTACTAAAAGTAGGTGTTAGTAAATTATAGAAGAAGATCAAAGGACTAAACAATAAAATCAATTAAATAAACTTCAGTTTAAAACTAGACACTGACGTTCTTACCACATACAAAAATACCTTGCTTCTTGGGATAATTAAATTCAATGATGAAGTGTCACTTGTCCATTCATTATTGTTGTGAATTCAGGTGGTGCTAATGAATTTCAGAATGAAGGAGTCCTTAACAAAACCTCTGAAAGACCACATAATTAAAGAGGAAAAGAAACGTTGTCTCACTGAAGAACAATGTAACATGCTGTCAAGCTGACACATAGAATAATATTAGAAGAAGGCTCCATCCTAAATGAACAAATGTTGGTGTTTTGACAGAGGCAATCAGGTCCTTGTAATCATTCTATTACAATACTTACAAAATTGAGTACTATTTTAAAAAGTGCATTAGCCAGTAGATGTAAAGAGAGAATCACAGAAATTGTATTGCTTAAAGTGTTACTTTACTTTACATGTTCCCAAATGAGTAAAAGTAAAATATAAATAAAAAATACTAGTGAAAATAATCATACATATTTACATTACTGTATTTAAATGCTCTATATTTCACCAAAGTCAGATTAGAATTTAAAATCCATTAGAAAAGATTTTAGGTTAAATACACAACAAAATTAGTTATAATGAACTAGGCCAAATATAGCCAGTTAGAAATTATGATACTCATGATAAAGATATTTGAAAGATAGTCATGATAGTTATAAAATTATGCATTTTAATATTAATTTGAATAAAAGTTTTATCACTGTTTACACAGATAGAGTAAAAGCAATTATTTTAAAAGAAATATTTCATCATAAGATCAGAACACACTAGAAGTGAAATTCTGTGTCTCAAATTGTATTTGAGTAATAGACTAGAAGCAGAATTTTTCTGCCTCAATAGCTCTAAGAGTTAATGTTGATCAAGCTGCTTTCCAATGTATGCAGTGATATTACTTTCAGATAAGAAATCAAGGTAAACACTAAAATAACTGGAGTCCTAGGTAATTGATTATAATTCCCCAGGAAATATAGCTACTCATTGTGCTTACACAATAGCACAATTTTAAACGCATCCTATGAAAATGAGGTTTATAATTTGGTTAAATTCTATAGTGTAAGAATTTTCCTTAAGTTGTTTCTGAAGAAATTATGATTCAAAACAAACAAGTAACTTAACCCTAGTTAGACAACTAATGCATAAGTGTATATAGCTGGACTTTCACAGCCACCATGATAGCATGTCAAATACATGGACTCAGCAGAGATTTATGTAACACTAAGGCCCAAATAAATATACTACATGTGAGTGAATGCAGGTTTCTGTACAGGCACATTGTTTTGCTTATATTTTAATATTAACTTGGTGTTAGATTTTTAAAAGTATTTGCTTTCACTGAACAGAGAACTCTTCCAGCCTTTTCATTTTGAAAATTAGGCAATGAGTATACCCTTCCTTTTTTTCTGGTGCTGAATAGGCCTCTCTTCAATGGCACTAATCTTATTACACATTACAGCATCTCTTCCTAGTACTGGTTTTTGGGGTTTTGTTTTGTTTGTTTGTTTTTTACTTTCTTTCCTTTTCACATAACTGTACATTTTAAAATTATTCTCCCTTGCCCTACTTGTTCTTTTTCACAGTAAACATTATGAGATATTTAATATTATGTGTTAAAATTCCCTCCACCAAAGAAAAGAACCAATTACTTCTAATTAAGCCTCAGACAAGTTCTTAGGACAAGGTAAACCAAGAGGAAGATTATTTGCCAAAATATATTAGGAGTGGCTTAGAGCCTAGTTGTTGTTAAAGGCCTTTCTTCTCTCGGAAACTTGTCTAGCGGGGCTCCTAACACCATTGCCATCCAGAATTGTCATAGCATGGCTCTTTATGCTCTCTCACACCATTTAACAAAATTCTAGTCAAAAGTTCCAAGTCTTCTACTGAATCACTGTGGTTGGGTTCTTCAAAGCAACAGTGGTACTCATAGTGACACAGTTATGTTCTCTGTTTCTGTGACAAAGCGCCACAACCAAAAAGATTTGTGGAAGGAGTTCATCTTTGCCTTAAGGTTCCAGAGGGATAAATGTTTCTTCTGGCTTGGAAATATGGAAAGAAATAGCAGGTATTGCACAGGAGCACCGTATGCAGGACATACCAGTGGAAGTTGCATGAGGTTATGCACACTCAAAGCTTGCATAGCTTTCTTCCTGCAAGGCCACACTTCTGAAGGCTACCACGATGTTGTCACCAACTGTGAGCCAAGTTTCTTAGTTAAACCACCAGAATTAATTTTATTGACTGATAACTTTTAGTAAAGGAAATCTTTGTTATTGCATTGTTTCTTATATGCATGTTTGCAGCATTTGCTCTGTCCAATTACATTACGGCAGTGACAGGCCTGTGATTGGACAGGAATAGAGAGGTGGAGCTAGAGTTAGAGGAGGAGAAAGGTCAGGAGCAGGAGCAGAGAGGTTTTACATCAGGGAGTCAGAAGATGAGGTGGAGTCAGCTGTGTGGTTATAACCAGGCTAAGATTTTTACAAGGTTAAGTTAATTGGGTCAAAATATTGTCTTTATTATTTGGTTCTGAAATTATTGTATTGACATCTTGTAAACTGTGATCTTATTATTATATAAACTTGATTGGATATTAAAGCATAAGAATAACTTAAGAGTCATGCATTTCCTACCGGGATGAATCATTGTGGAGGTGTGTGAGCTAGATGTTGCAATTAGCTGGGAGAGAATAACAAGAACCCTCAGGCGCAGGAACATGGCACCTCAGGAGAGGGAGGTTGCGGGATGGATTCATTTTTCATTAATTGCTTAATATGCTTGTGTGTGTGTGTGTGTGTGTGTGTGTGTGTTGATATATGTGTGTGGTACACACATGACCTAAACTACCAGTGGATATTAGAGGATGATTTCTGGGAATTATTTGTCTCCTTGTTCTGAGATTGAACTTAAGTCATAGGCCTGGAGTCTGGGACCTTTACCATCTTATTGGTCTCTAAGGTTCACTTTTGACAGTGATGGATTTGTTGTTTGTTTGTATTCAAAGGAATATTCCTGACCATTTTGTTTTATGAGTCAAATTGCCCAGTTCAACTTGTTTCTCTGTTGTTAGGAGGTGTTTTTGACCTCCTCACTGTTTTTCCATGACCTCTCTGGATTTTCACTTTTAGTGTAGAAAGTAAAATAAATAAAATCTCTTTTAGTTTAGTCAGTTTCGGAATTATTAACTTTGCATCTGTAGGTTTATTCAACTTTTCACACTTTGCTCAGAGGAATGAACCAAAGTAACTGCAACTGCAGACATAACAGGAGTCATCTGAAGTCACACTTCCATCCTTTCTTCGTTCTCTCTTGATCCCCCTCGCCTCTTCTGGCTCCTTCTGTTACAAGTTTGTCGGTTATTTTATCCACACATTTCAATGCTGTGCTCTGTGATATGGACCAGAGATTCTGTCCATTCAGAGCCTTGACAATTGGGGTCTCAATTCAGTGTTTTCTATTTCCCAGAGCTCCCATGATTTGCCTGAGTATTGAAATTATTTTATCTCAGCCCATATTTCAGGTAAGGTTGAATAAATCTCTAATGCAAATTATTCCATCTTGGTCAGAAAGAGAATTTGGTTCAATCACCATATCATAGCTTGGGATTAGTATTACACAGTTTGAGAAAGAATAATTTCTCTTCTTCATAGTAAAGACTTGGTCATGGGATATCTTTTCAATCTGAGCCAAAACTATGTTTCAGTAGCAACCACCTTGTTAAACTCCAGATTAATATTACATGACATAGTTTATTCATTAACTATATAAGTTCACAAAAATCCATGTTATGCATTTAACACATACAAACCTATTTCTCAATACCTATTTGATAATCGAGAAATACACTAATAAGTGAGGTCAGTCAGAAACATGAAGATCTACATTAAGATCACTAACTGAGAAAGATAAACTAGAGTGCCTATGCCAGGCTTGAACACTCCCCTTGACTCATGACCTGTGTCCACATTGAACTTTGTATTTTACATTGTACTTTTTGTATCTCTCACTTTATACAAAGTCCTCTTCAAATTTATTATGCCTCAAACCATAGAAATGTCAATAGTTTTAAACAAGCTTCTTACATTATATAAGATAAAATCATTTCTTCCTTTTTGATACCATTATTTTGAACATTCGTTAAGGTGGCTTGATGTGTGTTTTAACCAAGAAGTTTCAAAATAATCAAAACATGTGACAATACATAAAAATAATTTTGAATTTAATCTTAAATCACAAATGTAATTAATCAAATAATTTATGTTAATATCATATTATCTACTTTGATCTTTTGAGTACGGTCTCTAGAATACTTCTTTAGTATATTCTGTATTTTATAAGTGTTAATTCTATTGATAGAAACCATGAACATATTCTTAATATCTTCAGTAAGATATGTAAGAGCTACTTCATATTACTATAATCATGCTATATATTAAGATATTAACTGCAGGTTAAAATTTGAATAACATAATTTCCACTTACATATAATATTTGGCATAATTTCCTAATTATTATCTATCATACACTACAGTAATTTGAGCATATTTCTTCTATTGCAATTAATTCATTTTAGCTGTCTCATTAAAATGCTACGTTCTAATAATGATCTTTTAATTAAAGGTTAAATTACATTTTACTCAATACACTATCACTTTAATGAGTTCTAAGACAAACACAGGTACTTTGTCAAGAGAATAAAATGAACTTGAGTAATGAATTAAAACATTCTCCATTTTATAAGCATTTTGCATTAAGACATGTTTAGCTTTCATTTCCTACTGAACACAATTTAAGGGGAAAGTGTATTTATGTGTGTACAAATAATATTATGACATGTTTTAATTACTATAAAATATTTTTCAAACATTCTTTAGAAGTTTTCATTGACAGTCAGCCAAATATTTAATTAATATAAAAACACATTTTAAATTAAAAGCAATGGTGACCCCTGCTTATACAAAAGCTGGTGGGTAAGCAAAATTTCTGTGTGGAAGTAATATAAGCACTGTGCCAAAGGATTCAAAACTGAATCCTCCCAGATCTCTACCTTCAATCACATATCTGCACTGCATTCCCTATCCCTCAGCTTTACCTACCTGTTAGGAGACCTGTTCCTACCCTGGACAATCAGACTACAGCTCTGCCTGACTCCTGAGATGTCTGCTTCCACCCAGGATAACCAGGTGAGACACCTACTCCCCAATCCTCTGCCAGCTGGGTCTCAGGTGAGCCCAACAGCCCTGAGGCCTGCCCCATCCTTTCTGTACAACTTCCCCTCTATACTTCTACCTGCAATCATGGATCTGCACTCAAATCCCACGGCCACAGCTCTGTCTTCCAGGAGACCTGCTGCCATCAAGACAACCAACCCTAGAGGCCTGTTAGTATCAGGGACAACCAGACTAGCCAACACCAGAGATGGCCAGATGGCTAAAGTCACACTCATAAACACAATCAACAAAAGCCAGTGAAATCTGAGAACATCAGAACCTAGCTCACCTACTATAGCAGCCTTAGCTATCCTAAAACACCTGAAGAGCAAGACTATGGCTTTAAATTTCAATGCATGAAGATGTTAGAGGCCTTTGAAAAGGAAATAAGTAAGTCCCTTAAAAAAATACAATTGAACAGAAGGAAACCTTTAAAGAGAAAACAAATAAATTTCCTGTTTTTAAAGAAAAACAGGAAAATACAATTAAACAAGTAAAGGAAATGGATAAAACTGTTCAAGACCTGAAAATGGAAATAGAAGCAATAAAGAAAACACAAATGGTGGCAACCCTGGGGATGGAAAAGCTAGGAAACTACAGACACAAGTATCACTAAAAGAATACAAGAGATGGAAAAGAGAATCACTGGTGTAGATGATACAGTAGAAGATGTTGATACATGAAACCAAATCTAAAAAGTTTCTAATGCAAAACATCCATGAAATTTTGGATACTATGAAAAGACTAAACCTAAGAATAATAGGAATAGAAGAGGATAAAGAATCCAAGTTCAAAGGCCCTGAAAATTTCAACAAAATCATAGAAGAAAACTTCTCTATTAAAGAAAGTGATAGCTATAAATGTAATAGAAGCTTACAGAATACCAAAGAGATTGGACCAGAAAAGAAAATCATCCCACCATATAATAATGAAAACATTAAATGTGCAAACAAAAAATGCATATTAAAGCTGTAAACAAAAAAGACAAGAGGCATATAAAGGTAGACCTATCAGCATTACACATAAATTCTCAACAGAGAGTCTAAAAGCCAGAAGGCCCTGGACAGAGATCTTAAAGACACTAAGAAACCACAGCTGTCAGGCCAGATTACTATACCCAGCAAAACTTTCAATCACCATAGATGGAGAAGCCAAGATATTTCATGACAAAACCAAATTTAAACAATAATTTTTCTACTAGCCCTACAGAGGATACTATAAGGGAAACTCAAAAACAAAGAGGATAAGTACACCTAAGAAAACAAAATTAATAATCTCATAGCATTGCCAGGAGAGAATTATACACAGTGGTGGTGGTGGGGGGAAGGGGTTAGAGAGAGAGAGAGAGAGAGAGAGAGAGAGAGAGAGAAAGAGAGAGAGAGACTCACACACACAAACAGCACTACTGCCATTATCAAAATAACAGGAACTAACAATCACTGATCATTAATATATCTCAACATCAGTGAACTCAATCCACCAATAAAAAGACAAAGGCTGACAGAGTAGATACATAAACAGGATTCATCACTCTTCTACATACAAAAGACTCACTTTAGCAACAAAGATAGACTCAACCTCAGAGTAAAGGGCTGGAAAAAGATTTTCCAATCAAACAGACACAAGAAACAAATTGGAGAAGCTACTCTAATAATATCTACTTTTTCAACCAAAAGTAATCAAAAGAGATGGAGAAGGAAACTTTATACTCATCAAAGGAAAAATACACCAAGATGATGCCTCAATTTGGAATATCTATACCACAATGCAAAGGCAGGCATATTTGTAAAAGAAATATTACTAAAACTTAAATCACACAACGAGACCCAATCAATAATAGTAGGGGAATTCAACACCTCACTATCACCAATGGACAACTCACCACAATAGAAACTAAAGAGAAATAATGAAATTAACATGTTATGAACCAAATGAACATAACAGATGATATCTATAGAACATTTCACTACAAAGCAAAAGATACCTTCATCTCAGCACCTCACTAAACCTTCCCCCAAATTGACCATATAATCAGTCACAAAGTAAGCCTCAACAAATACAAACAATTTAGATAACTCCCTGCATTATATCAGATCATGATGGATTAAAATTGGACTTCTACAGCAACAGAAACAACAAAGTCCACATATTCAGAGAAACTGAATAACTCTATTTTTAATGATCACTGGCTCAAAGAAGAAATAAAGAAAGAAATTAAAGACTTTCTAGAATTCAATGAAAATTGTAGGGGGTCCAGCCGGCTTGACTGGCAAATCTGGGCATCGGAACCCCGCTCCATTGGGTGCTTCTTGGACTGGAGATTATTGAGTACCTGTGAACGCAAGTGGGTAAGAGAGAAAGAAGACACGACGCCAGGTAGCTGTATGGAGAGATGTGTCTTTACCAAGGATCACTCAGTTTAAATAATCACACTCAGGAAGGAGACCCAGGGGAAATCGAAACCCGCCCATCTAACATAAACACGGGAAAATCCATAAACACCAGACCAGAGGAGGATCTTGAAAGGAAGATCCAGCAAGCTTTTAACATAGTCATGAGACCTGTCAGCCTTTGATCTAAGGGCTGCAGTCAGAGTTCCTCACTGCGGGTGTCCAGCTCCAGCTTGCACCTGTCGGGGGCTGCTTTACAGAAACCAAATCGCTCCCAAGCAAAGGGGGAAGGAGTCCACAGAAAATGAAGGCACAACATACTCAAACTTATGGAACACAGTGAACCCAGTGTCTAAGAGGAAAGTTCCTAGCACCAAGTGCCTTCATAAATTGAAGAGATCTCACAATAGCAACTCAACAGCACACTTGAAAACTCCAAACAAAAAGAAACAAACACACTCAACAAGAGTAGACATCTGGAAACTGTCAAACTCAATGGCTGAAATCAGACAAATCTAAACAAAGAGAACAATACAAAGAAACAACAAAACCAAGAGCTGGTTCTTTGAGAACATGAAGAAGATAAACAAACCCTTAGCCAAACTAACTAAAAGGCAGAGAGACAATATCCAAATTAACAAAATCAGAAATGGAAAAGGAAATTAACAACAGAAACCAAGGATATTAAAAAAAATATTGTCTTACTTCAAACTCCTTTACTCAGCAAAATTGGAAAATGTAAATAAAATGAATGATTTTCTCAACAGATACCATTTACCAAATGTAAATTAAGATCAGGGAAACTATCTAAAGTCTTATAACTCTTAAGGAAATAAAAGCAGTAATTAAATGTAGGCAACGACTAACTTGAACCTATGCCTTCATCGTTATAAACCTGGAGACTCAGCATTTCTTGTAATTTTGGTTTTTTCTCCAAAATATTGAGGCATAATAATATATTATAGATCCTAATTTTATTTCTGGTTGCATATTCCTGCTGCCCTCACTAGGTCATTAATTTTAACCTGAACAACACCTTTTATAGAATGATGTGGTCTGCATGTTTTCATTTACTTATCATTCTATTGGACTAGTTTTCATTATAGGTTTTATTTACTTTGTTGTAATCATTTTTAGGGTTGCTCTATCCACTTATTTATTTCCCAGAAAGAAAATAACCTGACACAAAATAAATTTGTTGAAGCCTAAATCTTACAAAATACGTAGAACAAACTCCTGAGATCTGAATGGCTAGCACAGTTGGAAATTTAATCTTTCCATAAGTGGTAGGGCATCCATTGTCTGACTCTCCACTCTTTCCTTGTAACTTTTCCTCTTCCTCTCCAATCTATTCAAACATTCTCAACACCACTCATATTCCTACTGCATAATATTACCCAGAAGTCTCTGCTGTTTTGATTGGACAACAGTATGCAACAGTAAATGACAATGCTAAAGTTGCTCATAAATACAAGAAATAATAAAAATCTTAATATCTAGTATCACTGTATTCTTTACCCTTCCTATTATCATGTAATTAAATGCCCACTTTTGCAATGTAATTGTGCTACGTATTATACTAGCATTTGACAGTCAAGGTTGTTTATGATACCCTGTGATATATTTTGGAGAGAAAATTAGAAAAAGTATACTTGAAGTCTTTTATAAGAATTTATAATACATGGTGGGAGCTCAAAAGAAACTTCATCTCCCACGGCTATGCCAGTAAATGTCATTTAAGACACAACATATGAGACATAAATCTTCATATTAAAACACCAGAACTATGAACAAAGTAAAATGCATGTTTTAAATTTTAATCTGACAGGTATATATAATGTTATATAATTAGAAGCCACATATTTTGAAAATTATTTTATACTTAATTAAGAAAAATATTTGTGGACTGGAGAGATGGCTCAGCAGTTAAAAGCACTGGCTATTCTTCCAGAGGTCCTGAGTTCAATTCCCAGCAATCACATGGTGGTTCACAACCATCTGAAATGGGATCTGATGCCCTCTTCTGGTGTGTCTCACAAACAGAAAATAAATAAATCTTTTTAAAAAAGAAATATATTTGTGCTAAAGTTTTATTATTAATCCTGTAATAAGAAAGTTAATCAACAATTTCATCTGAGGAAAAAACCCTTTATCTTGGAGGTAAAGTAGTTACAACATAGAATTAAAGAAGGAAATTTTTTCATCCTACTGAAAATCTTAGGCCCAGGAAGTAAAATATTTAATAGCTTCAGAATTTCCTGAAATTGACTAGATTCACTAGACCCCTCCCTCCATGAACATATAAGCCATATGCCTGCCTCTGTGTATCCAACGAGTGTTAGTCATTCTGGTTTTCCTGAAGTAATGTACTAGCTTTCATTAAAATTAATTAATATGCCCATCACTTCTAATGTGCATTATTTTATAGCATTTATATTTAAGTCAGATTCTCTGAAACACCTTCCAGTATGCTATAAATTACTATGAATTATAATTACCATGATATAAAATAGATTTCAAGAGTATATATCTCTTGTTTTACAAAAACTTTTAATCAAATTTTTAAACCCTAAGTTTCTAGGAAGCACCACATTACTCTTTTTCTATTAATTTCAATTCCTACACATGTAATTGAGGTCATGTGATACAAAGAGCTTAATTCTTCATAGTTGACCAATCCCCCTTTAATTGGACACATGCTGTTACAAATATACATTTTCCCCTTTCACACAGAATGGCATTAAGCTGTAAACACATAACATATTTATAAATGACTTTCTACATTGGTTGACTATGATTGGTTCATAACTTGGTTGTTGTAAGTCATGCTGAAAGTGACATAAAATATATAATCTTCTTAAATATACTGAGTTTATTTCCTTTAAATATATACTCAGAATCGCTTTTGGTAAGTCAAGCAGTAGAGCTATTTTAACTTAAAAAGTAACAGCATTTTTAAAGACAGTAGTAATTACTTATATTCCTTTCAGTCTTGTAAACTACTTATCTGTTTCCCCAATCTTAAGCCAACATCAGTTCTCATTAGTTTTGATAAACGTCTTTTAAATGTTATGGGAAAATATCTCACTGTAGTTTGGTATGTATTCTCTAATCACTATACATAACTATGGGCTTGTCCACCCATGCCCAAGTTTCCTGAAATAACGATTCTAAGATTCAATTACATATGAATAAGTGCTTAGGTCATAATCCTGGGTCTGTTCCCTGGCTAGCTCATCATTTGATTATATTTGTTATATTTGTTATATTATATATATTATTTGTTATATTATATATGTGCTACATGGCATGCTATTTCTTCTCAGAGTTTATGTGACCATCTTTCTCAGAGTTCCAGGGTAACCTCACATGCCTTCAACTCCATGCCAGAATCCTCTCTATATCTGGGAACTTCTATGCCCGATTTTCTGCCTAAGCTCATAAGCCAATAGCTTTTCATTGTCAGGTGATGCTTGCATATAGTGCACAAAAGTTCTCTCTACATTTCTCTCTTTCAGTCCAATAAGAGGTTTTTTATATTAATGAACTATATATAATAACAATTATGAAAACTTATCATGTAGAATTACACTCACAATATTCAGTCCATTTGTCTTTGGCAACTTTGGAGAAAGTACTCTACTATCTATTATCTGAGTTCATATTTCTGTATTTAAATCATTTTCTATTATAACTTGTATTTATCAACCAAAGAGAATATCTTTTCAGACTTTAAAACATTTTCTTGAACCCTAAACAACTTAAGTTTAATTGTAAGTCTATAACTAGTCCTCAACCCCATCAGATACCTGAGAAGGCATAAGTAATTTCTGAGTATTCAGAAAGTTCAGACAAGCACATCCCAAATCTACAGAAATTACAGAGAAAGCTGGCTGCCTGCACAGTCACCCAAAATTTCCCTGTGTCTTTTGGAGCATCTGTCTTCAGCCTTCTGATTCAGAAGCAAGAAATAAAAAGGACTACTTACCTTGTCTTTCCAAAGTTTAGCAATCAACTTCCTTATTTCTTGTTTGTCCAGTTTGGACAGCAGTTTGGTCAGTAGTTGAGGCAAAGGCAGTTTCTTGCCCAGTGGCGGCTGGCTTGCCACTTTTGAAGCAAACTCCATGAGAAGTTCTTTTATGCTCATCATCTTTTTTGAAGTGGAATGAGGGTGCTGCCAGGAGCAGGAGAAGACCTGTCTCATTGTCACACACACACACACACACACACACACACACACACACACACAAAATTCTTTAATAATAAAACATCTTTAATTGCCATATTCTGTAGATCTATGGGGTTTTTAAAAACATGTATCCATTTATAGTATATCTGAATTGTTTGTTTGTACCTACTTACTATCTGTTTAACTTTGAAAACATATTCTCTAACAAACTAATGTAGTATCTAATATGACCTTGAGTTTGATTGTCTGACTACTAACTTGCATTTTTAAATTACATTAAAAGGTTTGTAATAGTAGCTTTCAGAATGACTAGAACTGAACACTACAATTTTAAGAAATAAGTAGGTACAATACCTTAAAAAGAGTTGATACATAGTATGTTGGTAGCCAAATATAATTTTAATTTTATATCAAGTACAAGGATCTATACTCATGTTACCAAATAAACCTTAATTTTGTATAAATATACAAGTATATACAAATGTAAGATTTTTGCCTAGTAATATCTCTGTAGCTTAAGAGCAAATTCAATAATCTACACTTTATTCTATTATTTCTATGTTATTCCCCTTTTTCTTTTCTTTCTTCCACTTCTCCCCCCTAACATTAGATAAAAAGAGAGAGAAAGATACAGGAAAGGAAGAGAAAACAAGAAATCCCTAAATCTGTAATAACCGGCATGGGTAATCCCATTCTTGAAGAACCAAGAAAGAGACTGCTGCAAAAGCATGAGGTTAATTTATTAATTGAAGCTGATATACCAGGGTCAACTCTGTAATGGAGACCAGAGAGACCAAGAGGTAACAAGGCTCTAAGCTTTTATACCATTTCAGAACAGAGTTTTACAACTTACAAAGTTACAATTTACAACATGGGCTAGTTACACTTTATCTTGTTCATTGTTCTTTAGTTCCTATGACTTTTCCTCCTGGTTAGGATAAGACTCCTGTGACTTGCAGGAGAGGTGGAGGAGATCCTCTCCGAGGGATGTCTCTTGGAAACCGGCACATTCCTTTGGGGATGGGTGTTTGCTCTGTAAACTCTCCTAAAACCCCTTTGCCTAGAAAATAAGGGGACTTCCTTGCTTTCTGGTAATTTTATGAAGCATCCCCGTTTGGATCAATTTCTACAAATCTGACCTCTCTCATTTTGTTTCCTCCCTATCCAAGACCATAACAACTTACAACCAACCCCTCTTAAATGAAGACAATCATTGGTCATCCATTGAATGACCAAAAAACATCCACCTGACCTCTTGGAAATGGAGATATTGCTGTCTTCAAATTGCTTTTTGCCGTCTGGGGGCATTATTTTCCTTTTTAAGGGACCCTAAGAAAATTGGGATATTGGTCAGTCTTAAGAAAGCAAACTGCAGCTAGACAGTGGTGGCGCGTGCCTTTAATCCCAGTACTTCGGAGGCAGAGGCAGGCAGATTTCTAAGTTTGAGGCCAGCCTGGTCTACAGAGTGAGTTCCAGGACAGCCAGGGCTATACAAAGAAACCCTGTCTTGAAAAAAACCAAAACAACAACAACAAAAAAAAGCAAACTGCAGCATTTGCTGTCTAGTCTTGGCATGATGAGAAATTTCAGAGCTTAACTGAAATCCTGACTGGAACAGTATTTGATGATGGATGATCTAGCTAGCCATTTTAAAGTTGTCCCCCATGCAGATTTGTGAGAAAACAGCATTGAGGCAGTCTGAGGTAGGATCAAGCAGAATGCTGGAGTAAATATGTCTCAGCATCTCAACATCCTTGTCAGCATTCCTGAGGGCGAATCTTGTGAAGGCTTCCTTGACTTCATTTGTCTGTAAACACAAACCTTTGCAAGTAATATGTATTTCTGCAATAAGGTATGGATGGAATGTGCAATCCTTAACAATTTAGTTAAGGATGACTCCCTGCTGGTAAGACATCTGTTTTTAGAAGTGTGTTGAAATTGTATAACCAAACTGTAACGTAAGTCTTTATCTATGCCATTTGAAAGGGTGGCATGACAAGTCCTGAGAATTCTGTAGCCAACAAGATATACTGGCTATGTATAGCTGACGTTTTTGGCTGGAGACATTTTCATGTCTTAGCCTGTCTCAGAGACGTTCCATGTAGAGGTTATCAGCAATGTGTGTTATCTGTTGTGTTTGTCTTCTTGATTTCTTCCTTCCTGTCTGCCGCCAAGGTCTTCAGGAGGCCTCCCACTATCTCATCTGACTTTTAGCAATTTGGAAAGAATCCACAACTTTTCTTCTCCTGTGGAAACCAATGCAAAGCCCCTCCCCAGCATAACACATTTCCTTCCCTCCATTTTGAAGTTAGGACATCCTTACTGTAAGCAGGATGATCTGATTCAGCAATGCTTTCCATAATCCAATGTTTCTTAGCAGCTGTTGTTTTTTATTCAATAATATTCCTCAAACTCAATAAAGCATCACTCAAAGTGTCTTTGGGATATTCCACATCCCCCCCTCTTTTATTCTATCAGCATTTTCTTTAAAGTATTACACCTCTCCATAATTGTTTGACCTGTAGGACTTAAAGATATATCTATAGCATTTTCTAAGTCTTAATGTCTAAAAAATTATTGTATTCTAATCAATACATACAGTGAAGCACCATCAGCATCGATCCGTTAAGGCATTCCCAGGAAAGGTGTCATCGCTAATAAATGTTCAGTCTCAGCCTTTTAAGAACTTATGGCAAAAGTATATTGAAATCCTGAGTATTAGTCAACTGCATGACGCATTAACAAGTATACATACTTTAATTCTCCAAATTCTACAAATTAATACACATAATCTATTGTATGACATTGCTTTAAGGTAACATCATTAAGTAGACTCTGGATTCTTAACTCGTATTTCAACTCTATGGGCTACCATTCTAATTTCTTAAGCCTTTGTGGATTTTTCTCATCTGGAACTACCTTTTTTGTTATTGTTGTAGGTTCTAGATTGGATTCTTCTAAAGGTTTTATATTCTGATTTAGAGAATCATAACTTCTATTCTACCACTTTCAATCTAACTTTCCTTTTTTTCAGTCCATTTCTTATTTAAAAACCTGTTTCATTCTTTTTTTTTTTTTTTTTT
>NW_022196898.1:72211668-72212307 GCF_008632895.1 Mastomys coucha | reverse complement strand
CTGGCCTCGAACTCGGAAATCTGCCTGCCTCCGCCTCCCAAGTGCTAGGATTAAAGGCGTGCGCCACCCGGCATTCTTATCTTTCTTAAAGAGAATATATAACACTGTAATTGTTACTGAACAAGTAATTATTGGTATGTTGATAAACAAAACAAAGCCACGTGGGATCCAGACTCATTGTGTAATTGTGGTTTTCTCCCCTTTTAACACAGGATATGATTTCTGAGTTAACCTCTAACTCTCTCCTTAAGGACTTCTCAAGTATTTTAACAACGCTTCTGTTGAATTTTCAGCTTCTACCACTCCACCTCCACCCTGTTTCCATGTGTCTATGGTGGTTAACTCACAAGCTGCTGTTGCCAGTTCTTGTCCTGCAGCCCATATTTCCCCCTCTGACTGCTGTCCAATCTGGGAAGGTGGCTCTGGAAATGCCACTGCATTTTTTACCCTTTTTGTCTCTGGGTCTAGCCTAGCTTATGCTGGTTTCTCACAGGCCTAGGTCGCTCAGTCACTCTTTCACACCTGAGAAGTATACTGAAGTTTCAGCCCAAGAGAGAGCTGCAGGATTTACCTGGATTACCCCCAGGGCAGCAGCTCCCCTCCCACCAGCTGGATTACCCCCAGGGCAGCAGCTCCCCT
>NW_022196898.1:72165326-72211609 GCF_008632895.1 Mastomys coucha | reverse complement strand
AGCAGCTCCCCTCCCACCAGCTGGATTACCCCCAGGGCAGCAGCTCCCTTTCCACCAACTGGATTACCCCTAGGGCCTCCCCTTAAAGAGCCCCTTGCCTGTGATGTGACTGAGGTTTTTAATTCTCTCCCTCTAAAAGGAAACAGCTTCCCTCCTGACTAGGAAACTGCATCTGTCTGCAGTGTCTGAAACATTTGGCCTAAAGCCAGAATCTTTTGTTGTAAGCTTCCATTCTATGCCCAAGGGTGGATGCCATCTGTAACCACAGGCTTTACCACCCACGCCCAAGTTCCCCCAAAATAGCCATTCTAAGACTGAATTGTGTGTGAATAAATAAATGCTTAGGCCATAAGCCTTAGCCTATTTCCTGACTTGTTTTATTTTATGTGTTCCAGAACTTTTCAGAGTTCATGTGACCATCTTCCTCAGACTTTTGGGGCAAATCTATTGCTTTTCTGACTTTATCCTGGAATCCTTTTCTTTTTTTTTTTTTTTTTTTTTTTTGGTTTTTCAAGACAGAGTTTCCCTGGCTGTTCTGGAACTCATCACTCTGTAGACCAGGCTGGCCTCGAACTCAGAAATCTGCCTGCCTCTTCCTCCTACGTGCTGGGATCAAAGGCGTGTGCCACCACAATCAGGCTGGAATCCTTTCTCTTATCTCAGAACTTTTACCTCCCTATTTCCTGCCTAAGTGCATAGGCCAATAGCCTTGTACTGACAAGTGAAGCTTCTACACTGTGCACAAAAGGTTCCTTCTATAACTATAGATTCTGGACATTTTATTCTTCTCTCTATTGGCTGTCCTTAGATTTTTATAGTGCCTATTGTGGAACTTTGCCCATTTCTGTTGTTACTTAATTTGTTACTACTAAATTGTATGAATTCAAATATTTTCAGTCTTAATCCTAACATTTGAGCAATTATACATTTTTAGCTGAGTTAAACATGCCATACTACATATTCAAAAGAACATACTATATAATATTTATAATATCCTTATACTGTGAACTATATCAATACTTTTAAAATATGAATATGACAAATTATTTAAGTGATATTTAGCTAGTAAAAAATTACACTTTCTTAGTATCTTATTTAGCAATCTGATATAAGTAGTTTTTCACTAATTATATATGGCACAAATATAACCAATCTTAGACTTATTGTGCTAATGTTGCTTGAAAGATTAAGAACTTTATATAAAACATGGTGCCTAATGTGAATAATTCCAGTACTTGGAAGACAGGAGGATCAGGATGTCAAGTCATTCTTAGATGCATAAAAAATTTCAAGAGCAATCCAGTACAAACCATGAGAACTTGTTTGAATACACTGCCAGAAAATAAAACAAAACAAAAACAAACAAAAAACACACCACCATCACTAGCACCAGAATTGTACATTTTGTCCTAGTTAGGGTTTTACTGCTATGAACAGACATCATGACTAAGGCAAGTCTTATAGAGGACAACATTTAATTGGGGCTGGCTTATAGGTTCAAAGGTTCAGTCCATTATCATGAAGGTAGGAGCATGGCAGCATCCAGGCAGACATGGTGTAGAAGGAGCTGAAAGTTCTACATCTTCATCTAAAGGCTGCTAGTGAGTGGAAGACTGGCTCCTAGGAAGCTAGGACAAGGGTCATAAAGCCTATGCCCACAGTGACATACTTACTCCAATAAGGCCACACCTGTTCCAACAAGGCCACACCTCTAAATAATGCTACTCCATGGGCTAGGCATATACAAGCCATCACACATTTTTAGTATTATATTTGTAATTGTATTTTCAAATCACTATTTTGAAATTTGAAATTTGCAAAATTGAAAATTGCTACTAGGGATAAAGTTAGAGAAGTGAATGAGTAGGTTGATTTCTATATAAAAATTTCAAAATGTACAGCATATTTATTCTTACATTTTGTCATATGTGTCCAATTATTGAGATTTCCAATGTTCTATAGATTAATAAAAAATTGCCCCTTTACCTTATTATTATTGGATTTCTTTCTGAGAATATATAGTAACATGAAAGTAATTTTTTAACGATGTAATTGTTCTACAATAACATGTAATATTCCACTTACAACCAAGAATATAATTTTTTAAGTAGTGGACTAAAGAAATATTTCCATTGAATTAAGAAAATACCTGATATCTATAAGATAAGCAATATCATAAAAGCCATTTATTAATGTACAATGTACATGTACAATTCAACAGTCTGTTCCTAACATTATGTGAGCTGCAATAAATAGTTTTCTAATGCCATGGATTTAGTTATTATTTAGGGATAAGTTGATCTCTTTATTGTTGGCCATTATATTAAAAATTTTGGGGTTTTTTGTTTGTTTTGTTTAGTTTTTTGTATCTTTTTTTGAAAGGTACACTTCTCAGGTGCTACTAAACTATTTATATGTACTTATATATAAAATTCTCTTTTTAATAAGAGTAATAAAAATAATAAAATATACCCTGCCAAGATGACTCAATGGGTAAGAGTCCTAGTTATAAATATAAGGACCTGAGTTCATATTCTAAAACTCTTTAAAAACAAAACAAAGCATGACATGGTAGGGTAAGTATATACTCATTAGTTCTATAGAGAGATGTGATGATTAAAGGGAGGATATTGAAAGCCTTGGGTCATATAGCCCAAGGTACACAGAGATAACAACAAAGAGAATATACATTAAACTAGGTCAAAGGTGTCTCTTCATACACACACACCTTGGCATAACTTGAATACATATACTCATAGGAATGAGCATGTACATATCCATGTATATCCATATGTATGAACACTGTAATGCACATAGAAATATAAGTAAAAAATATATAGTTAAAACTATAATTTTTGATCATCCAATAAAGTTTATAAAATATTAAAACTTGACATGCACTCAACTCCAATGTTTGCATATACAACAAAATTTTTGAATTTTGTGATTTCATCATACTTTATGAGGACAATAGAACAAAAAAGAAAATTTAAAATTTTTTAACTTAATAATTTTATACTTATCCAGATGCTCAGTTCTGCCATGCAGAAAGGATGGCATGGCACAGTTTCTGCCCCTGGAGCAGAGTTAGCAAAGCATGAGCCTCTATGAGTGCTCATGGTTTCTAGGCATAAGTCATGTTTGTATAATAATGTACATTATTTACTTTATTTTCCTCCTTTGGGAAATATTGTCCCTGCTAAAGTTATCATCAGGTAATGTTTTCCCTGACAAGGTTTATGACTCCATGATAATTAGAAGCAACATGAGTCTGGTGGGGGACGGTATGTCTCAGCAAAATTGTAAATACTATGATCTTCAGGACAACCTGTAAGGCTGTGGGAAAGAACTCTGAAAACATGAGTTTAAGAATGTGTAATTTTGCCAGGCAGTGGTGGCACACGCCTTTAATCCCAGCACTTGGGAGGCAGGGGCAGGTGGATTTCTGAGTTTGAGGCCAGCGTGGTCTACAGAGTGAGTTCCAGGACAGCCAGGGCTATACAGAGAAACCTTGACTCAAAAAACAAAAAACAAACAAACAAAAAGAAAACAAAATAATCTGTAATTTCTCAACTATTCAAAATTTTAGGATGCAATATGAATTTAATGAGGGGCTTTTTTTCTGGACCGAAAAGAGCAGAAGCAGCTGCACTATGAGCCAGTTTCTTGAAAAGATATTAAGGAAGGAGATAAAGAGATTTGGGGAATGGTAATCACAGGGAATGATCCTACCCAACCAAGATTATTGATTGTGTTTACAAAGGCAGGCAGATTTCTGAGCTCAAGGGCAGCCTGGGGCAGAGCTAGTTTAGGCCCAGTTGGGGTGTGAATGGTGATCTCAAAGTCAGATCCTACACAGTTAGCTTATCCTCTGTGCTTTTAAAGAACAGCAGACCTCTGAATTCATTGCTATATTAAAATAATGTACTTGCTGTCTTTTCAAAGAATCAAGGGCTAAGGTTATAAAATGCTGATTCATGGAATAATCAAAAGGGAACTTGGGTGGAGGATTGAATTGATATGCAAATAAAAGACTGGGCTTTGGACTGCAAGAGCTGAGCTGTCTGGAGATCTGTGGAGAGCTATCTCAAGAGAACACAGGCAGGCAGGCAGCTTGTACCCATGACTGAGTTCAAGGTGTTCTTTCACCAAACATTCCTTCCTCAGAGTATTTAGCTTTGATTTATATTCCTTACTCTAGAATCCTGAATTGGTTTACAAATTGTACTTTTTATAACAAAATCTAAAATAAAGCTCTACAAACCTTAAGAGAAACTGAAATAAGAAGCAATTAAATGATTTTTTAAAAAAATACTTATTTAGGCTGTTAAAGAAGTGCAACCAAAAAGATAAATTTCAGATAGACTTACACAGCATTTGGATGTTACAGATTTCAAGTTAAATTTTAAAGGTGAAAAACAGAGGGAAAAAAATGTAACAATTGTTTATCCACTTAGGTGGATGGAGCTGAGACAAATGTTATCTTCTAACAAAAAAAAACTGTTGAATTTAAAGACTGTATGTAAAAAAGTTTTTGAACAGGAGGACAGAAAAGAAAAGAACTAAGATAGCTTGGGGAAACAAAAGGAATGAGGGTGGAGGATGCCCATGGCGGCACTCGCTAACATTGGACTGTTGTCCTTTAATGAAAATCATATCCAGAGGTTAGGTACTGCTCGCGGTTGAGGGATGGGGCCCTCTACCCATTTCAAAAATACACCTACCCATTTCTGACAAATACAGAGGTGGATGCTTGCAGCCAACCATCAGACTGAGCATGGGGACTCCAATAGAAGAGTTAGGGGAAAGACTAAAGGAGCTGAAGAGGTTTGCAACCCCCTAGGAAGAACAACAATATCAATCAACCAGACTCCACCCCCACCCCTGTCCAGAGCTCCCAAGGACTAAACCACCAACCAAAAAGTACACATAGAGGGACCCATGACTCCAGCTGCATATGTAGTAGAGAATTGCCTTATCATCAATGGCAATTGGGAGGGGAGGCCTATGTTCAAGGAATATTTAAGAAAGGAGAATCAGTTAATGTAACCATGAGAAGTTGTTTAGCAATGATTAAAAATTACCTGTGAAAGTGAAGTCTCAGGGTTTTGAAGGCACAATTAAGTTCCTAGAGGAAAGGAGGAAGTCTAAGTAGGGAAAGTGTGATGATTTAATTTAATATTAACCTTAGCAATTTAAATTTCATTAATTCATGGTGTTCTCACTTTTAATTCACACAGGTACTGTTTTTATTACAAAATGCAATAGCAGGTTTTTACAATTAACATATAGTCCAGATTACCTACTACAGCATGGCACAATATGTCCACCTGCCTCTTGTCATTTCATCTTACCTCACTTATGATTTTGAAGGTAGCAAATAGCTCTGGCATTTTTTAAAGGCCACAATTATCTCACTGAGAAAGAGATCATGGTGGCTCTCACTTTTACAACAGCTTCAAAAATAATTGCATATCTAAAAATAATTCAAAACATCAGGTGAAAAATCTTTACAGTTTGGATGCAAATGCTTTGGCAAGTTTTGTAGAATTAATTTGCCTTTTTAAATACTTTTTAAGTTTTATTTTCCAAGTAAATTGAGATTTAAATAGTAATGTACAACTTACAGATAATCATCTTTATGAAGGGAGAACAAACTACGAAGCCAGTGTGAATAAAGACATACTCATTAATTCTCCTAATATAAACATGACAAACACCTTTGGGTTTCAAGTTATTAGCAAATACTAGCACAATGAAAATGTCAGTACTTGACAAGGTACAGAGGATGCCAAAGTGAAATTTCCCAACTCAGTGGAATAGTTATTGTTCAGTTCTACACAAAACAAAATTTGTGCTTTTCAAATTAATGGGTAACTTTTTCAAAGTTTCACAAAGTATGTGAATATTTATTTTGAGAGATAAAGCACTTTTAAAATTCTTCAAATTGTCTTCGAAAAGCATAAAGAACTTATTTGGTAGGTATATTTTTATGTGTAGGTTTATTTACTCTAGAAATAACTCATTGTTTGGTGAACCTCATTCACTTATCATCAGCAATTTTAGTTGACTACTATTTGATTCACTCATAGACAACTGGATGGATGGCATAATATGATCACAATATATTTAATCTATTTTAATATTTTTGTATTAGTCGGGTACTGTCAGAGCCTCTCAGGAGACAGCTATGTCAGGCTCCTGTCAGCCAGCACTTGCTGATAGTACCTGATTAATACATAAGTATAGACTCATAGCCATCCATTGGACTGAGTACAGGGTCCCCAATGAAGGAGCTAGAGAAAGGACCCAAGGAGCTGAAGGGTTTGTAGCCAGTTAGGACGAACAACAATATGAACTAACTAGTACTCTCAGAGCTTCCAGGGATTAAAACTCCAACCAAAGAGTACACATGGAGGGACTCAGTGCTCCAGCAGCATGTGTATAGTAGAGGATGGCCAAGTCTGGAGGAGAGGCCCTTGGCCCTGTGGAGGTTCTATGCCTCAGTGTAGGGGAATGCCAGGGCCAGTAAGCAGGAGGGGGTGGGTTGGTGAGCAGGGGGAGGGGGAGAGAACAGGGGATTGTTTTAGTTTTTTCTTTTTTTTTTTTTTTTTTTGGAGGGGAACCTGGGAAAGGAGATATTGTAAATAAAGAAAACATCTAATAAACCACACACACAAAAAAAATATTTTTACCATCTTTTTGACCTGTTACTGGAGGATGAAAGTTAGAGTGCATGCTACCAGAAAGAAAATTATTATCATTACGGCACCTCTCTACATCTTGCTACATACAACTGTGATTGGTCTCCAATAGCAGTACAAATTTTATAAAAAGAACACATGACTATTTTGTTGGACATAAAATCTATTCCATGAGACAGAAACTTTATCTGATATTGTTAAAGTGGCCAAGAACCTGAGTTAGATAGAGAGATAGGTGCCTTATGAGCTGGAGTTGGGGTGGGGAGGGAGGAAGGGGGAACCTAATACCATTATTCTGATAAAGAAACATGACACATTTTCTCATGCTGAAAGGTTTAAAAATACCCCAATATCCTCTGAAAATCTCATGAGTTCTATGGGTCAAAAGTGGTGGCAAAAGTTAGTTAAGATCTCTGCTAAATGTGGGACATGGGTGTATTACAGAAATGGCTGAAGTGAGTTTGAATCGGCAGCTTGGCGTTCATTGGCTCTAAGCTGTTAAGCAGCTGGAAGGGCTCTTACCTATATTTTGGACGATGAGAGCCTCCTGTTCTTGCTGTCCTTAAAGTTATTTAAGTGTTTTCTCACCTACAGACAAATGAAAAATTAGTAGGAAGTTTTCAAGGGTAGTTTTCAGTGGCTTTGATTCCTAGTATGTAAATTTTATCCAGTCACAACCATTTAGGAGTATGGGGGCTCAATCTAGTAACCTATTTTAAATAAATAAAATAGACTGAAAGTGAATCTGTGTCTTCTCCATGATCAATAAAAACGTTTTAGGTGTGGATCTGGGTCTAGAGTTCTCCCTCCAAGATTTCCAGGTTCTGTGCCATAGAACACAGAATTGAACAAGAGACATATAATTAGTGGTAGAAATAGAGACTATTTATAAAGAGAGCATTTCCAAGAAATGAAATGGATCAGAAAGCTGGAAAGCTCAAAGGTCCTGAACCAGGTAAGTCCTTACTCTTCTGAGTCATTCACAAAGCGCCTATCTTTACTGAATCTGTAATCTGTAGGTTTTTGTGTAATTTACTCCGGCCTTTAGGCCTTTACCGGTAGCCTGGGTGGGGAATGTTTTCAGACTTCCACTCTCTCCTTAGTATCTTTCATATGTTAATAGAGACGACCCTTAGCTCTCAGGTCCCCTTTCATTCTCTACATTTGCAAATAAAAAGTCAAGGATTCATTTAATTTAACCATCTCCTTGTTTTTGGTGAAGGAAGCTATAGTGTTGAAAGTAAGATGCTCTTTAAGAAGGTCCCTACGTCAAGGTGCTTGAGGGAAGCCCATAGCTAAAAACTAAAGGGGAACTAACTCCATCCACAACCATATACTCTATGCCAGGTTCTGAAGAACTGAAATTAGGAAAGAACAAATGCTGAAAGCAATTCATAAACTAGCTCACGATTTTTAAGCTTCTGAATTAGCTTATTAGATATGGATACATTTAAAGATATTGACATTCATTTTTTAATTTTTCTTTCTTCTCTTTATATCATGCACACATGTGTGAGCACATACATGCACACATAGATACACATATGCTTGTATTGGTAACTTGAAATAACACTTACATTTTGCTTTGTTTAAGAATAAACAATATAAATGATTTTAGATTATAATGTTTCTTGTCAGGATATTGGGAAGGGAAATTATTTTCAATATCACATATATCAGAAGGAAGTTACGGTTTCTTCTTCCTGAAAAAGAAGAAAGATAGACCTACAGTGCCATCTATCTATCTTTAATTTAAAAGATAGTTTAATTTAAATTTATTTTTTTATAATGCGTTTCTTTCATTCTTTCTTTTTTAACAAATTAGAAATAATAGTTTAGTATGGAAAATTTCTTTTCTCTAACATTCTTATAAAAATTTAAAAACCAATATAATATAACTTTTAAAGATTATTTTTTTCTCCTCTTGCAAAGCCATAATGAGCATTTGTAGCATACTTTCTTGTATCTATTAAGGTAATTCTGATGGGTATATCATAAAGATCTTATGTAAAGGTGCCTGTTAGAGTTCGTGTATCATGGGTTTCTGCATCAGTGTTTTTACACCTCTCAGAAAAGCTAAAATATCTCACGACAGCTAAGTCAGGAAGAAATCATAGTGTGCATGGTTTTTAAAGATGGGCTGGACCCCTTGGTCTTCACAGTCTTGGGCTCCTCAAAATTGTATATAGGCTGTACATGGAATTCCACAGTGATCCCGTGATTCAGTGGTGAGATATGCTTCACTTTGATCTGCTTTCTTATGCCTTGCAATAATGAGAAACTTGGCTTGTTTTGTATGCACTGAAACTCTGTAAAAGAATTTCAAAAAGTTATAGATTATTGGAGAGAACAAATTTGAAAGTCCCCAAATACTTCACTCCCCATAGGAAAGCATGTTAAAATAGTTAAATATTATAAATATTTCTTTCAATAATTTCTTCTAAGTCCTATGTAGTTTGTATATTCCATTCAGTCTTTTCTTCTGGTTTCTATTTTTATGCATTATTCAGTTATTTCATGCTATTGAAACTGTACTCCAAGGTTTTTTTTTTCAATTAAAATTTTACAGAGCAAAGTTTCCATCATATATGAAAGTCATCTCCTGATGACATATAACACTCATATAAACATTTAATCATTAAAAACTTCCATATTGGGGCTGGCTGAAAGACTGGAAGATTTAGAAATTTGGGAAAAAGCATGCTAATGAAAAGGGAAATGTATTAGAAGAAATGTATGTATACTGTATAACCTTTACTTAAAGGACATAGAAAGTCTCTGTAAGGAGCCAAGAATGTAGACTAGCCAGTTTCTGAAACCTGTTGGCCACAAAGGCTCCCCCTAGTTAGGTCCAAGAACAAAAGGCAGGATATGAGCCATCTGGGTGATTCTAGGGAATGGTCAGCCATAAAGTGAATAACATTGACCAGACCACATTCTTGTGCATAATAAGTGTGTAAGACGTTTTCCTTAATGATCCAGACTCAGATAGGGGCTGGATCTCTTTAGAATTTTCCACTGTTCTCTTGTTATGTTTCCTTGGTAACCCCTTTACCCCCCTAGTTTGTGTTTTTTCCCCTTTAAGTACCCCTCACTTCTTGTGTTCAGAGTAGAACTCCTCTGGCCTGCCAGGCTACCTGTTCGACCCCAGATCTGGCTTATCCCCAGTAAACCTCATGCGCTTGCAGCAAGATCGGTCTTACTTGGGTGGTCGTGTCATCCTGAGATTTGAGTGAGGGTCTCCCTAGCTCCAGGGGTCTTTCACTGGCGGGATGGCTCAGTGGGTAAGAGCACTGACTGCTCTTCCGAAGGTCCTGAGTTTGGACCCCAGCAATCACGTGGTGGCTCACAACCACCTGTAATGAGTTCTGACACCCTCTTCTGGTGTGTCTGAAGACAGCTACAATGTATTATGCCAAAGCAAGTAGGCAGGAGCAAGCCAGGCCAGAGCAAACAGAGGTCTTGAATTCAATTCCCAGCAGCCACATGATGGCTGACGGCCATCTGTACAGCTACAGTGTACTCCTATACATAAAATAAATAAATAAAGCTTTAAAAAAAAAACCTTCCATATTATAAAGTTCTTTACAGATATCTTTGTTTAATAATTTCTCCTCCACGTGTAAAATGTTTACTTCCTGTATTTTCTCACTCTGCTCTTGTAAATAATTGTAACTTTGTAAATTGCAACAATACATCCTATTCTTTAATGTTCATGCTTCTAGTATAATCATTGTAAGTGATGTATTTATAAAAAGATAAAGACAGGACCAGATATGTTCTATGGAAATGGGGTGAGGTATGAAGGAAGGCATTCCTCCCCCTGAGGGAGGAGTCATAGAATGATATAGTATAGAATAGAGTTTATTCAGGACTTAGGGAGAGAGTTAAGAGGGTAGTAGAGACAGAGAAAGGCAGAGAGAGAGAGAGAGAGAGAGAGAGAGAGAGTAGAGGAGTAGATGCCAGCCATGAACACACGGAGAGAGAGGAGGGAGGGGAAAGGGGAGAGAAGGGGAAAGGGAAGAGCAAGAGAGAAACAAGAGAATGCAAGAGTGAAATAAGAGAGAAGGAGGTGGATCAGGTCTACCTGGCTATTGCCAGGTAACTGTGGGGTGGAGCTTAGACAGAATGCTAACAGTAAGCTTCAGATTTCTTTTTATATATTGCAGTGGACCGGGTTCGTTGCAGGGACCCCAATTTCCATGGGATGAAAATTCTGGTCAGGTGGGCAACTAAGTCAGCGGATGACAGACAGACTTGAGACACAAGGATGTGTTGAATCTGAATGTATTTGTGCAAGTTGAAATTCAGGCTTAAATACCATACAGCAAGCAAGGCAGATGACAAGAGTCACATAGGCGGGCGAGGGTTACAGCAAGGGTTGCAAGACTGAGGTCACATAGGCAAGTTACCACCACACCAAGGCCAGTGATCTTACTGACCAAGATCCCGTATCCAGTTGTGAAGCAGGCAGAAGAGCAATGGTGTCCACCCCGCTGGGGCTAATTTGGTATTTCTGTGCTAATTCTCTGGTTCTGCTAGAGGCAAGGACTAGAAGGTTCCAATGTAGCTTTTCCTGCTAATTCTCTGGGTCTCGCTGGGGTCAAGCAGTGGGGAGTTCTGACCTAACACTTCTAGCTAATGTCCTTGAGTGGAAGCCCTTCATTACTCTCTAGCATGTAAAACATTTCTAACTGCCTTAAGGAATGTGCTTGACCTCTGTTGCCAGCTCTAGCAAGGCAGATCCCTTGAGAGAAATTCCAAGTTATGGACAGCTTAGTATTAAACTAGGATAGGTTGGTAACATTGTGTTGGCCAGGAAACAATGTCCAATCTTAGCCATTTACGAATCATATCTTGAAATACCTTTATGCTTAATTATGAGGGCATGTTGACGATTGGAAAGATTGATCTGGAACACGTCTGAGTTAGGAAATACCAGTGACTGTCTGAATATCCAGGAGGCACAGAACTCCTTTTGGATCCTTATTGCCTCTTATCCTTAATCAGGATTTTATCCCCGATATTTTGGATGTGACTGGAGTAGACGAGTGTGCGTGGCAATATATTAAAAATTTCTTTATGTAACTATTGTTTCTACTATTAGAGTAAAACAACACTGGGTCGTCATCATCTCAAATTAGAAAGCTAGAAATATTATCTATGATGAAATTTGACTATTATTAGTTTGGCTCATTTATCTGACTTATGCTTTATTATTCATTTATTAAAATTTGCTGGCAAATTATTATTCTTTCATGTCAAAACAGAGACAAAATGGACATTAAGTTCATGTGTTCTTTGGAACAACCAAATATTCATTATTTGAAAACCAATTATATCATAAAGCATTAAATACTTAAATAAGCATACAAAATGGATTTTTAAAATAAATATCACAACATTTGAAACTCAGAGATTTTAAAAAATAACAAAATTTAAAACAATGTGATCACAGTAAAAAATTTTTTTTTCAATTAGTTAAGGATATGACTAAAGTCAATTTCTAAATGGCACATTTGTTAACCAAGTCATGAAGATTATTTATAGAATTCAATCATGTTTGTGGAATGGAAAAAAATAAAATATATGTAAAGAAAATGAACTTTTGAAGGTATTAGCTTTAAGTTAAACCAATGGTTTTAGACATTGGAAACACAGGATGCACTTCTATAGTGAAATAAAAAACAAATCATATTCCAAATGGTTTTCCTTGGCTCCTAATGAGTTGACAGATGTTACCAGCACTACTCATTTGAGTCTGTTTAAGAAGTCAGTGCTGAATTGGTAATGATTGAATAATTAGCTCCTGTGAAAAGCCTGCAGGAATATCCACAAATAACAATATTTTCAAGGAGCATGAGAAAACACAAATTTAGTACAAGCTGAGGTAGAATTTGTTAAGTTCTCTCACAGGAGAACAGTACATGTGGAACACAAAAACAGCTTAATTTTATGTCCCTCTTAATAAGAAGGCTGTACCCATCCCTCTAGAGCAAGGTCCAGTCCCTTGAGAGCAGGCTCCTATCCCTCTAGATTAGACTCCTGGACTCAGAGGAGCTCAGGCACTCTAAACCTCTATTGCAGTCTCTACACACTTTTTTTTTTTTTTTAATCTATGGCCGTAACAGATCTTCTCCACTGATATCTCCTTTGAAACTTTGTAACTCCATTAATTCTTGAATTTAGCATCCAATTATCTTGCTCAAGTGATGTTTGCTATCAATCAAAATGTTCCTCTGCCCTTCATACTTAATTTTCATTGTTTCTTAATTGCCTTAATTTTCTCATTATCCCACTGAGGGCACCGATGCTGCTTAACGGTAACCAGCCAGTTCAGTTGCCCTTGTATACACTGTTCAAGCTTTAAAGGTCTTACTTACTGAAAAGTACAGAATGGCCCCTCCTCTGAAAAATTCTTCTGAATCAATGAGTGACTGTTCTAACAATAGAGGCATCTGAGACTCTAGGGTGTCTCACCTCCTGCCTGATCTGGGTCTACATTGCCAGAGATAAATCAGTCCCTGAATCCAGTTAAATGTAGACACTAATACCCAATTTGAAGCTAGAATTTTGTTGGAGTGATCATAATATGAAAGGAAAGTATATGGAAGCAAGCTCAACCATGAAATAACTGGGAGGCAAGCGTGAAAGGGATAGAAAATAGGCAGGGGTGAAGAGACACAGCTCATGCTGACATGCACGTTATTTTTAATTATTTTATTTTTAATACACTATTGGTTTATTTTGGGGGTAGTACATTTTTTTTAAAATTAAGTTGTTTATTTACTTTACATCTTGATTGCAGCTTCCACTCCCTCTCACCTACCCCACCCTTCCGCCCTTCCTTCTCCTTCCCCTCAGAAAAGAGGAGGCCTCTCATGGATATCAACCAGCTTTTGCATGCCAAGTAGCAGTAGGACTAGGCGCATCTTTTCCTTTTGAGGCTAGACAAGGCAGCCCAGTTAGCGGAAATGGATTGAAGACAGGCAACAGAGTCAGAGACAGCTCCTGCTCCAGATGTTAGGCTGTTAGGAGTCCCAGCTAAAGACCAAGATGCAGAAATGTTACACATGGGTCAAGGGCCTAGGTCCATCCCATGCAAGCTTTCCTGTTGGCAGTTCAGTCTCTGTGGCTATCCAAGCTCTGCCTAATGCTTGACTGTAGGTCTCTGTATCTGTTTCCATCAGTTGCTGGATAAAGATTCTGATGACAATTGTGCTAGGTTCCTGTCTCCAAATATAGAAGAATATCATTAATAGTTTTAGGAATGTGTCTTAGTTAGGGTTTTACTGCTGTGAACAGACACCATGACCAAGGCAACTCTTATAAAGGACAACCTTTAATTGGGACTGGCTTATAGGTTCAGAGGTTCAGTCCAATATCAAGGCAGGAATATGGCACCATCCAGGCAGGCATGAGGCAGGAGGAGCTGAGAGTTCTACATCTTCATCTGAAGGCTACTAGCAGAATACTGATTTCCAGGCAGCTAGGATGAGGGTCTTAAAGCCCATACCCACAGTGACACATACCTACTCTAACAGGGTCACACTTTCTAAAAGTGCTACTTTGTGGGCCGGGCATATACAAACCATGACAGAATAAAATTACTCTTATAGCATATCAAATTGGCCAGTCACTGGTTGGCTATTCTGTAAATTCCTGCTTGATCTTTTTTTTTTAAAGATTTATTTATTTATTCTATGCATATAAGTACATACTGTAGCTGTACAGATAGTTGTGAGCCTTCATCTGGTTGTTGGGAATTGACTTTTAGGACCTCTGCTTGCTCTGATCAGCTCCGCTCGCTCAAGCCCAAAGATTTATTTATTATTATAAATAAGTATACTGTAGCTGTCTTCAGATGCACCAGAAGAGGGCATCAGATCTCTTTACAGATGGTTGTGAGCCACCATGTGGTTGCTCAAATTTGAACTCAGGACCTTCGGAAGAGCAGTCAGTGCTCTTACCCGCTGAGCCATCTTGCCAGCCCCTTTGCTTGATCTTTAACTCTGCATATCTTGTAGGCAGAATAAATTGTGGATCGAAGGTTTTATGTCTGGGTTGGTACTACAATTGGACCTCCAACCCATTGGAAGTCTTGCCGGGCTACAGGGGATGGACACTTCAGGTTCCATATCCTTCATTGCTAGAAGTCTTATCTGGGAGTTTCCATTATCCTAGGTTTCTAGTGTCTTAGTCAGGGTTTCTATTCCTGCACAACATCATGACCAAGAAACAAGTTGGGGAGGAAAGGGTTGTTTATTCGGCTTACTTCCGCATTGCTGTATATCACCAAGGAAGTCAGGACTGGAACTCAAGCCGGTCAGGAAGCAGGAGCTGATGCAGAGGCCATGGAGGGATGTTCTTTACTGGCTTGCTTCTCCTGGCTTGCTCAGCCTGCTCTCTTATAGAACCCAAGACCTCCAGCCTAGGGATGGCACCACCCACAAGGGGCAATTGAGAAAATGCCCCACAGCTGGATCTCATGGAGGCACTTCCCCAACTGAAACTCCCTTCTCTGTGATAACTCCAGCCTGTGTCAAGTTGACACACAAAACCAGCCAGTACATCTAGCTTGTTCTAGAGATATCTCCTTCTGATTCCCAGTACGCTCTCCCACTGTTCACCCCTATTTAATCCCTCCTGTCCCTATCTCCACCCCTAATCCTCTGTCAATTGTTCTGGCCCAATCTCCCCTCCAAGCAGACTGATTCAGTCTGACTTCTCTCAGCTTCTCACTGAGTTGCTCTGCTTAGCCTCAAATCAACTCTGACAATCTGTTCTAATCTTCTAGCTCCTTTTCATTCTTGGGCGCATTCTGTCTTCACTTATGTCTAGCTTGTTCTCTCTGCAACCTGTCTCTGTAAAACTGTCCCTGTACAAACTCCCTCTGAATTCCATGATTTGAACTCACATGAACTCCACTCCACTGCATTGCCTCTCAATTCACTGAGCCAACTAAACTGGAGGCCTAGAGGTCAGAGATCTGCATGCCTTGTCTCTTCAGTGTTGGAATTAAAGGCATGTACCACCAAACCTGTATCTAAGCTGTTCTCTACCTGAACCATGCTCTCAGCCAGGCTGCTTTGGAACTCAGAGATCTGTTTGCCTCTGTTTCCTGGAACCAAAGCTGTGTCTGTCTTCCAACTGGATCACACAGACCTACAAGGTCTTTGGATATGATCCCTTGCCAGAGCAGCCATGTTGCTAGATTAAAGTTCCTCTACACATACTGCTCATCTAAGTAGCCTCTCTTTTAAAGCAAGTGGAGAACATAAGAGAAAACCAAGACTGGACACGGTGAAGAATACTTATGGAGAGCTCAGCTCTGATGTATACAATGCAGTTTCTTTCCTCTTTTCCTTTTTCTTTTTCTTCTTCTTTTCCTTTGTTTCTTTTGTTCTTACTTACTCTCCTCCTTTCTTCCTCATCTTTCTTTTCTTTTAAAAACATGACTCTATGTAACCCAGGATGACTTTTGACTTCTCTGGGTAACAGAGGGTTGTCTTGAATAGCTGATCCTCCTCCTTTTGTGTCCCCAGTGATGAAGTTATAGGCATGGGCTACAATCCAGCTACAATGCATTGCTGACAATACATCAACCACTCCAAGTAAGATCTTAGGAGTCAAATAGTAAGACCTTATTTACCATACAAATGAATGAACAGAGTATGATCTAAACTCTGGATGAGAATCTGATCCAGACTGGGCATTGTGGAATGTGGTCAGCTAAACCCTGTTGACAGAGGCAAGTTCTATTGTGAAGGAAAATCACTCAGTACACTCTGGTTATGTTTTGACTTTTGCTTCTTTTGTGTATATGACTCTAGGGCAGTCTCAATACAACACAGTATCAATAGACATGGTATCAGTGTTAAAATATATCTCATAAAGAGGTGGGAAATGATAGACAATAAGTTCCCTGAACACCAAAAATATTTGTCTAGTAAACTATTAACAGAAAGTCCTAAACGATAAATTTGTTATTTATTAGCATCAATGCAATAGAATGATTTAGCAATGAGTGACATTATTTGAGTAGAAACATTTGAAAGCTTAAAATACTTTTCATTAAAATTATGTATACATTTACTCATTTATGGTTATTTATTTATTTAATCTCAGATTTATCAGGTGGTATAAAATTGTTTTCAAAAATTAAACTAGACTTTCCTCTCTACAGATTAAAATTAATGAAAGATTTAAACAAAATGTAATCTTCTCTGTATTGTTTTGCAGACAATAAGATTCAGCTTAGATTCTGTTAGAAAACGTCTCTTTCCTCAGCAACAACTCCAGTCCTGCTAATTATTAATTCAAGAGTCTGGCTATATTCACTAAAGAGAACATGAACTGTTCTTTGTGTCACTCTTTTACAAGCCTGAATATTTGGAGGCAGGCCTTCTCGGAGCATTGTATAATTGTGGCTTTTCTGTTTTGTAGTAGATTATAAGCAGGTCAGTTAAACCTGAAGGTTTTGCTATGCGCCTGAGCATCCATTCAGAGGGTCCCTCTGCATAGCTGTTCCTTCTAAGATATAGCATTTCCTCCTAGGAGAAGAGGGGTCTCCTCTGTCAGAAAGCTTTAGAAACTTAGTAGTCTCTGAAATTTGCAAGAGTAACAAGGCCACAGCGTTAAATAAATGGTAACATTATTGGAGAAAGCACTATCCGGTTTAGCTGCCTCCAAACTGGGAGGAGGATGCCATTTCCAGGAGTGATCAGATACCAACATGGAGTTTTCTGTAAGCGGCTCCTGAAACTTATTGCTCACCTAGGTTACTGTAAGAGATGCCAATATAATCAATGGCTCACTAAATGAGGCTCAAGTGGTCTTGGTTCTCTCGTCTATCATCAGTGCCCTAGCTTGGGTGAACAGATAAATTTGTTTATGTTTCCCAATGAACAGGCAACACAGAATGGCCCTTAGGATATATTTGCTAGCATCAAATGCAGTACAACCACTAGTATCATCTTTTATCCACAGAAGGCATGTTCAATAGTTATAAACAATATTGTTAGAAATCTGTATATGCAGATAATTGAGAGTTAATTAACATTCATGTTAGCTGTTCATTAGTTACACGATGTGTGTGTGTGTGTGTGTGTGTGTATGAATGATAGAGGAAGAAGGAGCAAAGGACCACATATACAAAAAATATGTAATATTTCCTCAATTTTAATCTGTATAATTGATAGTATAAATTAAACTGTTATGCTGCTTTTACTACTAATGAACCCATGTAAACAGATTAAAATAACTCCGCTGTGTAAGTGAAGGTTTAGTCTTTGTACCTTGCAGGCTAGTGTTTGTGCCATAGAGGATGCTGAATCCACCCCACTGCTGTATCAACAAGGCCGTGTCACCTTCTTGTCTCCCTCTGGACTCTTGGGGATCATATCTGCACAGATCTGATTACTGTCTCCATAGCTTTGCTCACCTTCTCTGTAAATGAAAATCTCCTGGAAAGTGACAGCTTTAATCATACGTATTGAATTTGTCACTTTCCCCTGCTGCAATCAGGCTTGATGACTTACGCCTGAAATCTTATCACTTGGGAACTGGAGGGAGGAGGTTCGGGAGTTTCAGGTCACTCTCAGTGACCTGCCTCCTTCAACTATGGCCTGGGAGAAATCAGGCCATGCCTCTAAAAGCATAAATGTTTTCTTTCTGAAGAGGCTGGCATTTCCTCTTGCCTTTTCTTCTTAAGTAGTACTTCAAATGCATTTAGTGTAAGCAGGATGTTAGCGATTACTACTTTTTTTATTTCTTATATTTAAATTTTTTGTTCCTTTATTGATTTGACTTGCATTTCACAGGTAAAAGTCTCTTTCCTCTGATTTCACTTGGATGACTCTACTTGGCGTCTGGCCAGGTTAGAAGTGATTCCCTGAGATTCTTAGTCACTTGAGGAGCAGGCTTAACAAAGATAGTCTCTATTTCTGTGTCAGAGATCTTCCAGATTCCTGAGTTTTGACTAATTCTCAATTTTCTATCTAAATACTCACCTTATACTCCCTGTCTTATATTTTGTTTACATGACAACTAGAGCCTTAGTCTTCTAAACTGAGATCACCAGATGCCTTGTGTAGGCATGCTGACTTCTTTCAATGGAAGGACTCTGAGATGTCCTACAAACCAGAAATCCCTCTTTTCCTCTGTCTCCCTTTTTCCATTACCACAGTCAGTAAAACTTAAGAATTCTTCTTCCTTAAAGTCCACCAGAGAAATCAGAGCCTCTATATCCCAAAGCCTGCCATAAAACCTGAAAATCTTACATTAACTTTCTCTGCCTTCCTTTTCTGTGAAGCAGCAAGTAATAATGAAATTGCCTGAGCTATCTTGTCAGATAGATTAAAAAAAAAAAGTCTCATTGCAAAGGCTGGCCATACTCAAGAGGAAACACTACAGTGGGATGCCAGGAATAATCAGACCAGGCAGTCCTAGCCCTTTCTCTAGAGCCTAAGGCACGCACTGTGTTGTTCAATCTTAATTTTACATGTTGTCCAGTTGCTTCTTCCCCAGTGTCTTTGGCTGTTGACTAATGCAGGCTGCTGACTCTTCTGTTACACAAATTTTGATTAAATAAATCTTTTTTTTTTCACCGTCAATCTACCAATGGCTACAGAAGTGTCAGTGATGACCGTTGGGATGAGGAGGACAGGTTACGTATTTTCTAATATAACATGTTGGGTTTTTTTTTTAATCTTTAATATTTGGAATATGTTTGTTGTGTCCAAGCTCGACCTAATACATACTTTGTGTCTTCAGGCTTCATCCCTTTTATTTTATTTTTTTGCTATTATGTCAACAAATTGTTCAGTGCTGAAAGTTAAATATGATGTATATGCAATGGGAACTGAAGGAATCAAGAGTTTCCAGGGAAGTTTTGATCTACTTTGTCTAAGACTGGTACTGTTAGCATTTTCTACAGCTCATCTGCTAAATATTCCAGTTTTGTGTCACTTCCATTTTGTTTTCATTTTGTGCATTTCCCAAGAATATCATGAATGGCCCCTGTTCACTTCAGATCTCTGATGCAACCACTGATTGGAGTTCTGTTAAAATCCTGGAGAGGAAAAAGTTTGTGAATGCCCAAGATTAAATCTCAGTCTGCTTACCTGGCATACGCTCCCTACAGTGTTTAGGTGTTTCTTAGCACATTTCTCCACTAAGCATCGCTAGAAAGAGGAAACCAAAGCTAACAATACTTTTTCTAGGTCAGATAAAATTCTTGGAAGTAGCTTCTTTTGATGAGAAGCCCTCTTTACCGAGAACACCTTTTGACATTTTCAAATTGCTTCTTTCCTGAGCCGTCGGCTGGAGGGCACATGTGTTTGTCTCCACTCTCATCCATATGAATCTTGGGAAGTTCTAGTAAAACCCATGCAGTTTAAGGGACTTTATCTAAGAGTGGCCCCAAGATCTTGGGACAATTGGCCTGCAGCCCCCAACAATTGCTCACTCCTGCTTTAATTTAAATCTTCGTGCCAGCTATAGCCCCTATGCTTCTGTGGCTGGCCTGATCTCAATGATGATGCTGAATTTGCTCACCTTTCAACTGACAGAATAGTGGATTTTTTCCTATGACCTCAGTTATCTGGTAAACTTAAGAAAGAAAGATGGACCCTAGCTGGATATGTATCTCTTTTATTTTGAATTCCATTTTTTTTTTTTTACCCGTTTAAATACAAATCAGACAGGACAGTTTTCTTGGTATAGAACTTAAGCAAGAGAATTAAAGAATGGCGATCATCTCCTTTTGCGATATTCTCGTGTTCAGTTGAAGTTTAACCACAAGCTTGTTATTCATTTGTGTGCATGACATCTTATATATATTCATTTCATCAAGTATAATTTACATACAATAACAATCTTTAATAAGTTATATACTGGTCATTGTATTTTTCATGACTTTATATCTTCATTATTATTTACTAAAACTTTGATTACTTAACTCAGAAAATATATCTGTAGAAGTCTTCAATATATACTTGACTTTATATTCATTAATTGTAACTTATTTAGCAAATTGTTTTATGTACCTTGGTATAACTAATATGCACTTATAAAATTTAGTGTTTTCAAATGTAATAACATTCCTTTATTTTTAAAGTGCTATTAGTCATAAAGCTGAATATAAGATTTGTCATTTTCAGTAAGCTAAAGATAAAGCCTGCTTTTATATCCTTTACCTTCATATATTCTACTAAAGACACATAAGGCACTGTGCATTAAAGATATTGCTTTTATAACTAGCTTCCTCCATTTTTTTTTTAAATTTATTTTAGGGGATGCTAATCAGTTTCACACAATGTGCTACGGTACTCTGACCTATAGTAAAGAAGTGCTTTGACAAATAGGTACATTAAATTCAAATAAGACAAACATGTCGTTGCATTTATGAGTAAATATGTAATTCTGGAAAAAGTAAGAATATTCTTCTAAGGAATAGACATGCTTGCTTTACTGTTGCAAGATATGGCATTTGGGAACAATAGATTGATCCTTGCAGATGGTCCGATGTGTTCTTTTACTCAGCAAGATTACTTCAAAGTTCACTGAGCACTATTTATTTCCATATTACTTCCAAAGCCCTTCTTCACCACAGCCAGACTGCACTGCCTCCAGTGTCTCATCTCCTATTCCACCACCTCTCCTTCCCAACGGATTCTCAAATGCTGCCAGTGTTACCACAGCTCACTTAAGACTGCACCATGTCTCATCCTACGTTATTTGAAGCTTATACGTGTGTAAGTGGCCTTCTAGGAATTATAGTCTAGCTTTGATTTTTTCTTACTTTTCAAATTTGTGTTTACTATTAAACACAAATTTTATTAATTTTTATTAATTCACATGGAACATCTTTTCTAATTTGTTCAGAACATTTAACTCTAGGTCCAGACTTGCAGTGTCTTCTCTTTACCCCCAGTACCGTAGCATTATATTAGAATTTTTAACTATGGAAAAAATTGGCTTGTGGCTGTAGCAGGTTTAGAACATGGTTACTTGGCCCAGGGCACTCGAGCACAGCCTCATGCTGGCTTCTGCATGAGAGAAGAGACCTATTGGCTTCATGGTACACAGGGAAGCTGGCAGAGTGGAGGTGAAGGACAGGGGGTTGTTTCCTGAATGACGAAAGCGTGGTGACTTAGGTCCTTCAGTTATGTTCCATTTCCTAAAATAGATTCTACAACTTCCCAAAGCAATCACAGTAGTATGGAACCAGGCACTCAAAGCATGAGGTTTGAGGAACAAATGGCCTCCAATCAATAACACAATGAATTCTTTTCTACAATGTATTAATTACATGTTTACCATTCAATAATTAGCCTAAAAGTTAGTGATGCAAAAATACTGGCACTTACGGCTTCTTACAAAGTTGTAGGTTCACTGATAGGCCCTTTGGTCTATGTCATCCTCAGAGGATATCAATTTTCTCCCACGGATTCAATTATACTTCTCTGTTCTTTACCAACACAGCTGACATCTCCATAACTCCTGTCCACCAACCTGAATGTCTTTTATCACTCCTCGAATTAACTAGAAATTTTCATATAGTAGACAATATCCGTATCAAAGGCTCTCATACATGATTTTCATATTGTTGTGTGTGGTCATCCAAGCTATTAAATAAAAGTCTAATTTTTTATTTAATAAAAAATTGGCAAATATAAGCAAAATAGGAGCCAAACCCACTTAAAAAATGGAAATCAAACCCATGCTTCCATAAAAGTAGTGGGAAACTCAAAACACAAAAGGAATTTGAGAAATTATTTCACACTCTTTTGAAAATAATTTGCCCCATAAAATCATAATCTCACTTTAATTCCTTGTCCTTGAGAAAGGATGTCATAAGTCTATTCACTTCATCTACGAGCTTTGTATGGTTTTGAACCTTCATGGCTATGTTATGTTTCTCACTGTCTTAGTTAGGGTTTTACTGCTGAGAAGAGACACCAAGGCCAAGGCAACTCATATTCAAACAACATTTAATTGGGGCTGGCTTACAGGTTCAGAGGTTCAGCCCATTATCATCAAGGCAGGAGCATGGCAGCATCCAAATACTCGTGGTACAGGAGGAGCTGAGAGTTCTACATCTTCATCTGAAGGCTGCTAGTAGAATACTGGTTTCCAGGCAGCTAGGATGAGGGTATTAAAGGCCATACCCACAGTGACATACCAAATTCAACAAGGCCACACCTACTCCAACAGGACCACATCTTTTTTTTTTCCAGTTTTTAGAACAAGTTTATTCTTTTCTTTTTTAATTGGATATTTTCTTTATTTACATCTCAAATGTTTTCTCCTTTCCAGGTCTCCCCTTTGGGAAACCCTATCTCCTCCCCTCCCCTGCCTCTATGAGGTTGCTCCCCAACCCACCCACCCACCCACTCCAGTCTTCCCTCCCTGGCATTCCTCTACACTGGAGCATAGAACACCCTCAGGCCCAAGGGACTCTCTTCCCACTGATGTCCAACAAGGCCATCCTCTACCACATATGTGACTGGAGCCTTGGGTCCTTCCATGTTGGTGGTCCAGTCCCTGGGAGCTCTGGCATGGTGGGGGGCTTCTGGTCAGTTGACACTGTTGCTTCCTCCATGGGGCTATAAACCCCTCAGCTTCTTCAGTCCCTTCTCCAACTCCTCCATCAGGGACCACGTGCTCAGTGCAAATAGTCGGCTACAAGCATCCACCTCTATATTTGTAGAGCTCTGGCAGAGCCTCCTAGGAGATAACCATATCAGGCTCCCTTCAACAAGCACTTCCTGGCATCTACAATAGCGTCCAGGACTGGTGACTACACACAGGATGGCTAGTATCCACTTGTCAGTGAAAGCATACCGTGTGCGTTCTTTTGTGACTGAGTTACCTCAGTCAAAATGGTATTTTCAAGTTCCATCCATTTGTCTGTGAATTTCATGAAGTCATTGTTTTTAACAGCTGAGTAGTACTCCATTGTGTAAATGTACCACATTTTCTGTATCCATTCCTCTGTTGAGGAATATCTGGGTTGTATCTAGCTTCTGGTTATTATAAATATGGCTGCTATGAACATAGTGGGGCATGTGTCCTTATTACATGTTTGAGCATCTTCTAGGTATATGCCCAGGAGTGGTATATCAGGGTCCTCAGGTAGTACTATGTCCAGTTTTCTGAGGAATCGCCAGACTGATTTCCACAGTGGTTGTACCAGCTTTCAATCCCACCAACAATGGAGGAGTGTTCTTCTTTCTCCACATCCTCACCAGTATCTGCTGTCACCTGAGTTTTTGATCTTAGCTATTTTGACTGGTGTGAGGTGGAATCTCAGGGTTGTTTTGATTTGCATTTCCCTGATGACTAAGAATGTTGAACATTTCTTTAGGTGCTTCTCAGCCATTCAAGTTTCCTCAGTTGAGAAGTCTCTGTTTAGCTCTGTCCCCAATTTTTAATAGGGTTATTTGGTCCTCTAGAGTGTAAATTCTTGAGTTCTTTGTATATATAGATATTAGCCCTCTATCAGATGTGGGATTGGTAAAGATCTACTGCCACTCCCTGGGCTAAGCATATATAAACCATCACATCCACTATCATTGATAATATGCTAGCTATGCACAATTAATATACCATATCGACTTATGGATTACATTTATAATTATCTTAAATTAGAATAGATTTATTTTCATGCTCATACCAGTATAATCAATAGCTACTGTTGTACTTACTGAACTGACTAAGCATGTTTATGTTAATGAATGACTAAAGGTTATTTGAAGGAGGCATATATGTTTTTGTGAGATTAAAAATCTCTGAAATGTTAAATAACGAATTTTACTATCTAGATAGAACATGAATATTGATGTAGTGTTCATAAGCAAAAATTCACTTTCTTGTAAGTTACATAATAATATTTTAACTTTTGTAATAGAAATTGGATGCATTAAATTTGAAGATAATATATATATAATATAAAGCTTAAATAAAATTATTTTGAACTAGAAAATGGGGTGCGTCTTTTAGACTCTCATTTTATTTGTTGCATACTGTGCTTACTCTTTGATAAAAAAATAGGAAGACTGTGAGGTATTATGTGTTATTTCTCTGTGCCTTAAAACAAACCAGTATCGGAATCACCATTCTTCCTGGCTGCGAACCATTAAATATAAAACAGTCACTGCCCTGACAAAATGTGCCCTCCGGTGCAATAATGGTGCAAACACCATGGGGTTAATTAGCCAGTCCCTGGTTGGATTCAAGGTCCACTTCATAAGGTGAAAGCCATATCTGCCCTGTTATCAGGGCCAAGAGCCCAGAACAGCAGCCTTATGGTAGAATCAACAACTGTGATTTTAGGAAGTGAGCATACTATTGAGCCAATTCCTAACGACTTGCTTTTGCATGTGTATATCAGTGCATCTCTCCAGCCTCATCATCAAATTTCTCTTTTCAGTAGATGTTAACTCACTATGGATTAAGGAGACTGTAGGATGCTCAGCCCGACATAGGCCATCCATATTAAATTTCCTCTTCCTGACTTACAGTGATTATTGTGGAAGAGAGAGTGCAAGAGAGTAGTACTCCATTGTGTAAATGTACCACATTTTTTGTAATCATTTCTCAGTTGAGGGACATCTGAGTCCTTTCCAGCTTCTGGCTATTATAAATGAGGCTGCTATGAACATAGTGGAGCATGTGTCCTTATTACATGTTGGAGCATCTTCTGGGTATATGCCCAGGAGTGGTATAGCTGGGTCCTCATGTAGTATGTCCAATTTTCTGAGGAACTTCCAGACTGATTTCCACAGTGGTTGTACCAGTTGCAATCAATTGTAGTAGACTGAGGCAGCTGATTGTCCACAAGAAAACAGTTTTCTGGCCACAGTCTGGCACTTGCATGTATCAGTTCACTGCAGTTGAGAATACATTTGTGAGGCCTGCATAAGGAAGGAAGGCTAGACTAAATGCCAGCTGATGAGTGAAGTAAGAAAGAAGGTACTCCTGGACTGAGCTGTTGGTAGTTGATAGCAAGTGGGACGTCGAACGTTAAATTTTTTTTGTTTGTTTTTTAAAGGGTGCAAGTACTCACAAATGAAAGGCACACATTCAAGAGTATATATTACCAGCACATCCTGTATTTGATTGGTTTATAGAAAAGAGGAATATGCATGCATCTGTGAAAAATGGCAGGAGAGGTAGATATGATCAAAACCCTTTGCAGGAAATTCTCAAGAATTTAAGACAAATGAGAAGAAATGAATAAATAGCATTCCTTTGGTTCCTCCTAAATAATAACACGATTTACAATGTCTGCTGACTAATCAAATGTTTCATCAAAAGAAGGAGATCATTAAAGCTGAGAGTAGATGTTATAAATGTCTATAAGTCAACTCAAGAAATTAATAATTATGCATACAATTAGTTTTAGAATTTATAACAATAAATTTTAGATAATGTTGATATTACCAAAGCCGAGATTTTAATATCAAAGTCTGTGCAAAGTACTAAATCTATCTGTAGAGGAGCAAATACATGATATAATCCGTGTTGCCAATGTGTCATTATTCTCTATAGAAGAAACATTCTTCATGAATACAAAGTGCAAATTTGCATATAACGACACTTAATCCAATTACTTAATAGTTTTTATTATGCTTAATCACACAATTACCTTTCCTTTTACTATTTATTCCTCACAGGGCTGTTAAATATTTAATTATATTTTCAGTAGCCTGAAGCTTAGATCAAGTGGAAAATAATTGTCACAGCAGCTTTGTGAAGAGATTACAAAGATGTGAACTGCATTGTTATGTTATGCATCTTCCAGCAGATGGCGCCCTTACAACAGGTATTCTCTAATTTTGTATTCTCTAATTTTATAGCTACACATGTAAGTGAATATGTAAAATCCTTTGAGTTATTGGAGCCAAAGAGGCACCACCACCTGATCTACAGTCCTTTCCTCCGTCTCCAGCTAGGAATCCTCACATATCTGTAGTTTGTTGCTTCATTTTACGAGAATTCTGGAGAATTCCAGTCTGTACCGAAATATGTATACAAGCAACCTTTATGAGTTCTTATTTTTGCCTTAGATTTCTATATGACTCTGGTAGTTTGTTTATTCTCAGCAAAATAAGGGAGAACTTATATGTTTTCCCTTGATTTCTTAATTTTCATTTGATTATATGCTTTTAGGTCAGTGTTTTCTTTCTGAGTATTGTTTTAGAAATGTTTGTAATGCTCCTGAAATGTGATTTAGCAATTACACCCAGGGAGGTGTCATAAGTTACAAAGGCTGTTTGTTCTTTTAAACAGTTTTCTATTTACTTATATATAAAGTTGGTGACTTTATCTTCGGTAACTAAATTTGCGTTGTATCTTAAAACGTATCAGTTAAAAGCAATATTGTCACCTCATACGTTTTTACTTGTTTCTTATTATGGAAAACTCTTAAACCAACCTTTTCTTAATTCATGTCTCCTTCTAAACTTGCTCATATACTAATCAATGAATCTATCAATCAAATAATGGTTTTATTCTATATTTGTCTGCTGGATTCATCTTGATTTTAAAATATATTACAATAAACTGGGACTTACAAACTGGACAGAATGTATTCTTGATGTCAGTTGGTTTCAATTATAACCATGCTTAGCCTAAGAGAGTGAGCTTCACGGGAGACAGCCAATAATGTCATGCAGGATATATGAGCATCTCCAGAAGGACATTAGGATGACGAGTCTGGTTAGCCTGGCAAGCAGATGGTGGAGGAAATCGTTCATCTCAGAAGTTAGACTTGATAAGAAAGACGCCCAGAGTCCATTTTGGAGGCTTCAACTGTGACTGAGGGTGTTTTTCTCCCAGTATGAGTAAAGGCAGAGGGTCAGCAGTACGAATCAAGACAAAGGGAAGGACTAGGAAAATTTATATTGCACTTCCATGAGTAACTTTTAAAATATTTATTTCATTTTAAATCATGTGTATGTGAGGTGGGGATAATTATGGCCACATGTGAGGGCATGTGCCCACAGCGTCCAGCAGAGGGCATCAGACCTCTATTTCTTGGATTTGGGCCCACATTTGGCTATTCGCCTTAATTCTCTTTGGGTATTATTTCTTCCTGTTGTTCTAGAGCCTGCAGGAGTTTCATTAACTACTTATATGTAATGCTACAGGTTTTTGGATTGTTTGTTTGTTTTTTGATGTGGAGTCTTACTGTTAGGAACGTGTCTTTTAGGAGTGCCTTCTGTATGTTCTATAGGTTTGGGTATGGTCTGTGTTTATTTTATTGAATTCTTAAAAAACGTTAAGTTTCTTTTTCAATTTCTGTCTTGACACAGTCTTCACTCAGTAGTGAGATGTTCTGTTTCTGTGAATTTGCGTAGTTCCTGCTTTTTCTGTTGTCATTGATATCTAGCTTTATTCCGTAGAGGTCTGGTAGAATTCAGGGTCCTACTTCAATTTTACTATACACACAGGGACTTGTTTATTGCCCTTGTATGTGGGCATTTTGGGAAAATTTCCATGATCTGCTGGGAAGTAAGTATGCTCTTGAGTGTTTGTGTTCCACATTTTATGTCTGTTTGGTCTAATTAATTTATGACATTATTGAACTGTTTAGTTTTTGTTTAGAGGAACTCTACTTATAATAGAGGTGTATCAAGGTCACATTAGTTCTGTATGATGGTGGAACTCTGTCTTCCACATCCTTTAATTTGTTGGTGGGATATAACACCAAGTTTTAGTTGGCCCTCCTACATTTTCCTTTGTAGTTTTCTTTGGGGTTGTGTTTTCTTTAGTTATTCTATTTCTTTGTTAAATTCTACTATCATGTCTTGAAATGTTTTCACTGTTTCATTCAAGTGTCTGTGTTATCACCCTCCTCCTTGAGGCATTTATTTATATCCCCTTTAAGATCACTGAGCACATTCATACTTGCTTGTCTTGTGCTCCAGCTAAGTTGCTTTTGTCAGAGCCTATGGTAATAGGCTTGCTTGCTTCTAGAAGGGGCATATTGTCTGGGCTACTCAAGTTTGTATTTTTGTGCAGGAATTTGTGTACTTGCAGTCATGTTTGAAGTTTTTTTTATGTAGTTGCATGTGCTTGTCTTTGTTATGTGGGTGTTCCTTTGATTTTGATGTGGCAAGGACACAAGTAGATGATAAACTGGGTTAATATAGAAAATATTCTTTTCCTACTGAATGCTGCAATCTTAACAAGCATCATTGTAAAAGAATAATTGCCATCCATACAGACTTCACACATCACAGTGTAACACCCACATAGTTAGCCTTTTTGTCTGCCTTCTTTGACTTATGTACATGGACAGCTCTCTATTGACTTCACTTTAATCTATGAGGTATATTGTGTCTATTCACTGCTCCTATATTTTAAAAAGACAAAGTTATAGTTTCAAAAATTACTTCTAATCTCTGTTCTAAAATTTACTCCATATTGCAATACATTTACTAAATGTCACAATTCAACATTATTATTAGATATTTATATATTATAACTCATTTAGTTTCATTATTTTGGAAACAAATGCATTCTGATTATTCATGAAAAAAATGGCATGGTCAACATTCATTAAATTCCACCATTTTGAGTAAAAAATGTTAGAGAATGATGGAAGATCTTTTCTAAAACTGAAGTCATACAGAGAGAGGAAAGTACAAGCCTAAAATCTGGTAGTCGCTTATTAGACTCATTTCATTATTGCCTTTGTTATATAATAGTAAACAACTTTCTGAAATCCAGATATATGCTGACTCAGAATAGAGATGGAACTTTACAATCGTCTCAGGCAGTACAGTTTGGATTTCATTATTCGTCGAAGTGTCTAGTGAGGGCTGAGATCACAGTCCACTCCCTGGAGCTCTGTCATAGTTCCACATTCAAAGGTGTGGAGATCATAACATCAGGAAGAAAAGCAACCATGGTCCATTGGGAAGTGTGTGGAAACAGCAACCATGGTCCATTGGGAAGAGTGTGGAAATTTGTCAAGGTAAAAGATCTAGACATCAAAAGGAATCAAGTGTGACCACCTAAGATTTCAGGAAAGGTAAAAAGGGAAGGAAAAATACAATACAAGGAATGATCTTGACATTAAATTTATTTTATTCTTTGAAATTATGAATGATAAGCTTCATAGGAAACATGGACATCTAAGAAACATTAAGTACATTTTATTATAAATGAGAATAATCAAAGATTAAGCCCATGCAAGACACTTCACAGGCTAGCAATTTAACTTGGGGCTGTTGATTCCAAGGGAACACCTATGAGAGCTGGAAAGCCTGTAGAGTCTAATGGTTAGTAAATGATACACATTTAAATAAGTATTTAATAAGATGGAAGGAAATCTGTCTCGGTCTCGGAGAAAATTTCAGTCTTGCTCTGTGCAGGACAGTAGGCTGAGAGGAAAGCCAATCATGAAGGCATGCATGTACCACAATTAGAGCCAAGATGTACTTGTCCTTCAAAAGCTAGGGAAGAACCACAGTCCTCCAGAAACCTGACACTCTGGAATGGGGGTCTTCGTGCAAAGCACTAGCTTTGTGACTCTGGTAAAGCAGTTCTCAACCTGGGGGTCAAATGACTCTTTCACAAGAGTCACGTAAGACCATGGGACAGACATGTTTTTACATTACAATTCATAACAGTATCAAAATTACAGTTATGAAGTAGCAATGAAAATAATTTTATGGCTGGGGGGAACCACAATAGAAAGAACTATATTATAAGGTTACAGCCTTAGAAAGGTAGAGAATCACTGCTTTAGGAGGAGAGATACTTGAGGTATCTTTTCAGGAAGGAGGGGTGATTGCAGAGATGGGTAGGATGCTGGACCTACTAGAGGGCTCCACAGCCAAGCCTTTTCTACCTTTTCCAGTGATGGATGTAGAACCACACCATGTGTTTGTATATCATAGGCCGGATGAGAGGCATTATAATGAGGTGTGGCCTTGTTGGGGTAGGTGTGAAACTGTGGGGATGGGCTTAAATACTGTCATCCTAGCTGTCTGGAAACAAGCCTTCCACGAGCAGCCTTCAGATGAAAATGTAGAACTCTCAACTCTGTCTGCACCATGCCTGCATGGATGCTGCCATAGTCCCACCTTGATGATAATAATGGACTGAACCCCTGAATCTATAAGCCAGCCCCAATTAAATGCTGTCCTTAATGAGACTTGTCTTGGTCATGGTGTCTGTTCACAGCAGTAAAACACTAACTAAAACACCATGAGAAGCGATTGGTGCTGCTGCGGTGTCTCTGGAACCCAATCCTGTGTGAACTAGAACCCCATACTTCATCCAGCTTGCCAGCATGAAACAGTCTGTGGCCGAGCACTCTGTTTTGCACTGAAGCTCTGTGGTGCCCACCAGACCAAGTTGGAGCTGCATGAGAAGAGAAAAAGATGGTCAGATGCAGGTGGCAGCTGCTTGAAGTGCCAATAGTATGACTTCTTGTTGGTATAAAAGAGGCTCGGGGCTAGGACATTTTCACCCATCTTGGTCCAAGTAATAGGTTTCCATAAGTCTCTACCACAGCTGCTTCTCGAGCCTGCTCAAAAAAGGCCAGGGTACCTTAGTGTCAGACCAGCCATTATGCTATCTAAAGGACAGATACTTGCATAGAAGCAAGCCACTCAGCCCCTTCAGAGAGTATATATCCAAGCAAAAGAAGGCCGTGATCAGGTAGGTTGACCACTGGGCCAGCCAGTACTAGCACAGTGTGGTGTCTTTATGTACTTTCTAATATGTTCAGAGGCCTGAAATAGGGCCAGAGGAAAGCTGAAAGGCAAGGGAGCATGGGCACCAAATCTTTCTGACCCGGAGAGCTCCACTCACTGTCCATTTTCATTTAAGATGGTTTTTTTCTTACATTCTCAGTTCTGTTGAAACAAAGCAGTATATAAAAATATGAAATATTAATATATAAGGGAAAAGCCATTATCATGTGCACACTGGCAATCATCCTCAGTGCAGGTAAATGTTACAAAATAAACACTCGAGGCATTTAAAAAAACGGGAAAACCTCTATACAAATTATTCTAAAAGCTACATTTACAATATCAACAAACTTCAGGCAACCACAATAATTTCAATAGTGAAATTATTAAAGAAAGAAAAATATCGAGAAATATGTGTTACACAGGCATGATGCACACATGATACTCTATGACTGAACCTTCAATGATATACAGTATTATAAATCACTGAGTAAACATCCAATTATGTGGATTGAGAAAAATTACGAAAAGGTCTAGTATGACCTTTGCTACTGATGTACTGTGTTCTTGAAAAAGTGCTAGAGCGATAGAGAATTAATATGTGATGACCATTAAAAGGGTGGTCAACACTAAATATCAATTGTTATGATTGTACAAAAATAAAGCATTTTCTTAGTAGTGGGAACGTCATAATCTTATATGTAGCAGTATTAACATCCTAGGCCTATAATCAGATATGTTTTGGTCCCATGGGCTCGTGGGATAAAGTTTAGGCCCCCATGTGGCAGTACTGAAGGGTGGTGGCACTTGGGAGTGTGGCCCTTTGAACCGAATAAGGTTGTTTTTCTGGATCCTATGACAGGCTTTGCATGGAGGTTATTTTTAGAGATAAAGACTAGTCTCTCCTACTCTGCCTGACTTCCGGTCTCATCAGGTGCTCTCTCAGAAACTCCCATTTCATGATGACAGTTCACTCTGATGTGACAGTATCAAAACTTCTCTTATTAGATGTCAAATGGTGTAATCAAACATCACTTACCATTCCAGCCATCACATCAGTTAACATACTATTGTCTGTACCAGGTTATGAGAATGCACTAGAGTTTGGGGATAAGGTTTACTATTGATCCAAATCACTCTAAACATTTGGAGATTCCGTGTTACTCCTTACAACTATTGTGAATCTCAAATTTTCTCAAGCATAATTTTTATCAAGCTAAAATTGAATGGAAATGAAATAAAACTGACACTTTGTCAGTTACCACATGAAGCTTAGAACCATGACATCACTTTGGTCTGTCACCCTGACTACTGCAGAATTCTCACAGGCCAGCAGTTGGTCTGCCAACTGCTGAAGCCATCTTTGATATTAGAGCCAAGGAAGAAATAGCTTCAAGTCCTTTGAAAGACCATCCATTCCAGGATCCCCAGTGAAGGTATTCTTCATTTTCTACCAATTTTCAACATCAGGAGAGACTGGTGGTTTCAAGAAGTGTTTTCATTTGTTTCCTTCAGCACATGTGAACTAATTCTTAACATTATCACTGGCCTCATGAACTGTAACTCCTGTTAGTAATGTTCAGTGCTGTTCAACTCAAGAAAGCAACCTTGATACTGTTACGGGGGACATGCTCAGGGGTTACATGTCAGAAAAATATCTAGGGAGATATTTGAGTTATGAGAGAGGTTTTATGTTCTATTGCATCTAGTAGTTTTACCTCTTCTTGGAAAAAGATCATATTTTAAGAAATATATTAAGATTTCTTTTGTTTCCAGCAACATTTTGATGTTTCCAATGTTGCTTGATTTTCTTAACAGCTATGTTCAAAAACTTGGTGTTGTTTTACCTAAGATAGAATTGAACTTCTCACTTATCCGTATTATCATAAAATTGGAAACCAAATTAGAACTATTTCACAATCATCCTATCAATGTCTTACATGTGTATGGACAGCCGCTGTCTTAGGGTCCCCCTTTATCTTTTATCTTCACTGGTTATTCATAACTTAACTTATAAAAACTATTGCATCCATATCTTCTTTGAAAATTGGCTTGTGTTTGGGCAGATTGCTCCTGTAAATATTGATTTTAGAGATACAAATTAGGAAAACAACCCAAGATGTTTATTTTATTTCCTTTAAACCTACTTAGATAATGTACAAAGTAATGGATTTCACTGTAGTATTTTTTGTATGTAGAGCTTATTTTATTATTTAACCTCATCCAACATATCAGACTATGTAAATCAGTATTAATTCAAAGGCAGTCCTTAGTAGAAGTTCTTCTCAAAATGAGAAGATCTTCCTCATTTTGTTAATTTAAATATTAACAGATCAGTAAACACACAGTTTTCAGACTTCAAAATCTACTGTATCACCATCACCAGGGTTTGAACATTTAAAAGGCACTCTAAAAAATAAATAAATGACACTCTATAAACAAAAGGACTTGTCAATAATTTGTTTCATTATAGTATTTTGATACATTGATCTAATTTTATTTTATTTCTATTCACCGCCATACATCGCACAAACACACACACATACTTTAGTAGAGACCGGCTTTAACAATTGAGACTGTTTTAATTACACATCAACCTTTAAATTTAGCATGTAAAATGCATCCCATAAATTATCCACTGATTATCTGTTCTGTTAGTGTTTGACTTGTTCCAGGAAAGACCTTTCTCCTGACATGGAAACCCTTGCTCAGAGAGCGTTGTTTTTGGATGCCATACCTGGAAACTTGCTGCTCCAAGGCCCTGTGGCACTCAGAAGAGGCTGGAGAAAGAAGAGGCGCCATCTCTTCTTGTTCAATGATGTTTTGGTTGTGTCTAATAATGTGTATGTACTTATATAATCATCCTCTCTATTGGGAAGGGGTACCATTTCACCAGTCCTTATCGGTACAAAAATATAAAGGTTTATTTTTTTTCCTTTTTTGGCAAGTAATTTGTCCCCACTTATTAAACAAGAATTAGTAAAAATTCTGTTCTGCTGTCCACTCCTGTGGAGAATACAATCGAGAATGATGAAAAAGAACCAGGCATATTGGCACATGCCAATATTTCTATCACATCTGTAGCTGATTGAGGGAGATTGCAAGTTTCAGGAACTCATTACCTATATAATAACTTTTTTTCTAAAAATTAAATATTGCTAAATATGACTGACAAGGGTCCTCTTGATGCATGTATTTGAATGCAAATATATATTGTATGGACATAAAGATCGTATGTCATTTCACTGGTCATAAAGTCATGTAATTCTCCCTTTGCTCTCAAAATAAAGACAAAATCCAGTATAAAAGATAACAGCTCTGGCAAGGAAAGAGAAACAAGTAGAGAAAGATGGGAGAATTACTCCACAGAATTCATGCCAGTAGAAACTATGGGAAGTGGGTAAGACCCAGGACCCTAGATATTCTGAGCTGTGGTTGGCTGTCGGGCTGCCTAGGTTGTGATCCAGGGCATTGCTCTCACTTATTAACTGTTCTCAGAGTCAACTCAACTGCAAAGTAGGTCTAGAGCAGACTGCTTGATACAGTGACTTTAGGAATGCAGGACACAATGACCTTAGACTATATGACATATTTCTTAGCCTGTGGCTGCTGCTCAGAAATATTATGGAATGAAATGGCTCTCTCATCCTTTTATAAAACTTTCCTGGTTTGGTTTTTAAGGAAGGAGGACATCTTAGATCTTCAATAAATAATGGGGAGAATTGTTGGAATGGAATTTCTAGCCTCATACATATGGAGTCAAATCTTCACATTTTAAAAATAGTACAGTAATACTGAGCCCTTTCAGGTCATAAAATACTAGACAATCTCTGGCTTTTTTGTGTGGTAATAGAAAAAGTGTATTTAGTTTGGATCTGATACAAACTTTGCTTGCTGGAAGCTTTGTTGAGACCCATCCACCATGGGATGGGCTGTGTCTGGATGATAGAGACTGATGTGTCCTCCTCTGTTCTGTAGAGGAAGAGCAGGGTTCTGCCATGAGCAGTTCCACATACATTGACAAGCAAACTAACAGTCATTTGATTCCCTTCTTAGACAAAAGAAGAAGCTTAAGGTAAAATATATCATCCCACTGAGTTGCCTCTGGATTTTTGACTACGCAGACCTCGTTGGGGGAGACAACAGTGCTACCTGCAAGTCCATCTTTCTTTTCTGGCCCATGGAAAATTTTGTGGCCACCTTTAGGTAAGACCTAAAGCTTAGACCTGCATTAACAAGCTGTAGGTTATGGAAATCCAGGGTCAAGCTTCATACTCTTTAGCATACAAAGAAAATATAGACTTCTTAAAAGTTTAAAAAAATAATCTATTTTTAACGTGATTGTAATAGGCTGTTGAGTTTTTTGTTTTTTGTTTTTGTTTTTTTGGTTTTTTTTTTGCCCAAGGTTGACATTTGTTTCCCATGTACCTTCCACCACACTGGTTTCTGTATCTTAATGTGTGTAAATGGGCAGACTGGAAGAGATTCGTTATGTCTTGATCAGTGGGGTTTGAACACAGTTATGCAAGGCACGTGGTGTGGAAAGTCGGGGCTATTAACATTCTGTAAAGGTTGGGGGCTGCATGGATCTACTCCATGCACTATGGTCCTCTCTTCACAATGGTCTGCTATTATCTGAGTTCTAAAACTACATGAGTTTAATCATTTTTTTTTTCCAGAGATGTTGGGTAGTCTAATTTAGTCTTGGAAATTTATTTTATTCCCAAATGGATTTTCTTAAAAAGTCACATTGAATTAAGCAAATAATTAAATCATCAAGTGCTAGACTCTCAAATGTCTGTGTAGCAGCTTATCGGCTTTGGCATTTCAGAGAGGATAAGAGCTGGTTGCAAACAGAATATAAGTAGGAAGCCTGGGAGCCATTGATGGTGCAAACATAAAATGTGCTACTTCTTGGAGAAGAAGCTGTCCGTGATGCCACAAGAAGATACAAAGGATTTCCACGTGACTCTGAGACCCCAATCCTGGGTGTAGATCCACAAAAAAATAGATATAAAGTATCTGTGCATGAATGTTGTTAGAAGCATGAATCATAATTTCCAAAAAGGTGGAAATATCTCAAATGTTGAAATAATGAATAGAAAGAAAGAAAGAAAAAAAAGCCCAGTGTGTGAACAAGGATAATAAGATGAATGGGACTAGGGTTTGCTGTTTGAATAAAAAAAAAGCCCTGTTCAACTAAATAGTGCTGGTGTTTACATGCACTGTCAATGTGACCAATGTCACAGATGGAAACATACATGCAATTTGATTACATTTCAGAAATGATGGTGGATTTTAGCCCTTTCAACTACAGTTCTAAAAGCTAAATGAAAAAGCAGAGGACTTACTAGGACTTAGCACCAAAGGACTTGCTCACTCACAAAAAAAAAAAAAAAAAAAAAAAAAAAAAAAAAAAAAAAAAAAAAAAAAAAAAAAAAAAAGAAAGATTGATTTTGTAGGAACAAATGGTATATATTACAGTTCTGTAATTTGTATAAGAAAATAAGTCATGATTCATTTTTTTCTTTATTGGTCTTCTTTGAGGGCTAACAGTGCACTCTCCAAATGTCAATTGCTTTACATGTGATTTAATGTGAATAATGACATCATTCTGTATAAGCCCGGCCTCAAGCTGTTTGGACACTGCAAGCCTTAACTGCACATTTATACATGTGAAATTAAAGCTTAGTGAAGTTGCTTGGCCCAGCCATGATCACACAGCTCCTGGTTCATAGTTATACTTGGGTCTTAAAATCCCAATCGACCTTCACGGTAGTGACCTTTCTATCCACTTAGGTTACCAGTTAAAGATGACTTTAGTCCCAGCACCTGGGAGGCAGAGGCAGGCAGATTTCTGAGTTTGAGGCCAGCCTGGTCTACAGAGTGAGTTCCAGGACAGCCAGGGCTACACAGAGAAATCCTGTCTCAAACCACCCCCCCCCAAAAAAAAAGAAAAAAAAAGAATCGATCATCGATCAATAAATAGTCCAAATTTGTAGAGGATACAACTTACACCTGTACCTCATTGGTAAAAAGTGGATTTTAATATTTTTATGAGAGACTATCTTAAATATTTTAGTACAAAAACTCCCCACATTCTAATTTCTTTCTCATTTTTTTTAAATTACAGTACCAAGGAACAGAAAAAATGGTGGTGTTTTTTCATCCAAAGGTATTTTCTGATGTTTATATATTAATTCGTTAGTGATAAAGGAATGTCAGGCTCTGCAAACCAATGACCTCAGAACAGTGCCCCCTTTCTTAAGAAAACTGTCAGATGTCCCCCCCCCACACACACACTCCCGTGTGGCTTTACTAGATATTCCCTGGTCGCTGCTATCTGTCCTCTAGTTAAAAACATGTAATTTGTTTATTGTTTGAGGCAGTTCTGGTTGCCACGATCATTGTTTTCGCCTCTTCAGTCTACAGAGTAAACAGCTCTCCCTAGACCTATATTAAACTCTTTTCAGTAGAGGTTACTCTGTCATGAACAATCGCTCTATCTGATGCTTTCCACCCTGGGAGTTAAGAAGGCGTTGGCTCTTTTCGTGAATGGCAAACTTTTGGTGTTGGGATTTACCTATTAAGCTCTCATCTCTTCTTCCCAAACCATGTCTTTTTGATGAAATCTTTTTTCCATACTTCTCAATCTACATTTCATAACGGAGTTTATGAATTTTCATTCACGCTGGACAGTGGTGGCACACGCCTTTAATTCCAGCACTTGGGAGGCAGAGGCAGGCGGGTTTCTGAGTTCAAGGCCAGCCTGGTCTACAGAGTGAGTTCCAGGACAGCCAGGGCTACACAGAGAAACCGTCTCGAAAAACCAAGAAAAAAAATTCATTCAGAAGTTAGTAGATGAGATTATAAGATAGTAGATGAGATTATAAGATAGTAGATGAGACGATAGTAGATGAGATTAGCAATGATTCACTTGGCAATGAGCTATTTGCTTTCTCCTTCCCTTTACTGTGCTGTGCTGTTTGGTTGCTTTTGCGCAGATCCATTAACGAAGCCAAGAAGAGGGTTGAGAATAAGAGTACTACTGTACTGCAGGTTTCCAGGGATCACAGCCAAGGCTGCACCAGCGCATGCGCATGTAAGACCAACGACAACATGAAGGGATTCTGCCTCGGGGAGCAAGGTTGACAGGATGTATAAGAACGAGGGAATGAAGAGAGGTAGAATAAGGGAGAGAGGTAAAGGAAGAGGAAGCAGGAGAAGAGAAGGGGGAGAGATGTTATACATTACTGTGTGGAAAATGTTTATGTGTACATCATGCATACTTACATGTGAAAAGTACCAGGCAGAATGAAGAAAGAATAAGTTGAGTTAGTTACAGTTCCTAAACTTAAAATACGTAGTTCATAGTAAATGATTATAAACTGTTCTAAAATTTAATTTCCAAAAAAATATTTTCTTTTAAAATAAATTTGTTTATTCAAGTTTAATTATAAATGTACATGGAGGTATAAGACAGTGAGAATACCATATATTATGTTCACATATTTACCTATTTGATGACATTTTCCACTTTCATTTTGTCTTCTGCTATTCCTTGCTCTTTGATGCTCTATGCAATGTACAGAGGTCAGCTCCATGACCATGGCTCTTTATCCTCATCTCCTCTTAAGTATATGGATATCTTTTATATAACTACCATTAGTGTGTGTGTGTGTGTGTGTGTGTGTGTGTGTGTAGGTCTGTGCCAAGGTATTTGTGGATATAAGAGGACAGTTTGTATTGATCTTTCTGTCCAAACATATTCTGGGATCTAACCTTAGTCATCAGGTTTGGAGAAGGCCTCTGTACCCACAGATCCCTGTCTTTAGCCTGAGAAACTCCTCTAACCACATTCTGAGCATATGTCTAAAACAGATTACTTACTGGTTATTTTCACACAAGATATCACCTCTGCTTTGGGATTCTTTTATTCCTAGGCCACAGTTAGTAACGTGAAATCATTGTCAGGTGACATTTTAGTAAAGATCGTTTGCTTGGGATGTGGTACATTTATAGAAATAATCCCTAGCACTAAGACAATCACACACACACACACACACACACACACACACACACACACACACACACACACACACACACACACACACACACACACACACGGGAGCAGATGGACACACAGACACACAGTGACAGAAAGGCACCAAGGGAGTTAGAAACAGATACACAGAAAGACAGAGATAAAGACTTAACAATGTATCCTAACTTAGACTTTTCCTTTATTTTCTTAAAAACCACACCTGCAGAGACACCTGCTGCTGTCTTTACCCAATCCAGAGGAAGACCCGGGACTTTGTTCCCTCCAGGATAAATAAAATATTCTTTATGTTGAGAATTTGCTGTCTGGTTGTGTTTTGTACCCCCTCTGGGACCTCCAAATCTGTTGCCATGACTCAGATTGTGACAGGACCCCGGACCCAGATTTGCACTTTCCAGACCGCCCAGTGCCTTCTCTCTGCATTCAAAAGAGGCTAATTGGAGACTTTCCCCTTACTAGCCACCCTAAACATTCTGTAGAACACTGGGTGATGACCCTTGAGCATCTAGTGTCCCAATCTGCATTATGAAAATTGGAAGGACACACCCGACTTTGGCCGTCAGCAGCCCCTGTGTGGACTACCCCCAGATGGCTGGCAGGCCCATTCCTCTCAGTTTCCCTGTGGACTCCTGGCAGGCCCATTCCTCTCAGTTTGGCTTGGTTGGTGGTTTCCCTCTCATGTGTGGAGACTATTCTTCGGGAATTGAATGTCCTTAACTATCCAGATATCCTCTCAACGGTCCCGGGATTTCTCCTCAGACTATTATGTCTCCCTCTTGGCGAGAGAGAGCTTGGGTAACGATCCTTCCCTCCGAGGTACCTCCCTTTGGCCACTGTAGACCCTGAGGGATGCCCTTGGCTCTTCACCTTGTTTCCCCAGCCATCATTAGCAAAGGTATTTGCTCCCTTCATCTTGACTAATACGCCTCTGAGATGTCTTCTAAAGACTCAAACTCATACCTGACTCAAAAATGGCGCATACCTATGTTCCCTAAATTCAAGAAAAGAAATAAACCGAACTAAGGCAACCTTTACAGTTGTTGTGGGCAAGGAAACATGGAAGACGATACTCCTTTCCCTTCCTACAAATACCTGCATTTCTGCCCTCTTTACCTCAGCTCCAAGCCTTCCCTTATATTTTGTTTCCTGCCTCATGTTCTATTGGTTGCCAAATCTTCCACTGCCACTGCTATGTCACACAACTCTGGGAGCTCACCATGGCTTCCCTGACTGCCCTACTGCGGGAGCTTACTGCCAGAGCTCTCCTCTGGAGCTTGCTGCTCAGACGGCTCATGAAGCTTGCTATTGCAGTAGCTGCTTCTGCTTGCTTCCTCCCTAAAACTAAGCTTTACTTCTCACCTTTGGCACCATAGAGGAACACTCTCCCTATGATCCAGCTCTCTATGATCCAGATCTTCCTTCTAGTCCATCCTGCACCCCTTTCCCATGTTCATGTTCATGCCCAGCTCAGGTTCATGGTCACTTGGACTCTCTCAGATGTCCTTGCCTCTGACTATGTTCTCTTGCTGACTTCCCTTTCTTGATCCTGACCAATCTACTCCTAGCCCATCCACTCTGCACAACCCAACTGGAAAGAAGTCATACTTGGCCTGCAGCAGCTCTCAATAATTGCCACTGTGCAGATAAATGATCTCTAAATTTCTTACACTTTGCTCTTTTCTATACTTCTCAAGCTCTCATCTCCACTGTTAACTCTTAAAAATCATCTAATGACTGACTTATAAACTATTATGTAATTCATTTAATCCCAGCTTCATTTAGCCTCTTGTATGTGTTTTCAGTGTTGAGCCTAAAATCATGTATACTTCCTAAATAGATGGTCCTTAAACTCTTCAGAGATCTGAATATGGTACTTAAAAAGGATAAACTTCCTGTAATAGAGGCAAATACCCACTCCCAGCAGAAACCTTAAGGTCCCCAAAGAAGACAGATGGGGCACAACAACTCCATCTTAATTGTGGTAATACTGCTTATGGGACAGAACTGCCTCATACCTTGTCTGCTGCTAGGGCTTTGCTCAAACAGTGTACACATTTAGGTTGATTGCCCTCCTCTGCCCAGTCAAAGTAAGGTAAGTTTTATGAGTTCCTTTATAGGAAAAATAAGACCTAGGTCTGACAGCCAAAGGACAAAGATGATCTGTGTGGCAACTAAAGATTAAATGTTGTCCTATGTGACAGCTTACAGCCTACCACCACTGAGCAGCCATAGACACCACAGGAGCCTAGGACAACCATCTAGGGAATGGGAAAGTCTCTGTCATTTTAAATGATACATAGACCATTTGGGTCATACCTCCTACTATAACTTATTCTTCTCAGATCTCTGATATTGACTGACCTGATTAAACTCATAATGAGCACTCTCTAGGAGCCTAGAATTTTGCTTCCTGTGTCAGGTCACCTCCTCATATTCCTCCTAGATACCAGGGACACATTTTGTGTCTTGAGAGAATTCTAGAGTCTTGCTCACTTCTCCATAGTCAGAATACATGGCCAGTCTTCCAGATCACCACAGACCTCTCCCTTAACTTGCTCCTTCAAAGGCTTTTCCTTTTCTCATTACCCCATGCCCTATTCCCTTCCTAGGAAGAGATATTTTTTTCCAAAGTTGGCATGGATTTTGCCTTCTACCCCAACAACAGCTCTCAAGGCACTCAAGCATCTGTTCTCCTCTTCCTGTACTCAGCCCCTGTCTTAGGGTTTCATTGCTGTGAAGAGACACCATGGCTGCTGCTGTTGGTTATTTTATTTGCATTTTGCATGTTATTCGCCTTCCCAATTTCCCCTTCCAAAACCCCTTCCCCCTGCTTTTATGAGGGTCCACCTCCCACCTACCCATTCCCTTTTCACTGACCTATCATTCAAGTCTTATAAAGGAACACATTTAATTGGAGCTGGCTTGTAGTTTCAGAGGGTTATTCTACTATCATCATGGCAGGAAACAAAGCAGAATGCAGGCAGACATGGTACTGGAGAAGGAGTTGAGAGTTCAGCAGGAAATGAACTCAATGAAGGCCACACCTACCCCAACTGAGCCACATCTCCTAATAATGCTGTTCCCTATGAGACTATGGAGACCGTTTTCTTGCAAAGCACCACAGCCTCCATTTGAACATTCTCTCACTGTTCAAATTCCTCGAACCCCTCTGGCTTTCTGTCCACTTATTTAGTCAGTCTCACTATATGGAATGCCAACTCTTTTCCTTTGCTGAACATCATAAAACCCTATAAAGACCCTTCTGCCTACATCCCAACCCCCACAAATCTGCACCCTTCCACCCTTCTCTAGCCTCATGGACCTCAAACCCATCATTCTATCTCTTTTATCCAAGTAGTAGTTATACCCAACTATCCTTTAATACCTGAATCAACACAGCACACTATTAACTACCTACAGCACATAAGGCACGCTAATACCAAATATCTTCTATCCTTTTTCCAAGCTTACCTGGCTCTCATCCCAGCAGGTAAGTAAGACCTTTCTGCATAACCCAACCGAAATCTGAAATGTATGTTAGCAAACCAACTCCACCTCCACTATGCAACTCCTAGATTATCTATCTGGTCAAGTTATGAAGGTCTAAAATTATGAGAATCTAAGAAAATATTTTACGTTATGTAAATGCAAACGGTAAAGATCTGAGGATGTAAAAGTCCTAAGTCATTGGAACCTCAAAAGAGATGTTAACATATGTAAATGCTTTAGGTGAACTATATAAGTACTATCCTTTATAATAAAACTACATCTCAGATAATTTTGATGTTTACTAATTTATCCTTTGACACCTTCATACATGTGCACAGTGCTTTCTGCTCACTCTTTTTCTACTCAACTGTTAGGAAAAACAAAACTACAAATTTTTCTGATAAGTAGACAGAGCTAGAAACAATCATCATGAGTGAAGAAATCCAAGAATCAACTAAATTTTCAACTTTTTAAAATTTCTGTTATGTTAATTTTCACTCAGCAGGATGGAGGTTTGTTAGGAGAAGAGGCCAGCAAAAAAGGACTCTTATCTATTACTGTCCAATGTAGTGTTTGAAGTCTTAGCTAGAGCAATAAGGCAACTGAAGGAGGTAAAAGGAACACAAGTAAAGATATGGTACTATATGAACAAGACCCTTAATGACTCCATCAGAAAACTCACATAGCTGACAAATACATTGAGATAAAACAATTTATAAATTCACTTTCAGAAACAATCCAGATGACAAAATTATGTGACACATTAAAGAATGGAATGTACTCTATACTTTCTATAACCATCAGTAATTTTAAATGAGTACTTTAGATATAGATACTTTTTAAATGAACTCTTTGAAAATTTTACCCAGTGTATTTCATCATACCAAATGGCACACTTCCAACTCATCCAAAATCCATACCCATTTACTAACCAACCAAATTTATGCACTCTTTTTTCCCTTAAAACACAAAAATGTCAATCTAACTTTATTGCCCATATGCCATCTCCTGGAGAATGGTCCATCTATAAATAAATAGCTACATCATTAAATATAATTGAATATCATGTTTACAGCAGCTATCAATTGCCAATAGCTCTTCAATTAGGCAAGGAACTCATTCACTACCTCCATCCTCCTTGAAGAGATTCTACCTGGGAATTTCACCTTGTATTGTTATGGCACATGTGCCAACAATTGTTCAGAGTTTACATGTGCTAAATTATGCATTGTGTATAGAAAAGTGGTTGACATTTATGGCTAGTACTCCAATGACTCTGACTCTTTGCACACTGACCTCTGGTAGGTCTCTGTGTTAATCACCATCTACTACAAAGGAAGCATCTCTGACAGAGGGTTGAATGATGTGATGATCTATGAGTATAACTATACATAATTAGCCATTAGTTTGATATTGTGTGCACTTAGCAGATTTAACAGTGCTTGCTTTTTCACTTATGGCCTCTGATGCATGTGCTAAGAGTGACATGGTATGGGTTTCATCTAGTCAATTGGACATTAAATGCATTTTGCAACGTTATTGGTAAGGCCCGTGTCAGTTTTGCTACTGCTGCTGAACTGTACTATCTTTCCAGAACATACTTTATTATTATTCACAAGATTGTAGCCGTGTAAGTCTGACTGTTTTCTCCTCGAGAAGTATGTGTACCACAGTCCAGCTCTATGAATAACAAACATAAGGAATAAATCCAGGAGAGTATAAGATTGATTTCTCTATTTCTGTGAATCAAGCATATGACATCTCCAGCATTAGATTCTAAATATCAAATACTGCATGGGAAGCAAGATCAATGCAATGGCCTATTGCTGAGGGATTTATGGGAACTCATGGTCTAACAACTCTTTAAGAGGTAACCCATTAAGCACTAAGGTTTTTATTTGTTAAGTTGTGTTGTCTAGTAGGAGCATCCTTAGAAAATTACATTGTAGCATAGAACCTTCACAGGGCCTATGGCCTCTACTCCCATTGATGAGTGACTTGGCCATCCTCTGTTACATATGTATCTGGAGCCATGAGTCCCCCCATGTGTACTCTTTGGTTGGTGGTTTAGTCCCTGGGAGCTCTGAGGGTACTAGTTAGTTCATATTGTTGTTCGTCCTAAGGGATGGCAAACCCTTCAGCTCCTTGGGTCCTTTCTCTAGCTCCTTCATTGGGGACCCTGTACTCAGTCCAATGAATGACTGTGAGGCTCTACCTGTGTATTAGTCAGGTACTGTCAGAGCCTCTCAGGAGAGAGCTATATCGGGCTCCTGTCAGCCAGCACTTACTGAGCAGAGGGAGGGGGAGAGAACGGGGGTGTTGTTGTTGTTTTGTTGTTTTTATTTTATTTTTTTTTTTGGAGGGGAAACTGGGAAAAGAGATATCACATGACATGTATATAAAGAAAATATCTAATAAAAAATGGAAAAAAGTATAATAAACATATTTTCAGGATTAAAAAAAGAAAATTACACTGTAACTAACCTCAATTTTTTGAATAGATGAATGATTATTTTAGGAAGCTTCTATAGTAATATGTTTTAAATGTGTTATTTTAAAACTAATTTTAGTATTAGTTATTCTTTCCCGTATTAACTCCTTTATTCTGCCCTCTTATCCTTTTCCATTTAAACTTGTATGTGTGTGTGTGTATGTGTGTGTGTTTGTGTGTGTGTATTTATATATGTGTGCATGTGTGTGTATGCATGAGTGTGTGTGTATGTGTGTGTGTATGTGTGTGTGTGTGTGTGAGAGAGAGAGAGAGAGAGAAAGAGAGAGAGAGATTATTTACTTTTCTTCCATTAAACCACCTTGATCTATATCTCCTTCCTTGCAATTTTTCCCTGAAGTCCTTTATTATTTTTCTGAGTCTACTCTAAACAAACTATACCCAATTAGAGTTTTGAATGATTAACTCAATATTAGATTTCATAGTCAAGATCCTATCTAATATCTTGAATATGTCCTAGATTTATTTGAGTAAATCCTAGACACATCAAGAGAATAAGTAAATATGGATATTTGGTGACATATAACCCATCTTCATCCTTGACAATATGACATTGCTGCTCATTTTTAAACTTAGATATATGCAGCTCATTTAATTAAGCATTGCAGTACTACATTGTAAAATCACCATGAAAACAGTGATTTTTTTTCATTTTAATGGTTTATTATGATTATTATTTTTTAAAGTGTGAATCCATTAAACCATGTAGAAATTAGTCTGCACAAACAAAACATACTTTAAACATGAAAAAGTAGAGTGTGTGAGATCTTTTTTTTTTTTTTTTATTTTAGATATTTTCT
>NW_022196898.1:72133362-72164621 GCF_008632895.1 Mastomys coucha | reverse complement strand
AGGTTAACATGTAGAAAAATGCAAATCGATCCATTCCTTTCTCCTTGTACAAAGCTCAAGTCCGAGTGTGTGAGATCTTGATTGTTCGGGCACATTGTCATTACACAATAGCAGCCAAGTAATCCCTCACTTTAGTTGGAGGTGAAGCCAGCTTCATTGCAGATCCCAACTTCTATGTTATCTCCTGCCATTTGCCCTTCAAAGCTTTCCTTTAGGGTTAAGATGGCTGTATGAATGGCATCTTCCAGTTCTAGGTCTTCAGTATATCTTTTCTCAAGGAACATTTTCCTGTTCACAGAGTTCTTCCCTATTGCTGTGGCCTTTCAGGCAAAGTAAGCTCCAGATGAATCTGACTGAAGTAAATATGGTCGTCCCTCATTCCACCCACAAATAAGTAAAGAAACGCCAAGTGGACGAACACCACCCAACTGGGTATACTCTAGCATTGCAGATGCTACTCACTGTACCAGTGGGGCTGTGGGAATGGGTTCTTGGTAGACAAGATCGCACTGCTGAGCAAGTTTCTGTACTCTGTAACCTGGGCCCATGCCACTATATACCAAACCACTGTGTTTGGTTATGGCCACCACCTTGTGTATACTCCTTCATCAGATGGGATGGATTTCTGTTTTTTTCTCAGTTGCTAATACTACACCATTTACAGCTTTAATTCCCACTGAAGGGGCCCCTCCAACTCCAGCAGCCAAAGCATATTCAGTCTGGACAAGCTTACCAGATGGGCTGAATGTAGTTAGCGAGAAGCTGTAACTGTGTTCTGCCATCTTTACCCGGAAAGTCAGAGAAAATATGATTTTGATTATTCCGCAGATTCAAAGAATACTGAAGATTACATTCTTTCTTAAGCTGGATGGTTCCATGACTCCAGTAAATGCCATGACTATGTGCTTCTGGACACACCCACCCCAGCCACTGGTCACCTCTTTGGAAACTCTTTTATGATTATTTGCCAGGATGACAATCTGCTCCATTCTAGTAAGCATCATTTCTTCTACACCCATCCCGGTGGCCCTCTGGAGTCTTTGAATATTAAAACATTCTTATTTAATTAATTCCCTGGGTGGCAGATCATTAGAAAAACCATTACTATGGCTGAGGAAGCTAATAAATACTACTTTTAAAAAATAAACCCAAAGTTGTTTTGGTAAATCATAGAGAGCAATACAGGAGAATAAATTCTAGTTTCTTCTACTGGTTTCAGAAATAATCCACATTTATTTGCTGTGTGAGTGTAGTGTGCTCAGCAGGTGTGGCACTCTCAGACATCTCTGCCTCACAGCCTCTTCTAGTTTATTCCTTCAGCTGAACACTGGTGTCAGATCTAGTTGTACATTATTACATTACAGTCTGGTCATTCTTATAATCTAAGTATGTGGCATGTTTGATATCTAAGAGCCTAAATATAAAATACTTTTCCTTTACTAATAATTAATCTTGTAATCCTAACAAAATATTATAATGTATGACATATAGCTTGGTCTATACTATTACAAAGAAGTTATTAAATTATCAGTGGAAACACTAAATGTCCAACATCCTCACTATAAGGACACTTAATTGCATTGGACAAATTTATCATATCAGGTACAAGAATGATACTACTACAAAGCTTGAATATTTTATAAAAGTTGACAGTAACCATGAAACCTATCTCTGCCAATTACGTAAGTAAAAAAATCAGTCTGATTGTTTATGATATACAATCTTACATGATAAAAGACCAGCAGAATAGATTTCAGTTCCCATGACTTCCTGACAGTATCAGTTACATTTTATACAAAAAAACTGAAAACCTGAAGACAGTACAAACAAATGAGTGGCTAATACAGAATAATTTTTTCAGAAAATAATCCCCATGAACACTGATTTAAGGTTTATATGTATGAATCATACATTGAAAGTGAGTGGGATCATAATCAGCTAAAGGGAAAAATCCAATAATGAATTAGAACAGCATAATGATGAAAGGCATCCGTAGGAAAGAACAGTGAAATAAGAGGAAACATTGCCAGGGGTGTAGAGACAGAGATTGATTTAAGATCATTAAATAACAGCAGAAAAAAATCTGATTCAAACATATTCTCAGTTGTCAGGGAGACACATTAGAGTGGATGGAGGAAGAGCAAACATGCAGAGGCATCAGACCCAGTTCAGCATCTCCTCTTCCTCCAGCTCTACATCAGTCTCCTCGTGAGCTATTGATCTCTTTCTTAAGATTCACACTGGTGCTCTGCAAGTGTAGATCCTAAATGAGAGGAGCTTATCTTGCTCTCACACAGGATATACTCTCCATTGTCATTGAAAGGGGACAAGTAGTGGAGGAAATCTTCAGAAATGCAACCATTATAGCATCATGGGAAATCCTGAAAGCAAAATGATTCTGGAGAAGAAGTGAACTTGAACAGAGAATCAATCCTTCTTGCAGCATCAGTCTTCGAGGTATTGAAAGCTTCAGCATCATCCACAGTCATCCTTTCCCTGAAGCTGTGTGAAGCATTTCCTTCGTTATGATTACCTGAGAATGAGAGCAGGCATGACATTTGTTACTTTTCTATCAATGCATTAAGACGCCATGATGAAGGCAGATCACAGAAGAAAGCACTTACTTTGGCTTAGTTCCAGAGAGGTAAGTATCCATTATGGAAGGGGGATAGCAGCAGGAGATCACACCTGTACCCTCACACTTGAAGCAAAGTTAGGAAACTGGAAGTCAGATGACTCAATGACATAAGCCTTACGCAAGGCTGTATCTCTTTCCAAATACAGTGCCACCAAATAGTGCTCCAAGCATTCAGTTACTTTTGTAGTTTAAGGTTCAAAGATTTCCACATTCCTCTGAACACAACACAATTAGCTTCTTGAGAACAATAGCCCACTGTCTGGTATACCTATTTTTATATTAGTTAATTATGGTGAATGAGATAAAATGCCATGAATAAGTTCACTTTTGCTTTTAGTTCAAGATGGATAAAAGTACATCTTACAGGCAGGCAGACACTCCTGTTATTAAGGGCAGGAAGCCTAACAGAGATGGGGTACAGGAAGTGGGGAAAGGCTATGAAATCTCAAACTTGGACCCAATCATGCATTTCTTCCAAAAAAAGTTCTACCACCATCTAACGTGTGTTAAGTTCTGAGGATCAGGGCTTCAAAGATTAGATCTCATGGGAGCACCACAGGCATCAGAGATAAAAAAAATTCTGTATGATTTAAGCATTGGCTATATGGTGATAATTACATGAATCATTCTTTGAGGGTAAGAACCACAAATGTTATATACCATAGATGGTACAACTCCACTTAAACTACATATGCATATATAAGCAAATGCACATGTGCAGTATAATTTTAGTTACATATAAAATAATATAATTTCTCGATGTATAATTAAACATCCAGAGTGCTATTTGTTTTTCTTCCCTCCATCCTCTTTGTTGTTGGACTCTCTACCCGTATGGAATTAGAGACTCTGGTCCCAGTTTTTATTGTTCCACCCGTTATATCACTTGTATCCTGCTACTCCCTTTTCTCCTCATTCTTCCCATGGTACCATTTCACTTACACATTTTTTTTTTGATGTTCATATGAAGATTTTGTGCAACAAACCACAGATGGCAGAGAATATATGATACTTGTATTTCTGTGTCTCTTACCTCACACAAGATGTTTTTTTTACAGATGACTAGTATCTGATTGTGTAATATGCATGGGATTTTCCTTATCTATTCAACAGCCAAAGGACATTCTGATTATTTCTGTTTCCTAGTTATTGGATATAGAGCAGTAGTGAACATTGCTGAGCAAATATCTGAGGAGTAAGATCTGGAGTCCTTTGGGAATATCCCAAGGAGATGTATAGCTAGGTCACATGGTAGACTTATTTTCAGCTCACTGAGAAGTCTCCAGAATAATGTCCAGAGTGGCTACACAAGTTTATATTCTTTCCAACAGTGAATGGGATTTGCTCATTTTCCTCATTTTTTTGTAAGCATGATATGCTGGTTGTTTGGTTGACTTTAGCCATTCTGAGTAGAGTGAGATAAAATTTCAAAGGCAATTGGAATTTCTAAGTGTGATGAACCCCTTCTAAAATATATCTTAGTCAAGGTGATCTTAACCTAGTTTTCTTGAAGAGCATAGCACGGTGATTAAGGGAAGCATATGCATATAAAAATGGACGTTTTAAAATCAGAAGAATATGTGCGTATGTACATATACAGAACACAAATACACACACTTGCATGTATACATGTACACAAACACTTCTGTCCGTAAAAGATGTTGAAATTAAAACAAATATTTATTTAGATTTAGAGAATTGAGCCTATGAGGTTAGCTTCATGCATCTCTTCAAATGTCTTATAAAATTTTAATATTAAGGGAAGTGCTAAGGTTTTCTCCTTTTTAATTTAGGCTAGGGTGCTGTTTTCAAGGGCAGAGGGTGGATATGAAGGGTCAGAAAGATGAGACGGACTGGGATGCATCATGTGAAATTCACGAAGAATCAATACCAAGTTTAAATCACAGTTTTAAAGTGTTGAACGTTACCAGCTCTGTTAGTACTTGACCTATAGTAGAAAAAGTCTGTCTTCTGAGGTAAAAACTCTAAATCAGAAAGTCATAGAGGAGGAAATTAAAAATAAAACCGTGATGTTCCATGGACAAGTAGAACTCAATGATACAGAAACAGTCAGAAGTGTTATCTCTACCTGTGCAGATATTTCTTGATTGTGATGAATAATTGGTATGTATTTACTTCAGACTCCTGATTATCAAAGGCTGTGATGTGCCAGCTATTATTGTAAGAAAACACAAATGTCATTGAAAAAAACTTTTTATTTTTAAATTTTTAATGTTTTTTATTCTTTATTTATTTAGTTTTTTCTCAAGGTCCTACTTAGCCCAAGCCATGGTAGAGAATGAAATCAAGTATCTACAGAAAGAGCCATGTTTGAGTAAGCCCAACATTTTGGGTTGTTGGCATAGCCACTAGAACTGGTTATTATGAGGGAAGAAACACGTTTAAGGTGGAAGCACATGTTTGAGAATAAAATTTTATTGGTGCATTTTGCATATTTTTCTCATTAACTAATTTTATGTATTTACTTTACATCCCTATTGTAGCTTCTCCTTCCTCCTCTTCTCCAAGTCTCTCCTTCTCTTTCTTCCTCTTTGAGATCTATTCTTTCAGAGAAGGGGAGATCGTCCATGGATATTAACCCACTTTGACATATCAAGTTTCAGGAAGACTAGGTGCATCTTCTTATTGAGGCTAGAAAGGGATCCAAAGGCAGGCACCAGAGTCAGAGACAGCCCTTGTTCCTGCTGTTAGAGATCCCCACATGAGGACCAAGGTTACATATGTGTTATATATGTGTAGGGGAACTAGGTCTGTTACTTGCACGTTCTTTTGTTGTTGGTTTATGTGAGCCTCGACGTGCCCAGGTTAATGACTCTGGACGCTTTTCTTGAAGCTTTTCTCTACCCCTCTGACTCTTTCAATCCTTCCTATACAAGATATTCCAAGCTCCACTGAATATTTGCCTGTGGGTCTCTGCATCTGTTTTCATCAGCTGCTGGGTGCAACCACTCTGATGACTGTTATGCTAACCTCCTTTCTGTAAATAGAGCAGATATTACTGATAGTGTCAGAAGTGAGCTGCCTTTGGTTGGTGGTTTAATCCTCAGGAGCTCTGGGGGCTCTGGTTGATTGATATTGTTCTTCCTATGGGGTTGCAAACCCATTCAGCTCCCTCAGTCCTTCCCCTAACTTGAGGTTGAGATAGGAGTATATGGGTTGGGTGGGGCACCTTCATAGAACCAGGGAGGGAATAGGGGATTTCTGAAGGGGAAACTGGGAAGGGGGATAACATTTGAAATGTAAATAAATAAAATAATCAATAAAAAACTATATAAAAAAAGAAGTGGGCTCTCTCAAATGGCATGGAACTCAAAATGGACCAATCATTGGTTGCAAATTCCCTCACTTTATGCTTCTTCTTGATATCTACACCTCTTATAGGCTGGAAGAACTGTGTTTCAAAAGTTTTGTACCTGCATTGGTATCCACTTCCCTCCATTGAAAGTCTTGACTGGTTATAGGAGGTGACAGTTTCATGTTCCATATACCCTATTGCTAGGAGTCTTAGCTAGGGTGACCCTCATAGATCCTGGGAGTTTCCATGGCCATAGATTTCTAGCTTGTCTTGGAGATAGCTTTACACACCGATTCCAGTTCTTTCTCCCAGTTCTTTCTCCACCCATCCTCCCCATACTTGATCCCTCCTGTTCCCCTCCCCACACTCTCTCCCATCCAGTTCTCTCCCTCCATCTACTACAAATGTCTATTTTACTTTCCCTTCTTAGTGAGATTCAAGCAATCCCCCTTGGTCCCTCATTGTTATTTAGCTTCTTTGTACCTGTGGATTGTAGCATGGTTGTCCTATACTCTATGGTTAATCTCCACTTATAAGTGAGGACATACCATGTTTGTCATTCTGGGTCTGGGTTACATCACTCAGGATGATTATTTCTTCTAGTTCCATCTATTTCCCTGCAAATTTCACAAAGTTCTTATTTTTAATAGCTGAATAGTATTCCACTGTGCAAATGTACCACATTTTCTTTATCCATTCTTCACTTGAGGGATATCTAGGTTGTTTCCAGTTCCTGGTTATTATAAAGAAAGCTGCTATGAACATAGTTGAGCAAGTGTTCTTGTGGTATGGTGGAGAATCTTTTGGGTAAATGCCAAGGAGTAGCATAGCTGAGTCTTGAGGTAGAAATATTGCATATTTTCAAGGTAGTCTATGGATTTAAAAAAATCTCACTATAAGTTTACAGAATTTATCTACAAACTCCAAATACAAAAGAACAATCACAGTGGAAATGAAGATGGGCCTGGGAAAAAAAAGAGGCAGGTGCTGGACAAATGAGGGAACTGCTTCACAGACAGAGCTGCAGTCTGAAACAGGAGCCTCTGAAGGTAGATGAAGAGTTAGAGGACCGTAACAATCCTGAGCTATGGTTGGCTATTACACTCTCTGAACTGAAAATGCCTTTGCTGTTTTGGGCTCTTAGCCATTCTGACCATTCCTCACCCCAAAAGAGGGGTTAATAGGCATTGTGTGTTGTTTTTTAAGATTTCATTGAAGAAGTCACAAGTACTTTTAGAGTTCCTTAGAAAACGGCAGGTGCCTGCAAAACCCTTCAGAACACAGTCTGTACCCTGTGCTTTGAAAACAACTCTACTGTTTTGGTTCTTAAGTAACATAAAGCCTGAGTACTTACTGCAATAAGGGCATGTTACTGAAATGTGTTTCCCTCTGGCTACAGGTAAATGAATACATAAAGCTGTGTGTTTCAAATATATACTATAGTCTATGTTCATCCCTTAGCAGCCTGACTCACATAGACCATAGCTGTTTGCAGACATGGAAGAGGTATTGTCAGAGCCTCACTGAGGTGGACTACCATAAGCATAGGCTGCTCATTTGTGGGGCTGTGCCAGGGATGATAAAGGCAAGCATGACCTGCTCTGCAATGTAGCAGAAAACACTGGGTTTCACCACAAACACAGATTCCTCATGTAAAAAACAAACCAAAAAATTTTGTTTAATTATCTTTTTATGTATAAAATAACTTTTAAGATAAAACATGGTATCCCTAAAATTTTCCTGTGGATTACAAATTGTGTGGTCCCAGATTTTCTATGTCCCAGTCAGGCCCAGAAATATATTCTCCTAGGCTGGCCCATGGAAAACCTCATAGCCACCTTCCAGTAAGAGTTAGAATTTGTTAATTTGTTGCCACTGGTTAGCTGTGGAAATATACTCTTAATTTTATATGAAGAATTACACATAGAAAATGTGAATATAAAAAATTTTGCCTGTGACTTTAAAACATGACCCTATATTAACCCAAATGTGAAAAACACTGCCAAGTTTCTTTGTAACCTGCTCATTGGCCTTTGTCTGACATCTATTTTCCTAGAGAGGTTTAAACATGAAAATATATACAAATAAATCAGAAGTACGTTCTAAGATAGTGATCATTAGTTTCTCAGTAGAGTCTAATATCTTCATAGTAGGCCAGAAATGGGTGTTTAGCTTCTATGGAATAGGGAGAAAGGGTGTGGCTGCTTTTCCAACACCCTGGATAGAGATCAGGTATTTTCCATACCTATAATTGCATAAATATGTATTTTGTCTATAATATTAAATACTTCAGACAGGGTTTAAAATTCCTTCTATAACCCAAGATGAATTAGAGTATGTGGTGGTTTGAAGATTCTTGGCCCAAGGAGTGGTACTATTAGGATTTGTGGCCTTGTTAGAGTAGGTGTGACCTTTGTCACTGTGGAGGTGGGCAATGAGATCCTCCTTCTAATCACATGGAAGCCAGTCTTCTCCTAGCAGCCTTCAGATAAAGATGTAGAACTCTTAGTTCCTCCTGCACCATGCCAGCCTGGAGTCTGCTATGTTCCCATCTTGATGATAATGGACCAAGCCTCTGAATATGTAAGCCAGCACAATGAAATGTTGTCCTTACATAATGTGCTTTGATCATGGTTTGAGTTCACAACAGTAAAACCATAACAAAGTGTGGTTTTGGACAAAGTGTGGACTGAGTGTGTTATGCAAAATTACAATTATATCATGTGTCAAGATCATTAAGTGCCTGTGTATTAGGTCTTCAGTTCTAATGTCTCCAGATGAGAGAAGACAACTGGCATCCTTAGATCCTCAGAGTCAATGGTAAGCTGTGGTGTATAGATAGTTTCTCATACACATTCTCAGGGTGGTGCACCCATGGGAATTTTCTGTTTGTACTAGGAGCTCTCAAATAGATCTTCTGGACTCAGGAATCAATAGTCTTCACATGAAGAATGTATCTCATGCCTTCCACACTCAACTTTACTCACTGCATTCCTCTGTCCAGACCCCAGGCCTCATCACAGAGTTCCATCAGCTAACACAAATGTTTCAGTGTTTTGTAGCCTAAATGCCATATCTGCTATTGACTTGAGGAGCACACTTTCAGAGCTTTATGGAAAGAGATCCATGTTTGTGTTGTTCTCTGGATCTTTTCTGTTCCACACTTGATTTCTATGATATTACTTACTATTGCTTATTGTTTCCTCAGTTTGTACAGAATATGAAGAAGCCAACTTACATTAGATATAAGCTGAAGATGTTTGAAGTGTTTCATGAGAAATTTCTAGGAGTCTTTCAGATAATGAGTGGTTAAAATGCAAATGTGCTCTCTGTATGCTAGGTTGGTTATGAAGACGTGTAACTGGACATTACATATTTGTAACAATGTTTGTGACCCATGGCATTTCATCTTTGTCATTGTTTCCTTTATATACTTTCTTGTGAGAAATCAAAGTGGTATCCACATACATATGCAGATTAGGAGTCATATGGATGGCCAATTCTTCTAACAACTGGATCCATAGTATAATACACATAAGGTATGGAGGCACAGTTAGTAATAAAAGCAAGAAATGCTTTCTTCCTTAGGAAAAAGGAAATGTAATAGTTTCATAAGAAGTCCAAAAGCAATCCTATGTGACTCAGTAGCTCCAGTCCTAGATGTAATATCATGGACAGTGACAACACACAACCACACAAACGACTTGCGTATTTCTCTTAATCAGTAGTGGTTCTAATAACTGCCAAGGTAGAAAGAAACCAAATGCCCAGACATTTAATGGACAAAATAAATTAAATTCCCTCAGCAGGGTGTTCAAATTTAAGTTTCTAGGACTATCTAATGCAAGCAATAGTACGTGTATATTTGAAAGGCCCTTTGATAGGTAAGAACATTTTAAGGCTGGGGTATCCCTTTGGCCTGTTGTGAAGATGAGGCTTGCCATTGTTGCCTTGGATCACATAGACACAGTCAATGATGTTCCACTCTACAGTCTACTTCCTATCACCCCATGGTCCCATGTACAATAGCAGGTCTATTAGAAGCCAAGGTATGTGAAGAATATGACTTACAGCTGTCCCCACAGACCATGGGCTTCTAATACTTTGGTCATGAAAGATACTTCCGCAGTCCAAACTAAATATTTTATGTGATTTAATTTTTCTCAAGTTTTGTGTTTCAGTTCTTTAGCCCCCAAGGGAGAGTGGTGTTGATTCCTTCAAAGGTATTTTGTTATTGTACCAGTTTTAATTGTTTGATCTGTGATGAAAGGATGAGGGTGTGTGAACTCCAACCCCAGCCTGTCCCCCGTTTTTAAAAGAGCTTTTAAAATGATCATCAGTCATCTTGCTTATGTTCACTGGCTGCTACTGTAATTTCCACCTTCTCCAGTTTTGAGGAAGTAGTAGCTGCCATTCTCATAATTTTCTTCTCTCTAGCCTTTATGTGGGAGCAAACAGTGAGGTGTCGGTTCTTCAGGAATGCTTGACAGTTGAAACTTCTTCCTAAATGACTCCAGACAACTCACTGTTTTCTAGAGCATGCTATATTTTTTAAAACATTTTCTTTTTAATGTTTTTTGCTTATGAGATGACATAGCATTTTGTTCTGTGCTAAGACTGCTCATTTGCATTTAAATGTTTAACACTGAGAAATCTGATTAATATGAAAATAATCAACTAGAAATTCCTTTTCTTGTTTTTCTGTCTTCTTATAGAAGTTGATCATATCTGTTAATTAATCAAAGGAGAAGTTTCACAGGATGAGTACTGTGCTGAAGATTTTCATAGAGGGCATCCCAAGCATCAACATTGTATGTGGACATTAGACCAAAGATGCCATTGCATTGTCCTAATTGATGAGGCAAAGGGAGAGGAGAAAGGAGAAATAGGCAGAAGTATGAGGAGAAGGAGAGTGAGAGGAGGAAGCATGACAAATGCTTTCCATACATCCCTGGTTATTTTTTTTTCATTTATAATTCCCTGAGGACTCAGTTCCAAATCAATAATTTTAATGATGGATTTAATATGCAATTTTAATTAAAACATGTGACTAGGGCCATATGCCCTATATTCTGTTTCTCAAAATCTAATATATGATGCCCAAATTGACTGGCAAAGATGGTATCTATGTTTGGAAGAGAACATAGATTTAAGCCACTTAACCATTCATTCATTCATTCATTCATTTTAATTAATTAATGTATAAATTTGTATGTTTGTGAGTATCTTTGTGCATGTAAGTGTGTATGCACAAAAGTATTTGAGGATTCACTGGCTAGTTCTGTAAGAAAAGGCAATGTTTTTAATGATTTATCAAAGCAATCAACTTATCACTTAACAATAATACTTTTTGAAATATATTTTTGTCCCTCTATGAAATTCTAACATAATTCAATAGTTACTAAATAATTCACATTTGTTTGTTCCATATGGATCCCAGAACTGTGGTGAATACTTCTGCTGTGGACGTTGTTTTCTGTGTCTGGCCTATTTTCCAGGTTATATACCTCGCCACTCTGACTTAGTTACAGTTTCCATTGCTGTGAAGAGACATTGTAATACAACTCTTATAAAGGCAAATATTTAATTGGGACTGGCTTACACTTTCAGAGGTTCAGTTCAGTATCATCATAGTGGAAAGCACGTGCAAGCAGACTTGGTGCTGGAGATGCTGAGAGTTCTACATCTTCACCTGAAGACAGCCAGTAGAAGACTTGCTTCCGCAACTACCTAGGGGCAGGCTATCTTCTGTATTGGACAGACTTTAAACACTAGGAGACTTTAAAGCCTACCTATGCAGTGATAGCTTTCCTCGAACAAGTCTACACCTCCTAATAATGCACTTCCGATGAGCCATGTATATTCAAACCACCATGCACTGCCTCTGCAGAATAGAGGTTCTCTCAGTGGTGAGCAGATGCTGATTTTATCCCCCAGTCTCCTCCAGGATTCCCTGGCTTTTGTCTCCATTGGCTCAGAGCTGCAGAGGTTACAAGGCCTTTCAAGGTTCACTTTGCTCAGATATAGTCAAGGTAGAAGTGTGGCTGCTGAGGCAGTCCTTGTCTAGGCAGGGATCCTACATGATGGCAAAGCTTGATGTTCTTCAAAGAGTATAAGAAAGGGCGTTCCCAGACAGCCAGAGCTACACAGAGAAACCCTGTCTCAAAAAACAAAACAAAACAAAACAAAAACAAAAGCAAATCCTCAAAACCAAAACCAAACCAAACAAACAATAACCTGAAAAAATGTACATCATCTCCCCCTTTCCTGATCTTCAATTCTACCCTCCTTCACATGTGTAACATCCCTCCCACAAATTAAGGGCATCCTCTACCATTTTTATTACATTTACAAGTAAATGAATATTCATAAGTGAATTATGCCTAGTCACTTTAATATTGCCTGTTTATATATGATTCTCTAGCTGACTGCTCATATTTGATAGAACTAATTGTCTCTCTTGTAGTTGTTGATAATTCTTTGTAGGTGAAGAACCCCATTATATTTCTCAGATATACATTAGCATTTCAAACATTTTGAAATAACTCAGATTGTCTTAGGCAGTCATGTTGTGAATTCATGGCTATAGTTTAGATTTCATATATAGCAAAACAAAAAAAAATCAGAGGAAAATTTCTAGACTTCTGAATCTTATAATCGTTCCACCTCTTCTTCTACAACTTTTATTGATCCTTACTTGTATGCCCAGGTGCTAGGCAGTACACAGCTGGTTTTTCTCTACATTCTGATCAGCTATGGCTTTCTGTAATGGTCTTATTCTACTTCAGAAAGAAACCTTTTCATTGATGGGTGATATCTGTACTTATCTGTGGGTGGAGAGATAAAGATTTAGAATTCAGTTAGGAATTAACTTGGGGAAAGAATAACATATGTTCTTTAATATCCATGACTCTAGCCACATGGAGTAGGCTAGGTGTATATTGCCAGCACAGTTTCCCCCATGTTGTTTACCATGTCTTCATTCCCAAAATTATGTTCATTCAACAGAATTATGATAGTGGAATCTCTGCTAGAAGTTGCAACTGTTCCATGTGTAGCTTCTCAGTGTTATAGTCGGGATAAATATGCTTTTCATCTTGTGGGAATGGTCTTACATTAAACACTCTGTTCAGTTACCCTCATTATGTTTATGTTATTTTTGTCATTGAACATATTTTGCTAGGCTAATCATTATGTAGCTTTTACAGTTTACACTGGGTATGACTGATAATTATTTTGCTCATCTACGAGTGTACATAGCCTCTCTCACAACTGTGAATGCTAGCCAGTAGGGGTAAGGTCTCCAGGTCCATACCAGCTTGGTTTCTCTATTTTCTGTGACTGAATAATGTGTTGTCTTTAAAAACAGGATATTGCCTTCAAGTCCTGGAAAGTAACAGGAGCATGAGTAATAGTCATGTTTGGAGATCTTTGAGACTTCACTGTCCAATAATTCCAAAAGATGTAACCCACTTCTGGGACTATGATTTTTATTTGTTAGTATCTGGCATTTTGTAGGGATATTTGCTGATTAATAGATATTGATTTTCAGTTAGATAGCAAGAATCATTTCTGGTGTCTGCTTGCTTACAGAGTGGCTGTAGTTAAAAATAATGTATATCTTAAAGCAGGTAGACCAGAGGATATTGAATGTTGCAGACTAAGAAGACACCAAGTGTTTCAGGCAATCATTAAGGCATTTGTCTTTATTTAATCAGAGCATACAGCACATATCTCCACCAAAACATCACATCATTCTGCTCCAGTCTGTACAGTCACAACATATCTACTGAAACAGAATGTAAAAAATAAGAAAGGAATTTGAAGAACTAGCAAATTGCGGATGGATGCCCACTAGAATTCACAAGTAGAGGTTGGAGAGATGGCTCAGCAGGCTGATACTCCTGCCACATATTCTGGTTAGCTTTCCATTGTCAAACTGACAATCCAGAATCACCTCAGAAGAACATCTTGATGAGAGATTATCTGCATTAGTTTGGACCTCAGGCATGTCTTTGTGAGGTTTTTTTTTTTTTTATTAAATTAATGCTGTGAGAAGACATAACCCACTGCAGATAGCATCATTTAGCATCATTACTTAGGTAGGGAAAGTTCTAAACTTTATAATAGTGAAGAAACTATAACAATCACAAACAAGCAAGAATCATGTATGTGTTTCTCTATTTGTGTCTGTCCGTCTCTCTCAGTCTGTCTCTCTGTGCCTCTGCTCTCATTTCTCTTTCTGTATTTCAAACCTCCTTATGAACCCTTTCTTGATCACTTTCAAATCCATGGCCTCTCTTTTATTTAATTGTTTTCTGCATGTCTATGTTTAAATGTATAAAACTGTATGTATTCCCAAATAGGACCTATTCAATTTATATAATCAAGCTTGCTTGAATATATGTTTTGAGAACTGACATTTTGGTAGTAGATAGCCTATTGGTATTCTCTCTCCTGGGGAAGACTGTATCTCCCACTTTTCTTTATGAGTGTCAGAAACTACACTCATAAAGCTAATTTTTGAATAAGTATGAATCTAAAGTTTGCCATGAACCACTTTATTTGTTTCCACTTAGACTTTAGTACTAAGAACTAAAAGAAACAGTAAAAGAAACATTAGCTATTACATTATAATGCATTGTATATTGAAATGTGTGAATATGTAATTGGATTATACACCCATGAAAAATAATATTGTTTTCTTATCTTTAAGTATGGTATTTTCTTTCACTGTCCATCATGCTTATAATCAGAATTCCAACCAGTATTTTGTGCACTTAAATTAATTTTGTTATTGAATAGAATAGAATGAATATAACCATAGTGGGTGAAGACTACCTATGTTGGCTATCTGAACAACCTCCTATGATAAAGGTCAACCTTCTTAATCATTTGAAATGTTATTTTTGAGTAAAATGTGATGACTTTTCAATTTGAAAATTATCCATAGGCTTTATTTAGACTTAGAGAAGTGTAAATCCACCTACTGCCATGAATTTTGTGGGACTGTATTTACTTGGGAAATTAAATGATAGCCTAAAAATTACACTGTTGAAAGGCTCCTGACTGTTTTCTGGTGAAAATTAATTCGAACATCACCTACATAGCTTGTGTTGTTATCTTTTATTCATCTATATTACTTACATATAAACAGCTTATTTTCAATGGCAAATTTAGGCAGATTAGAAAAATAGTGTAAACATTTAGAGTGAGGCCTTTTAAAATGTCATTTATTTCGAATGAACACCTAATAACACTGAATAACTAACTTGAACATTTTCTGGGGAATTTTGCTACATTTTCATTTGTCAAGAAAATAGATAGATATGACTGCAGACATGTGAAATGGCTTCTGTTCTCCTTCTGACTTCAAGCAGAGAATATTATAATCTTGAAAAATAGCACCCAATACACAATTAATACACAACCAAGGAAATAAATCAACCTAGAGTTGGGAAAAACTAAGGAAACTGTGGTTAAATTATTAAATCTATTTTAATGCTTTGTTATATATACATGTTATTCTTAAATTACTAATTCTCAAAATAAGGAATATAAATAAAAAAACAAAATAAATTGAATATACAGATAAAATATTCAACTGTGATAAATGTACTATTATATAAAAAGAGAAATTCTTAATATTATTAGAATAATATAAATGTATTTAAATGTAAAAGTGTCATAACTTGCCATTTATTAATATATATTTCTTAGGTACATATGCAATAAGCACATATATACTCTATATGTATGTCCTATAAAATGCTGCTAATTACTTAAGATTTTTCTTTCTATAAAACATATTTAGATAACTATGAGATTAACTTATTTCTATCAATTAAGATACTGTTTCACAGCGGACCAGCTTATTCCAAAGTTAAGCACTAGAAATATAAGCCAGCAAAACAATGTGTCGCAAATATTTATGTTTTTAAAAAAGATGTATTTAAAGAGTAACTCTTAATATCTTAATAAACATCCCACTAATTTTTCTTCTGATTTGCCTTGGAAAGACATAAGATGAAATGTGCTTTCCCAGCAAAAATATACTCACATGCTGTTTCATGCAGATGCTCATGCAGATGGGAAGGAAGATTTATTGTGTGCTCCGGCCAAGCAGCACAGACATTACTGTCTTACAGATGAGTAAGCATCCATAACAAACAAGTTGCAGCCTTGTATTTCCGTATAGCCAGTAATGAAAAACCATCTGTCCGCTACAGCGATTTGTCAAGACTACACCCCAGCTTGCTATTCCATTTTACAATGTTTAACAATGAAATGACAGCCTTACTTACAAGACTGCATTATTTGTCTGATGAATTAGAAATAAATACTGACATGAATACCTTCACAAGACCAGTTAAATAAATGATAAATGGTCTGGTTCATTTTGGGAAAAACAGGAAAAACATAATGCCTCCTTTGAGTCCAAATGTAAATAAGGTAAGTTAGAATAAAGCCTTCTCACAATTCAACACATTTCCAATGCAGTTTTTTTTAAGGTTGTTTATTTGTGTGTGTGTTAGTGTTTGAGTTTATGCCAGTGTGTGTGTGAGCACACTGTTTCTGTGCATGTGAAGAACAGAGAAAGTGACAAATCTCTCATAGCTGGAGTTACAGACATTTCCAGGATGACTTGGCTTATATTTTGGCTGCTGAGATGGGCGCTCCAACTCTCAGGACTTTGCAACACATACTTTTAACTACTGGTCCATCTCTCCAGACACTTTAGAGAGATAATAAGTTCATTGACATAAAGGTACCACAAGTAGGAAGAATTCACATACATTCTCTATCATCCTTCCCATAAATTTCACTCTTATAACTTCTTGTATCGCTATGGTATGTATGTTATAATTGATCCACAGCTGACATGTTAGTATACTTACCATCCATAACATGTATACTCTAGTATTATAAATATCTACCATCTATAAATATCAACAAAAGCATGTCATTGAACTCCTAGTTTCTATATCGTAGAACACACCATCACTATGGTTTCTCAGAGGGTCACTAGTGTATTTTATATCTCTCTTCTGAATATTCTATATATACTTTATCCTCCTTAACTTCCAGATACCCTTTGTAAACACTGATATTTTTACTGCTTCTAAAGCTATGTGTTTTCCCAGAAAAGCACATATTGTTTTTATTAATTACTTCTTCATTCTAATGATAAAATTCCATGAATGAGGCAATTTATGGGAGAAAGTATTCATTCATAGGAAACATAAGAAAGTATGTTTTCAAAAGGAGGTTTTGTAATACTCTGGGAAGCATGGGAAATGTTGTCTAAAGCAGGATCCTGAGAGACCACATATTCAACCACAGTCTGGAAGTGGTGTGAGACTATGCACACTGAAAGCCCAAATCCAAAGACATGCTTCTTCCAGCAAGGAGGTACGGTCTTCCCATTAGTATCACCTACCAGGGACCAATTTGTCAAAGGTCTAATCCTATGGATGACAAATCACAGAAGAATGGGACAGTTTTATTGGTAAGCTGAATTGGAGATATGAAGCATAGTTCAAGCACAGAAATCATAAGCAACAATAATAAACAACAAAATCCTTTATCACATTTCTAAAAATTCTTAAAACTTCCCTATCCTGGAATCTAGCCCAAACTCAAGGAGCCTATTTCCCTGAGTCTTTATCTTGACACAAGCATGCCTTTAGACAGCTCAACTATGCACCTCCTACATACACAATGCACTCTTACTTAGTAGACAAAAATGTAGGGAAGGTACACATTTAGAGTGAAAAACCCATTGAAATTCTCTTTACTTTTTCCTTTCTTGAATCTTTATTTTTGTACAAGAAAATCAATTGAGAAAAAAGTCAGAAAGTATACTGGTCTGTGACCTCACCAGCCATGGGTAGTTGGTTTATAGATTTATAGGACTAGGCATGAATTTCCTCCTAGAAAGGTACCCTTAAGTTCAATTAGATGACTGTTGGTTAAAGATATTATTGCCTCTATTGAACCTTTACAGATATTTTAATGTCCTGCTCATTGCTGTGGTTTGAAAGCTACATAAAGTTAATCTTGCCTTTGTTTCTTGTTTGCTTGTTTGTTGTGGTTTGGCTTTTATGGCATCTAACTAGAGAACCAATATTGTTCTGGTGTATTTTCTTTCTTCAAATCATGTTATTTTTGTTGTTGTCGTTGAGAATTTTATAGACTAGACTATGTTTTCACCACATCTGTTCCCTCCCACAATTCCAGTTGCAAACCCTATTCTCTACCTATTCAACATTGTGTCCTCTTTGTGGTCAATTTACAAGAAACTATAGTTTTAAACAAAAATGACTCCTCCTGCTTCAGAAGCATTGATTGCCCATAGCTTCCCCAGCAGGATTAAGATTACTTTATCCATTCCCCGAGCATGCTAAGATTTGGTCTAACTTTAGCTTGCACAGGACTTGTACATACTGTTACAATTGCTATGAGTTCATATGTTCAATGTCACTGCCATGTCAAGAATATCCTCTACATGTGTCATTCACAGGTTCAGGCTGTCACCTTCTTCTGTCACTCCTTTTCCTTTATGATATTTTGTATTTAGGTTTATCTCTAGTTGTGTCTAAATATCTCTGGGATTCTAAGATGTTACTGTATTATTAAACTTTGAAATTTTCTTCCATAATTTTTCTCTTTTATTGGATATTTTATTTACTTACATTTCAAATGTTATCCCCTTTTCCGGTTTCTGCTCCAGAAACTCCTTATTCCATCTCCCCTACCCCTGCTTCTATGAGGGTGCTCCCTCCCTCACTCACCCACTCCAGCCTCTCTGCCTTGGCATTCCCCTACACACTGGGGCACCAAGACTTCAAAAGACCAAGGTTCTCTCCTCCCATTGATGCATGACAAGGACATCCTGTGCTACATATGCAGCTGGAGACATGAGTTGCTCCATATGTAATCTTTGGTTGGTGGTTTAGTCCATGGGAGCTCTGGGGGAATCTTGTATAATTTTGTTGAATGCTTTTGTATGTTCTCATTTAACAATTGTCTCATCTTCTATCTTGTCTTTTTAGTCTTGACAGCTTATGATTGTTCTAAATGTATTTGAAACTTGTTCTTCTCAGCCTGTTGTTCACTGAATACATTTGATCTTATGGTCAGTTGATGGTGTTTACCACTGCTTTATTTTAGGTTTTGTTGCTGTTATATTGTTCTTTGACAAAGTAACTGAGACTGTAGTGCAGGCTGACCTTGAATTCACTTTGTTGCATATGATGACTTAAAGGCAAAAGGATCCTTGTCCCTCAACCTCTGGATTGCTTGAATCATAGCTTCAAGCTATCTTATCTGATATTCTACTGTGTTTTTTACTTGACATTTTTCACTGGAAGAATTTATGCTTTGCTATTTTTCAATTTTTTTGATCAATTCTTTCTCCATTTTCTTCTTTTTCTTTTTAATATATCAATATAATCACAATTTATAAGCTGCCAATACAATAATTTCAGAGCCAAATGATAAAGATAATGTTTTAACTCAATTATTCTAACACTGTAAAAACCTTGTCTACTTGTGGCTGTTTAAAACCACGCAGGGTCTCGATCATTTTCCTGTTCGTCTGCCTCCATGTTGATTCTCCCTTCCCCTCTCCTTTCTCCATTTTCTTAACTGTGTCCTTTACATGGGTTGCAAAAGCACACACTTGGCTAACAGTCTCCCTTAGTGATTTTCTCTACTCTCTGAGTACTTGTATAGTTGCTTATTCTTTTTAGAAATGTAACTCTGAAATCTTTGTTTTTTGTTGCAGCTTCCTTGTTATCTTTGCTTTCAGGAGCAAGGATGTTGTCAAGATAAAGAGCCATTGTGGTGGAATATTTTCTCATTGTTGTGTGCTTCAATGTTGTGTTTTATTGGATATGAGAGCCATATGATTTTAAATATTGCCTCCTACTCTTTGTATGTATTAGAGTTACTTTCAATGAGTAACATAGGTGAGTTATTACACACACATATAAAATTTACTATTATTATATACATAGAAATTTACTTATATTACAGATATAAGCATTTTATGACAGCTTTGCTGTTTTTTTTTTGCTTGTTGCCCTTCGATAATATCTTTCTGCCTGTATATATATTAAATACTACAGGCCAACTTTAGTAACATAGTTTATGGGGTGACATTTGAGTCCATAACCCATTTTATATTTTTAAAATTATGGAATGTAGAAAGAAGTTCTAATGCACTAGAAGACTAATCAACAGGACTAGCTTGTTGTTCAACAAATCTACCGTGTGTGTGCCTATGCACTGGTTATATTGCATTTCTAGGTATCTAATCTTAGCTGATAACCACTGCAATGCTTTGATCTTGACAATGGACAGTTAATGTGTCATAGACAAAGCTGTAGATTCTTAATCTTTTACTCTTTCCCTTAAATTTATATACCAGATGGGTGTCAATGCAAATATACATTAGAATATGCAAGTTAAGCAAGTTAAAGCTTCTATCAACCTTCATTTCTGAAGGGCCCAATGAAATATTACAGTTCCATGTAGAAATAAACACCCATTAAGCTATTTATCCCAGTAAATGACAGTGTGTATAAATTACAAAGAGGTTTTCTGTTTTATGTGTAAATGACTGTCATAAGAATGAAATTCGTAATCCATAAGAAATAGCTAACTTTAAATGATTTTCTTACAGAATCAGTAATATGCCCATATACTGTAGTTTGAACCATCTGTGAATCCTGTTTCACTGCATAATCTATCATACCTCTAGGAAATGAGTACACAAGGGATCTTCATTTTTATGTCTCAGAACAATTATCAATTATCTTTTCATTCCATATATGTTTTATACATTTTATAATAAAAGTTTAATCACAAATATGTGAGTTTCTGTCATTTGTATGTATATAATGAGTTACTACAGCTCAGGGACTACAAAATTTATAGGCAATATATGTGATAGTAGGTCAGGTTTATTGAGACATCCACCCCAAACTCTCAGCCAGCACATAAATGTAGGCAAGTGCTGTGGGGGTACTACTTATTTTATCTGTGGATTCTGAACTAACAACATGTTGTTGGCACATGCATTTCTTTTGCAGAGCTAACAGTAGGATTCGAATAATCATATGATGGATAATTGGAGAAAGAGTTAACCAAAATGAAGGGGATTTGGTAAAGTCATTAGAAAAACTTACCTTCTTATAACCTAGCTAAAAAGCATTAAGGCAAGTGTGAAGGGAAACAGGACATACAGCTAGATAATCACAGTCCTAGTGCAATGGGGCACTAGACGTAAACCTCAGTGGTAGGTGTAATATACCTCAGTAGGGATAGCTGGTTAAGGGCCTTTACAACAACACAGGCTATTGCTATTCCTCCTAGTCACCTAGAATCAGATGATGTTAGATTTTTGTTGCTACAATAAAACACTCACTAAAGAAAGCATTTGTTTTACTACAGGTTGCATTCATCATGCAGAGATGCTAAGGCAGGAAATATCTTAAAATCACTCAAGTTGGCCTGGAAGCTTGAGATGCAGGGTCGGTCTCCACTTCTCCCTCTGAGAGCACTGGTGTGTGATGACCCACCTCCCAGAAGACTTTACTTGGGTGATGTTGGTCTCATGCTAATCACAGCAGTCTTTCAGCCTTAGCTAATGCGTCTTTATTCTTCCAATGAAGGATGGAAATAAAGTAAAGGATTAACTTTGCAGATTATAGCCTCTTATCAATCACAACTGACGTCTCAGCATTCATTGACCAGAAATCATGGATTCTCAATTCAAAAATACCACATGATCGGCCCAGTGTCACCTGTCTCCTGTCAAAACTTCACAAGCCAGAACTTAATTCTCTGTGTTACTCTTAACACTCATATAGAACACAGAGCAGGCCCCCACAGCATAACCTTAAATGATAATGTGTTTTCTAGCACCAAGTTCCAAATACTTCTACAATTCCCCTAAAACACAATCAGTTCTGCCATAGCAATAGCCCATTCCCTGGTACCAATTTCTGTTTTACTTTGCTTTCTATTGCTGTAATAAACATGTGGATGAAAAGCAATTTGGGAAGAAATGTTTATTTAATCTTATATTTTATAGTCCATCATTAGGTGAAGCCCAAACAGATACTCAATTAGAGCACTCAAAGGCTGGACCCAAAGCAATGCCATTTACCCTAGTGGAACAGACTGTATTTTCCTTTTCATTCCGTTAATAAAAAATTGAAAAGATAAAATGGGTGTTTCATAGATGAAACTTTAGAAAAGATGGTTTATGTTTAAATTACAAAATAAAAAACAGGGATAAATGATCAAAGATTCATTTCTCAGAATAAAATAAAATTCACTTGTCTGCTCTCATTGTAAGGATATTTGGGGGGAATGAGAGATGGACTGTGGGTAAGGACATTTTCTTTTTTTAATCTTTTATTTATTTGTTTGTTTATTTACACTCCGGATTTTATTCCCACTCCCAGGTCCACCCTCCAACTATTCCACATCCCATACCTCCTCTCTACCCCCAATCTCCATGAGGATGTGTTGGACCTTGAAAGGCATTCTGTGTTCTTGTTGAGTGAGGCTTACTCTGGAGACACAGTAGAAAACTCTACAAGGAACTGAACAGTGAGCTACACCCCTTAGACATTAGGCTGCTGACACCATGAGCCTTCAATTCCACAATCCTGTGGCTATCAATCACGTAGAGCAATGCCCCAAGCTCCTGGTTTTCTGGCTGGACTCCACACCCAAGGCTCCTGGTATTCTGGCTGGACTCTACACCCACAGTCATCTGACTGCAGCCAGATATGCCCTGCCTCACAGTTACCTGGCAACAACAGCAAGTTCCCCAACCCACTATAAAAGGGGCTGCTTGCTCACTTCCCTGCCTCTTAAGCTCTTGCTCTCTTTCTTGTCTCTTACTCTTACCTCTTGCTCCCTCTCTCCCCCTCCTTTGCCCCCTCTGTCCATGAGGCCATGGCCAGCCTTTACTTTTCTACCTTCTCTAGCTCTCTGTTTTCTACAATAAAGCCCTAAAACCATGGGCTGTCTATGCTCATCAAGATCCGCCATGCTGGAGCAATGGGGCAGGTTTCCATCTATGGAGCCTTGCATCTAACCTCCCTGCTCTCTAGCCAAAACCACCTGCCAAACCAAGCAGCCTGCTGAGCCAGCCACCTGAGCTAGCCAGACACCCTGGTCCCCATGGTAAAGTGCCAGAGCTCTCCCTCTATCCTCCTCCTTTCAGACACCAGGCTAGAGTCTGCCAGAGGGTCTGTTCTCTGCTCTTCCTCAATAAACAGTGGTCTAGGATGTCTGAGAGTGAGAACTGGTTGTCTCTGCCCTCTGGGCGGCCCAGGGATTCCAAAACCGGCCCTTCTGTGGTACCCATCGGTCTGTGGCACCTGAGAGTCAGAGCCCAGACTGCACCTCCCTGCATCCCTTCCCCCCAGCAGGGTTCCACGGCCTGTCAGGCCCAATGTCTGTCCCATGGAGGTATGGAGGTTCAGTGGTGTCCCGCAGCAGTCTCCCCGATCTCTTACCTCCCAGGTCTCTGGTACATTCTGGAGGGTTCACCTAACCTCCTACCTCACAAGGTTGCTTATTTTGATTATTTTTGCCTGCCCTCAGAGCTTCAGTCCTTTTCCCCCACCCAATACTAGATCATGTTCGCCTTCCCCCTCCCTGTCCACCTTCCCTCCCAGATCCTTCCCTATCTCCCCACTTGTGATTGCTTTCTTCTCTTTTCCAAGTAGTACTGAGGCATCCTCACTTGGGGCCTTCAGCTTGTTGACCTTTTTGAGTTCTGTGGACTGTATCTTGGGTATTCTGTTTTTGTTTTTTTTTTGTTTTTGTTTTTGTTGTTTTGTTTTGTTTTTTGTTTGTTTGTTTGTTGTGGCTAATATCCACTTATTAGTGAGTACATACCATGCCTGTACTTACCTCACTCAGGATGATATTTTCTAGCTCTGTCCATTTGCCTGCAAAACTCAGTATGTCCTCTTTCTTAATAGCTGAGTAGTATTCCATTGTGTAAATGAACCACATTTTCTGTATCCATTCTTCTGTTGTGGGACATCTGGGTTGTTTCCAGCTTCTGACTATCAGAAACAAGGTTACTATGAACATAATGGAACACATGCCCCTGTGGCATGGTGGGGCATCTTTTGGGTATATTCCCAAGAGTGGTATTGTTGGATCTTCAGGTATATCTATTTCCATTTTTCTGAGTAACCTCCAGATTGATTTCCAGAGTGGTTGTACCATTTGCAATCCCACCAGCAATGGAGGAGAGAATATTTTCAAAGCATTACTTCTGGTTTCGAATGAAAGTTCAGCTACAATAACATGGGCAGTAAACAAAGCAAGTCTGTATTTTTCCAAGTCATGATTCTTTTGCAAACTTAGAGTTCATGTGAGGAGGTAGCAGTCCCAGATGTTTACATAACATCCCAACAAATGAATTCAAAAGTGTATAAGCACCTCCTTCCTCACTAACTCAAAATGGATTCCAGTCTCTCTGCCCACTTGACTGCTCCACCACTTTTCTTTTGTTCAACTAAAAAAGATTAATATCATTTATTAAAATGTCTTATATGGTTTTCACTTATATTTCTATGTCTAATATAAAAAAGTTCACAGTTATCCTTCAATCTCTGTGTCCATATTTAAGAATTGTAGAGAAAGTAAATAACTTGCATTATACAGAACAGAATATAATAAAAGATGATATTTTCCAAAGGGTGAATGACAAGTCTTATTTACAAATAAGTTCTTATACTAAAAGGCACAGTATATTGTGCTCAATGTCAAGTAAAAGATCATTGAAAAGTAGGTCTGCCATGTTCTAATTGGTTTCTTTGTCACATCGGCTCAGAATGACAAAAAGCTAAGCATTTGGCTTCACTAGATCTTTTCCTGGATGAGCTTAGATATTCTTTTCTGGATTGACAAATGTCTCTATACCCTAACAGAGAAGGATCAATGCTTTGAGATTGCCCATTTTAAAAGTGAAAGAGGCTTGCAAAGTAACACAGGAGTAAATCATCAAGCAATAAATACATAATGGCTATTCATTACTGTATGAATTTAAACTATAAAGCATTAACCCCTCAATGCTCATGGCAGCATATTGATCCTTTAAATTAAATGTCTAGCTTGCTTCAAGGGGGCCATAAATAAAGGGATTTTAAAGTCTTACTATATCAGTACTTGTTTAGCTAAATTGATTACTTGTCACTGTACAGTTCTTAACACAAGTTAGCATACTTGATATTATATTTCAGTTCAAGATTTAAATTTAACTTTGTGCTAATTTGAAGAATTGTCTTCATAGAATACAGAAAGGTAAAATGGAAATTTGATAGACCAAGGCTATGAAAAAACCTTGACAATAAGTCAAACATCACATTTTATAATTGCATAAAATGTGCACAGGCTATAATCCATACAACCATAGAGACCTTTCATTTAGGACTGAGTGCTCCAAGGTACCCCATTTTCTATACATTTTCAGTGATCTCTGTATTTGTTCCCATCTACTACAGAAGGAAGCATCTCTGATGATGGTTGAGAAAGTCACTGATCTGTGAGTGAGTGCATGTTGTTGGTAGTTGTTTTATCACTATATACCTATAGCATAGCACTTGGTTTTTCATATATCCCTGGCTTATCTAGTCTCAGTTTCTTATAAATATGATCTAAGTCTGTATCCTGATCTTGAGAAACCATCTTGCATTTCTCCATTGAACCTATAGAGTTCCTTAAGAATCTGATTAAATGCAGGCAGAGAGTGCAAACATATTAATGATTTTAGAGAACAGAGCTACAGATTTAAAATATATATTTTTACAAAAACAATTGCTAGATTTATATAATATAAAATCAATAATATTCCAAAATATTAAAGCAAATCAGGATTATGTGTATTTGTGGTAATAATATACTATTCTAATTTGAAATTTATATTTAAGTCAGAGCCATATAGACTTTGAACCATAATAGATGAATGTCTACATGACTCTATAATTTATTGCTGTAAAGTTAACTTGTGTCATTTTCATGAAAGCCAAGACTGGATTGCTCTATTGGCCATAAATCTCTTAAGTCTTCTGTGCATTAGTATTTTATGGCTATAATTAATTTTTGCTTGTGATTGTGTGTATATCTATAAGAATAGTTGATTTTTGCCTGCCACAAAATCTTATAAAGGCAAATGAATGGATTTACATGAAGGTGGGTTCGACAACCACTTATGAGTAACAGATGGACTAAGAATTAACTGTCTGCCATCATATTCCCAACAGAAAACATTCTGCCAAATTTAAAGTAAATTGATGAAACATGTTCAGTGAAGGGAGACAGTGTCATTAAAGTTTGGCTGGTGTTATTTGTCACACACTGAAGGGAATATTTAGAATTTTATTTTGCTGTCACATGCCATCTTTAGAGAAAATATAAGCAAGACAATAACAAAAATGCTTTTATTCATACTTCTACCAAAATATCTTTGTTTTGTAAGTTATTGCTCTTCCATACCTGAACATGTACACTGAAGTTTGTATGTGTTTAAGACTCAAATATAAGGAATTATTCATTTAATAAAAACGTATTTATTTTTTCTTCATATTCCATTGATCAAAAAATAAGTAGATGCAGTTAAACTAAACTGCAGTTTGGAATGTTAGGATTTAACACTCATGGCACATGCAAGTATAAGTTGATGTCAGGCTGCTTCCTCAATAACTCTCCACCATGTTTTCTGACAAAAAGTCTCTTAGTGAATCTGTATTTAATCAAATAATCTACATTAACTCATTCGCATATTTCAGGGATCCTCCATCTGTTTCTTTGTATTAGAAGTATGTGACAATAAATTAGCCTGGAAACTAGACATCAACAACTGGGAACAAAATTCAAGTCCTCATATTAATATAGTTAACAATTTAAAAATTTAGCCATCTACTCAGTCTATATGAATAATGTTCTTTTAACAAATTCATTTATGAGGTTAGTATTGGATTTTTGGTATGTTATTTTAATAATGTTCATTAAAATTAGTTTTCAGTAACAAGTTTTGAAGACTCTAAAACTAATTTTGTATTTTAAAATTCACAAAACAACTTAAGTTGTGTAAAAAGGAAAAAATTTACATACAAATGGTAATTTCTAAAACTAATTGTTTATTCAGACATATAAATGGTGGCCCCACCACTCATTTATTTTATAGTCTAACTTGAAAATCACACATATACTGTCCTGTTATTTTCCTATTTATCTGACCAACATAAACAAAATTTGAGACTAAATATGTAAAAGTCACAGCAAAATGTTCTAATAGTTATTAAGTGGTCAATTTCACTGACATTACTCTTTTATATATGTATGCACATATATATTCATGTATATAATACATTTTAAATTTTATATTATATTTACTAAATATTTTATTTTACTGCAATCTGTGATTTTAGACCACAGACTTGAAAAAACAAATGTAAGATGTCTACAATATATAAATATCAAATTAATAGATTCTGGAAAATAGTTCTTCAAATGACAGCACATCAATCTTGTAAGCATTCTCATCCAGTCATAGGTAAGACAAAATAAAATCATTGTTTCCCAGAAAAGCTCTACAAACAGGAAAGTAAAATTGTAACAGTGCTCCCATGACATCATCAAATGACATCCCATCATTAGGATAAACTTCTAGTTTCAAGTGAGTGTTTTTTTTTTTTCATTTTTATAATGAAATATTTAAAGCAAGAAATTAGACAGCATTTTCAACAAATGGGGCTGGCTCAACTGGCGATTAGCATGTAGAAGAAGGCAAATTGGTCCATTCTTTTCTCCTTGTATAAAGCTCAAGTCCAAGTGGATCAAGGACCTCCACATAAAACCAGATACACTGAGACTAATAGAAAAGAAAGTGGGGAAGAGCCTCGAGCACATAGGCACAGGGGAAAATTTCCTGAACAGAACATCAAGAATCTACAAATGGGACTTCATAAAATTGCAAAGCTTCTGAAGGGCAAAAGACACTGTCAATAGGACAAAACGTCAACCAACAAATTGGGAAAAGATCTTTACCAGCCCTATATCTGATAGAGGGCTAATATCCAAGGTACACAAAGAGCTCAAGAAGTTAGATTCCAGAGAACCAAATAATCCTATTAAAAAATGGAGTACAGAGCTGAACAAAGAATTCTCAATTGAGGAATACCTAATGGATGGGAAGCACCTAAAGAAATATTCAACATCCTTAGTCATCAGGGAAATGAAAATCAAAACAGCCCTGAGATTCCACCTCACACAAGTCAGAACGGCTAGAATAAAAAACCCAGATGACAGCAGATGCTGCCGAGGTTGTAGAGAAAGAGGAATACTCTTTCATTGCTGGTGGATTTGCAAGCTGGTACAGCCACTCTGGAAATCAGTTTGGTGGTTCCTCCAGAAATTGGACATAGTACTACCAGAGGTCCCAGCTATACCACTCCTGGGCATATATCCAGAAGATGCTCCAACATGTAATAAGGACACATTCTCCACTATGTTCATAGCAGGCTTATTTATAATAGCCAGAAACTGGAAACAACACGGATGTCCCTCAACAGAGGAATGGATACAGAAAATGTGGTACATCTACACAATGGAGTACTACTTAGCTATTAAAAACAATGAATTTTTGAAATTCTTGGGGAAATGGATGGACCTGGAGAATATCATCCTGAGTGAGGTAACCCAATCACAAAAGAACACACATTGTATGCATTTTCTGATAAGTGGATATTAGCCTAGAATATCAGAATACACAAAGTAAAATCCATAAACCACAAGGAACTCAAGAAAAAGGAAGACTAAAGTGTGGATACTTCATTCCTTCTTAAAAGGGGGAACAAAATCCCCATGGAAGGATTTTTAGAGACAAACTATGGAGCAGAGACTAAAGGAAGGACAATCCAGAGACTGCTCTACCTGGGAATCCTTCCCACATTCAGTCATCAAATCTAGACATTATTGTGGATGCCAGCAAGTACTGGATGACAGAAGCCTGATATAGCTGTCTCCTGAGAGGCTCTGACAGTACCCGACTAATACAGAAGTAGAGGCTCATATCCATCTATTGGAATGAATACAGGGTCTCCAATGAAGGAGCTAGAGAAAGGACACAAAGAGCTGAAGGGTTTGCAGCCCCTTAGCATGAACAATAATATGAACTAACTAGTGCCCCCCAGAGCTCCCAGGGACTAAAACTCCAACCAAAGAGTACACATGGGGTGACTCATGGCTCCAGAAGCATGTATATAGCAGAGGATGGCCAAGTCAGTCATCAATGGGAGGAGAGGCCCTTGGTCCTGTGAGGGTTCTATGGCCCAGTGTAGGGGAATGCTAGGGCCAGGAAGTGGGAGAGGGTGGGGTGATGAGCAGGGAGAGGGGGAGGGAACAGAGGATTGTTTTAGTTTTTGTTTTTATTTTTATTTTTTTTATTTTATTTTCTTTTTCTTTTTTCTTTTGGAGGGGAACCTGGGAAAGGAGATATTGTAAATAAAGAAAACATCTAATTAAAAAAAAAAAACTAATAGAGAGTTAAAAAAAATAATGTTGCTATTCCCTTATTTTACTCCTAAACAACTATTGGAGATTTCTACCCCACTGCTGGTTATCTAGCTCCTGAGTAAAGGACACAGAAACACTACAATTTATTAATAAGATGTAGGCACTATGCTGGGAGGGTTTTGAGCTACTCTAATCCTTCAACCTGTTAAAACCCACAAAATTGCCAGTCTTTTGCTAATCTGGTGTCTCTGGGGCTGCCTCTGCTCCATCAGCCTGTCCTCAAGTAGCAATTCTCTTGTCCACATACTTCTGCCCTGTCTGATGGCAGCATCCTCTCTTTTTTCTCTCAAACTTCCCTTCTCCTCATGTTCTCTCTTGTGACTCCCCACTCGATTCCAAGTTCTGCCTTCTTATCCTTTCTGCCCAGTCATAAGCCCAAGCCTTTCATGGACCAATCAGGAGCATTCTTTATAGCACCTTGGTTACACAATGTGGAGAGCCATTCCAAGAGCGAGCAGTCTCATAAGCAAGCCCTCATTTGGCTAAGCTTGCTGCCATTGGTTGCTTCTGCATCTGGTGACTTATCTGCTTTTGCCACATGGCCCATTGGGATTGGCTAAGCTTGGGCGTACTCAACAGCTCCCCAGAGGTAGGAAGGCAGAGCTTAAGTGATGCCTCAAGGGAGGCAGGAGAGCAGAAGCTAGAAGGCAGGAGGAGAAACATTGTTTAAAAAAGGTTCCTGAATAAACTGCTAAAAGGAAGAGCTCGGGTTGTGTCTTCCTTGCTGGACGGGGAGGATGTGACAGTTGGTGGCCCGTACCGGGAGGGAAGGAAAAACCTCTTGAGACTCAAAAACCTTTTGCAGTCAGGGCAGCCGACTGGTAAGTTCCCAAGGTAAGTTGGGACAATAAGGACCTCGGTGAAGAGGCGATAAGGTCCGGGTTGGAGCAATAAAAACTTCGGAAGTAGAGGCTATAAAGAATAGTGAACTAAACGTAAAAGAAAAGTAACAAAAAAAGAGTAACACATAATCATGGGCGCTTCATATTCAATTTTTCTGGCTCTCCAAGAGCTGTTAATGTCAAACTCAATTTTTCTGACTCTTCAAGTGCTGTTAAGACCTGTGTGGAAGCTCGTTAAGAACTGTTTGGAAGATCAGAGCTGTTGTAAGGCCATGGAAGAGGGGAAAGCCACATTCTCCTTTCAGGTTTCCCCCTCAACAGCTGCCTTCAACATGCAGCCCTATGGGGGGTGGGGGAATTCAGCTTGGGAGATACTAGCCACCTGTTTCTAGTCAATGGTAACCCTGGCAGTAGCTTGGTATCCCTGGGAAGCCCAAGACCTTAGGGAACTAAAGAAAGCAGTGGCAGAGGATGGCCCTCATTCACCCTGGATAGAGACCATCCTTGAAGGCTTTGCCCACCAGGCTCTCACCCTCAGAGATTGGAAGGAAATGGTCAAGGCTGTGTTCCCCTCACCCATACTCCTTAAATGGATGGCCTTTTACTAGGAGGAGTGTGGAGTTTAGGGGGAACAGAACCAACATTGTATCTTTAAGGGAAGAAATGTTTCAATTCGACTGTTTAGAACAAATACTCAGTCTATAGTTGGACCTGTTAGTTTTTTTTTTTAAGGTTTATCAAAATACAAGTATATATATATTTTTTATATCTTTATCATTTTTTTTGATATTTTCTTTATTTACATGTAACTTTCTCCATTCCCGGTTTCCCCTCCAAAAAACAA
>NW_022196898.1:72121420-72130156 GCF_008632895.1 Mastomys coucha | reverse complement strand
AGTCATGCAAAAATGATCGTCACGTTCAGGCTGCAAGGTGAAGCACTGCACTCCGGGTCAGCTTCTAGTGGCCCTGAGAAGAGCACATCTGATTGCATGTGGGTTGGTACCCCAGACCCCGCCTCTGAGAAAAAGGTATCGGATGGGTCTGGTACTCTTTGGGTGGATGACACCTAAGTGAGGATCAGTACAATGTCCCTGTTTCCAGCATCAGAGATCAGACTTCTACTCTTGCTTGTTTCGTTTAAAAACTAAAAGGGGGAACTGTGGAGAGCTGTTTCAAGAGCGAGTGGTCTCATAAGCAAGCCCTCATTTGGCTAAGCTTGCTGCCATTGGTTGCTTCTGCATCTGGTGACCTATCTGCTTTTGCCACGTGGCCCATTGGGATTGGCTAAGCTTGGGAGTACTCAACAGCTCCCCAGAGGCAGGAGCGAAGAAGCCAGAAGGCAGGGAAAGCAGGCAGGAGAAGCAGGAAGGGGAAGACTGTTACAAAGTTCCTGGATAAACTGCTAAAAAGGAAGAGCTCGGGTCGCGTCTTTCTTGCTGGTCAAGGCGGATGTAACAACACAACAAACACATGATGAACTGCAACACACATTCACTTCATACTTACTGACTTTAGAGTTAGCCAGAGAGCTTCATAAGTAGACAAGTCAGAGTCAGATTTCATCGTATCTTTTGAGTTATAAAAAACATGACATCCTGAAAACTGTAAGACACAAATAAATGTTCCATTAAAATGTAGGAAATATCTGTTTTGGGAATCTAAATAGGAAAAGATCACTGTTTTATATCATGAGCAATCCTGCATGGGCTAATCTAGTGTAAATCTATATTATCTGGGTCAAATTATGTCAGTTCTCAAGAAACAGTACTGTTGTAGACAAAATAGACTGCTAATTTATTCAGAAATAGAATGTGTGCAGGAATATTTTAAACACAGGAACCATGGTAAGAAAGCTTCATCCTTCTTTTTGTTGTAATCCATCACATTCAGCTTTTAAATGAAGTGCTCTGGTATTTTCCAAACACAAAAGGACAGCTGCACCTATGAATTCAGATTGTGACAGCATGCATGAAGATGTTACCAGCCCTAACCAGACAACCCCAGCATAGAAGGCCAAAGGTGGGCATGGAATCCCACCACTACCTGAGGGGTTATTGGCATTTAATATTTCCTGGGATTAGAATAGTCAGTCGTCTTTAATGATGTGACCCTTGATAGATTAACCACACACCCAAGTCCCCATTTTCAAGATTAGCTGGGAAAACCAAACTAGACTAGGTATGTAAAGAAGAAGTCAAAAGGAAAAAAATATCTTCACTTGGAAGGTAAGGTATGGAAGCATGCCAAGCATGGAGGTAGCAGCAACTGGGAGATGGAGTACATGTGTTTAACATTGTTTGTGTGAATTCTCTTTTTTCCTTTTAGTGAAACATATTTAAAATAGATTTTTCTCAGCTAATATATCCTGATCATGATTTCCTAAGACAAAATAAACAAATACAAGGAAAAGATCCCAAGAAAAGGCCCAAGAAACAGTTTTAGATGTAAAGTCTCGCTGGTTTTCACAGTCAGGCATTTCATAAAAACATTAACTGGAAGCTATAATATAGAAAGAATCCTTTGGGGAGAGAGAGAGAGACAGAGAGAGTGAGAGAGAGAGAGAGAGAGAGAGAAAGAGAGAGAGAGAGAGAGAGAAAGAGAGAGCCAGAGACACAGACACAGACACAGACACAGAGAAGGTCAGAGACAAAGACAGAGATAGAAGAGAAGAGAAGAGAAGAGAAGAGAAGAGAAGAGAAGAGAAGAGAAGTATAAAAGTTAGATAAAGTTAGAAACAAACAAACACAAATATACCCACACAACCTCACAACCTTAGGAGAAAAGAAACTTTTAAGATGCCCTTGAGACTGTCTTCTGTTGGCCATCAACTGCTGACTATTCAACTTATCATTAAGAATGGTTTGTTTCCCCCACCCATGAAACTCCTTTTGGAGGAAAACAAATTTTCATATGCAAGTGGTTATCAATTGGAGATGTTTGGGTTAGGGATGGAAACATGTGTCCACATCCTCTTTTAGCTCTAAGGAGCCCATCTGGTGCAGACCCATACAGGCCCGTGCATATTGACTCAACCTCTGTGTATGCATACTGCCTAGATCCTGTGGATTTAGAGAATCTTGTTTTATTGCTTTCCTCCACCCTGTCTGACTCTAACACTCTTACACTCTCTTTGCCACCTCCTCTTCAGGATTCTCTGATCTTTGAGTGGAGATGTTTGATGGGGATATCAGTTTAGGACTGAGAGTTCTAAGGTGTCTAGCTCTCTGTATATTGTATTTTTTGTGGGTCTCTGTATTTTCCCCATCTGTTGCGGGAGGAAGTGTCTCTGATGATGTCTGAGCAAGGCACTGATCTATGAGAATAATGGATGCCTTTAGGAGAAATTTTGTTGCTCAGCACTTTTTGTAGAACGGTAGATTTTGGTTTTACTCTACATCTCTGGGCTAGATAGTCTCAGGTTGTTGGCCATGAAAGCAGTGTCAGGTATGAGTTCCACTAAGAGTTAATAAACATATTTCTTAAGAGATCTTTATAACCACAAAATTTAACCTTGTAGTAGATTGTAATAACTATATATAAAAGGAGATTTTACTCTAGTTAAATAATACTATCTATACTATTTTATGAATGAATAAAAATAGTAGCCTGGAATATGGTTCAGTGTGGATTTAGTTAAGAGGAAAGGGTTGGACCCTCATTACCATGAAGGCTGAAAGTTGCATTGCCAGGCTTTGCAGGACTACTTAATGGCTCTACAACAGTGAGTATTACAAGGCTACACTGCACTAGCAATTATTATAAACACAAACTCTACAAACTCTATTTTAATTTCAATAAATGAAAAAATTAATGTGAAAAAATTTTAAAGTATTGAAATTTCTAATTATTCTCTTTTAAGTGAACTTAATGGTATCAGTTTATTAATATATGCACATGATTTTATTCCTATATCCTGGAGACATTGCAAATAGCAAAATGAGCAATAAATATTAATAAGATGAAGGAATAAAGACCATTGTATTAAGAGATATTTGAAATACTTAGAAAACAAATATATAATTTAAAATGTTTAGGTGAATATTTTACTTCCTAAGAAGTGTTATTTTTTGTCTAATATGTTTTGGATAATATATACACAGATAACTTATGCATATTAATTTAATCAGTGAATTACTAAACACATATATAATGTGACTTCATTATCAGTTATAAAGATACCCCCACAGATGCATATTCATTATGCCAAAGAGTTTCAACATTTATGAAGATAAAAAATAAAATAATATCAATATCCTGGAATATAAAGATAAATTAACTATGAATTTATTATATAAGTAAACTTCACAAAATTTCAAATGTTTTCCTGGAGCAATAAAAAGTAGAATCATTAAAAAAACAAAACAAAACAGAAAACCCTGCAGATATAGGTAAGTAGCATGCATTTTAAGAAAGAGAAGCAAATCTCACTGAAAGAAACCTTTCCTAAAACTAGAGCCCCTAGCATATAGGAAGGAATCTGCCTACTCTAAGTCATGCTGTGTTTACTAATTTGATAAGTCCTAGTACGTGCAAACAATGCCTTGTTACATCTATGGATTATGCTGCCCTTTGGTTCTGAGGTTCTGAAGAGCTAAGCTCAAGATACATCATCCTATTCTGGTCTTTCAAAATTAGGCCCACTCCCTTCCTCTGTGGCCACTAACTTCCTCCTCCCTACAGTGTGAACTTGAGCACCTCTTACATGATTCTTTACTTTCCTGTGAATATAAATGAAAGCAGAAGCTACCCTAAGTGTTTTTGGAGTCTCAAAACAGACCTGAAACATGATTCATTCAAACACCATCACCTTCCACTCTGAACAAGCTGACATCCTTCTAATAAAAGCATGAATTATGGTGAGGAGTATAGGCTATCCAGAGCACCCCTGACATTTCTAAGAAATCCTTAATTTGTATCATCTATCTGACTTACCTGAAGTGAAAAGTCACTTCCCCAAATACAATGCTGCACAGCCCACACTGTCTCCTGTTTATAAATTCGTTCAATGTACAGTATTCTCTGGAAAATAAATTCTGAATACTAACTTATTGCTTCTCCATTCTCTTAATTCCATTGTCTGGATAGCAATTGCCAACATGTTGACTTCATTTTCTCTCTTACATATTGAAGCTAAACATTGCGAGTTGGAGTCTCAGATGGACTTAATGCCCAATATTACATTTCATTAGTCCATTTTCAAACAAAATTTATTTTTGATGATTTTTCTTCCCCATCTTCTTCATTTCCCCGACAAACTTTTACTAGCTTTAAATTTTATCTGGAATTTTGTTCTCAAAAGATAGCTCTGCAGGATGAAGTACTTGCCAGCAAGGCTGACAAGATGATTTCAGACACCACTATCAACCCAGTAGAAGAAAACCAACTTTTGAAAATTGTCCTCTGACCTTCAGATACATGCTGACAATATCTAAAATACAACAAAAATTACTAAAATATATATCAGGATTTCAAGCATAGCAGAGCTACATATTTAGTAAACTGTCATATTGACTGAGTTGCACTCATTGATTCTCAGAAAAACAAACCTGTGTTTTGATCTGATCTGCATATATCCTTAGTATCATCTCCTTGCATCTCATTTCCAATGGCCATCACCAGATATCTTCCTTGGTCTATTGTCTGCTACTACTTATAATTGGAAAGATCAAAAATCCTCAACTTCAAGGCATCTTCCTTATCCCCTTCATCCTCTGTACCTTGTTTTCCCATCAGCTTCCTTCTCTTTAAATGTGAATAAAAATTGAAAGATGGAGTCTCATGTGGACTCAGTCCTGTGCTGCTTCTGTCTCTCTTCCTTTCTGTCTACATTTAAGTTGTCTTGATTCTTGAAACTCATTGGCTTCATCTGCATGCATCCATGCAAGTTCATCATGTCCACCTTGATTTGGTTTTGGCCTTTTGAGCTATGGCTTCTGTGTTCATGACTACAGCACCACAATCAAAAACTCAGTCTAGTTTCCCTACTGTCCATTTTTCAAAAGTTTCTGAAAAAAAAAAAAACCTCAAATTGTGAAACTCCAGAAGTATATTTTTCTCTCCCCATGCAAGGCTGCAGGTGCTGACACAGTAAGTCACACAATCTTCAGAATGTTGACAGCATAAAATTCAGGTGTTCAACCTTATCTCTGCCCTCAATGTTGTAGGACAATCTTCCACTTCCTCCATCAGCAATCTTTCTTATTTTTTCCCAATGGCTGTTTTAAAAGTTTCCTATCATTTTATAGTTCTGATCTTACAAACTTTTTTCTAACACTCTGTTAATAGTTTTGCTATTAAGCTTAAAATATATTCTTATTGACATAGGTATATCATCTTCTGATACTTATCTTTCATATATGCACAAGTTCTCACCCTCTTTCTAGCAATAGAAAGAACTGAAACTGTTAATTGTTTATTTATTTCTCTGGTGGAAGGAATTCTACTTCTTATAAAACTCATTTTTTTTTCTCCAAAACTTAACAAAATGCATGAATCTTGGGTAAAATCAGGATTTGGAAAATGACATAAAGACATTGTTAAAATTAGTAAATTTTCCTGAGGGTTGTATATAATTTAGTGTCAATTTATCACTGACAAATTTAGAGATAATTGGTAATTGATAGTTGTTATGTAAGAAAAATATTGTTTGCCAAGATGAATACATGTATTTTTAATTAAAGGCATATGGATGGCTATTGAAACTAGATTAACTGTAATAGTGTTATTTCTATTTTTAGTTTATATATTTAACATTTTCCAAATGTAATCTAGAAAGCAATCACTCTTGACAAGCATTACTCTACCAAGTCTGCTCTACCTCCTCCTTTTTTAACACAGACAGAATTGTTCATATGTTTAATTCTAGAATTTAGAATCTGACTTTAAGAGAAGCAAGTATTGAAAATGTCTTTTCACTATATCCACAGGAAAGCATGTCTATCTATTGTCATAGTAACATTTCTTTGAAGTCTGCATTAAGTTTCTCCAGATTAACAAAATCAGGAGTGTGTGTGTGTGTGAGTGTGTGTGTGTGTGTGTGTGTGTGTGTGTGTGTGTGTTACATGTGATTAAGAAATGGAGTCTGAATGCCAAAGAGATTGTAGGGAGTGCAAAGTTTAACATCTTTGAGCTAAGAATGAATCATTGAATGTCAAGGCTGCAGTCGAGAGACAAAATTCCTGAGTCTCCTATGGAAATTGTTTATTCTTATAGCCTACTATTTAGTGTCTGAGAAGATGAGATACACACAGTTTATGAAAACCACTTACTTTGCTTGAGTAAACTTATGCAGGCATTGAACATATCTGAAAAAATGCCTTCTGGCAGTGTTCAAATTGGCATTTTAATAAATATTAAGGATACATATCCTATACAAGATGACAGATAAAATTACCCAACAGAAATGTTGGGTTTTGCCATAAAATTATTGTAGTTGTGTAGATTTGAAGGGACCAGAGGATTTTGTATTGTGTTGTACACAATAAACTCTAAGGAGCTTAAATTTTCCAAGACAGTGTTTTCTTACTTCTTAAATTTTAATCTCAGAGACAAAATTCCAATTTACATTTACAATCATAAGATAATACACTTCATCTCATTCTTATCAGAATATTTTATTAATATGAAATGCTTGGTTGGATACTCATCTATAATCCCACAACTTAAATGACATTCAGGAAGATTGTGAGTCTAAGATTGATCTGGTTGTACAATGAGATTGTCTCTGAAAACATACAAACAAATAAAACATAAAGTATTGAATCTACAAAGTCATATTTAACCTTAAGTTTTTTACTTTCACAACCATTTCTGTTTGACACAACTAATTCTGATCTGTCAGGGTGGGACTAGAAGGAGAATAGGGGGAGAAAAGCCATGATCCGGATGTAAAGTGATTAAATAATTAACTTAAAAAGAATTTTGAATAAATTGGGATTATATATTGTCAAGTTAGTCTATTCAAATACTGATGTTTAAGTTTTATTTATTAGAAAATTAATAAAAAACTGACTTTTCATTTAGTTTTAATAAACTGTCAATTAGAATTAAAAAAATATTATTGTAGAAACTAATAATACATGATACAGTATTCCTTTGGGAATGGTAACTACATACTCACTGTCTAGTATATTATCCACACTTGGTTTCAAGTATTTATTACAGATTACAAATGCTATTTTTCAGCTTAATGCTACTTCTCAGTTAACAAATCTTATTGTACAATTGTTACTGAAAATTTCCATATTTTATTAATCATTCCATTCATTTATATCTCAAGTGATATTCCACATCCCTGTTACCCCTCCACAAGCCCCCAGTCCCACAACCTCTCATCCCTCCACTTTGCCTCTATAAGAGAGCTCTCCCACTCACCCACCCTCTCTCCCCCTACCCCTCCAGCATCTCCCTACACTGGAGCATCAAGCTTCCATAAGACCAAGGACCGCCCCCCTCCCATTGATAGCAGAAAAGGCCATCCTCTGCTACATACGTATCTGGAGCCATGGATCCCTCTCTGTACACTCCTTGGTTGGTGTTAGTTTTGGTGTCTTCAGATAAGATGAATCCCCAGGTTGGGGCAGTGCCATGGACTGGGTTGCTTCAGGGACCTCTTGTTCCATGAGGTGATTAGTGTTCTGTCCTGGTGGGCAGAGAATTCGGCAAGTGACAGAGACAACACAAAGAAGTGTGGTATCTGAGTGTAATTGTACAAAGTAAAGTCAAGCTTATATAGTATACAGAAACAGGGCAAACAACAGAAGGCACGTAGGCAGGAGACAGCCACATCAAAGTCAGTGAGAACAAGCAGCCAGGTGCAAAGTGGAGGAAAAGTGGTGTCCTTCCTCTTGGGCTATTTTGGTAGCCCCAAGATAAATTCTCTGGGTCTGTCTGAGGCAAGCAGCTGAAGGTCCTATTCTAGCAGTCCTTGGCTGTAACATAGATAATTAGTGAAGGAAGCCCTAAAACTTCCCTTTGGTTAGTAAAGCAAGTCTGCCTTGAGTTGGACTGCTCTGATAATTAGTGCCTAACTACTATCTCTAACTCTGGAGACACCCTGTCTGGTAAGACAGCTTCCTTGTAAAAATTCCAAGCTAATTACAGCTAGGAAATCAATTAGGATTATTGAAACACTGTGGAGGCCAGGAAATAATGTTTAATCTCAGTATTAGTTAATAACAAAATATTTCTTAGGGTACCTTTATGCCTGAATAAGGAAAGCACACAGATCTTTCCACAAACTTTAGCAGAGACCAATCTGGAACACATCAGAGCTAGGAGATGTCAGTGACTGAACACCCCAGAAGACTGGATCTCTGTGAAGCATACGCCTCCGATCTGGGGATCGGGCCTTCAAGCCTGACACACAGATACTACTGAAGTAGGTGAGTACTGCATGATAGGGCAGTTACCGGGTGGCCCTTCCTTCAGTTTATATTCCATTTTTGTCCCTGTTCTTACTTTGGACAGAAACATTTCTGGTTTAAAAACTTTGAGGGGTTGTTCTTCCTGTATTCCAAACTTCTGGGTTAATAACCACTTATCAGAGAGTGTATACCATGATTGTTCTTTTGTGATTGGGTTACCTCACTCAGGATGATATACTCCAGATCCATCCATTTCCCTAAGAA
>NW_022196898.1:72065569-72120198 GCF_008632895.1 Mastomys coucha | reverse complement strand
CAGGGCCAATAAGTGGGAGAGGGTGGGGTGGCAGGCATGAGGAGGGGGGAGGCAACAGGGGTTTGTTTATGTTGTTTTTGTTTGTTTGTTTTTTGGAGGTGAAAATGGGAATGGAGAACTTTACATGTAAATAAAGAAAATATTTAATTAAAAAAACAAACAAAAAACCAACAACAACAAAAAACATATTTTAAGTAAATAGAATTAAAAAAAAAACCTTTGGGGGGGTAGCCCAATCTCTCAACAGGGGGCTGTGCCTATCTACTGGTCTTAAACGATACCCATCTAATCTGGCATTTTGTACTATTACTAACATAAGGAATCTTTCTCTTATGTTGTTACTGTTGTTACTAAAACGTTATTTGCTTTGGTGTTCTTGGAAACCAATCACAACAGAAGTGAGAAGTGCTTTGTACAGTTAGCCACAATAAGCTTGACCCAATCTAACCTCTCTGCAGTACTTCCTGCACGTGTGTATAAGCTTTTATGATATTTATAAAGTTTATAAAGATAAGCTGCCCTTGGAATGGGCCTCAACATAAGAGGGATACCAGCACCAATATAAGAATTTATTTGGAATAGGATTTAAGTTCCCAAGAGCTCCCTGGGAACTGACATCATATATGGCAAAGAAAGACATGAATATTGGTAACTGACATATTGGTTGGCAAGCTAAGACATGAATGCTAGGCAGATCCCATCATAGTTGACAAGTTAAGGCATGGATGCTTGAAAAAGCAAGTCCAGAAGTTAGAAAGAACCCAGATGTCCCTCAACAGAGGAATAAGTAAAGAAAATGTGGTACATTTACACAATGGAATACTACTCAGCTATTAAAAACAATGACTTCATGAAATTCTTAAGTAAATGGATGGGACTAGAAAATATGCTAAATAAGGTAACCCAATTACAAAAGAACACACATGGTATACACTCACTGATAAATTGATATTAGCCCAAAAGCTTGGAATACCCAAATCACAATTCACAGACCACATGAAGCTCAAGAAGAAGGAAGACCAAAGTGTGGATACTTTGGTCCTTCTTAGAAGGGAGAATAAAATAACCATGGGAGAAGATACAGAGATAAAGTGTAGGCTGAAGGAAAGGCCATCCAAAGACTGGGGATCCATCCCATATAAAGTTACCAATCCCAGACACTATTGTGGATGCCAAGAAGTGCTTTCTGATGAGTGCCTGATATAGTTGTCTCTTGAAAGGCTTTGCCAGAGCTTGACAAACACAGAGGCAGATGCTCTCAGCCAACCATTGAGCACAGGATCCCCAACAGAGGAGTTGGAGAAAGGACTAAGGGAGCTGAAGGAGTTTTCAGACCCATAGCAGGATCAACAATATGAACCTACCAGTACCCTCAGAGCTCCTAGGGACTAAACCACCAACCACAAAGTACACATGGAGGGACCCATGGCTCCAGCCACATATATAGCATATATGGCCTTGTCCAGCATCAATGAGAGAAGTGGCCCTTAGTCCTCTGAAGGCTTGATGCCCCAGTGTAAGGAAATACCAGGATCGGGAGGCAGGAATGAGTGGGTGGCATACTCATAGAAGCAGGGGGGTGGGGGAGGGAGTAGGGGGTTTATGTATCTTAACTATATGGCTAGTTAAGATTCTGAGTTGTGAATTACAAATCTAATACATAGCAGATGATTCTTATAAAAAGAATAATATAAAACTACATTTTGATTGTGATGATATAGTTGGGGCTATTAAAGTTTGTTTATTTTTATTTTCTTTGAGAAGTGAGTTGTAGAGGAATTTTAATTCAGTAATATGGCTGTCCTGTCAAGGGATCATATCCAAAGATATGATTCGGATGAAGCATAATTCTTTAATTCTTCTGGTTGCAGTACACAACTTTAACCTTCTAGCTGGAATACAGACACACTTTTACTACACATCCTTAATTCAAACAATGTCGTCTAATTGAGAGTCAGACAGCTACTCTATTCTTCAATTATGAAAGTACTTCATCCAAACAAGGAAAATAATGTACTGTACATCATTTAGTTTTTTTTTTGCTATTGAAGATTGTTTTGATCATTTCCATATTTGTCTCATCATAAGATCACTTATGATCATGATACCCTAAGAATAGCATTTGTCATATTCTTTTGAAGTAAATGAATTAATAATTAGAAAACAATTTCTAAATGCTGATAGGTCAACTTCCCCCTAAAGCCATAAAAATTATAATTTCACCCTTATTGAACTTGTTATTTGTACTAATATTTCTAAAAACGTGACTTGAAAAGAAAATTTTTACTATAGAGAATATTTTCGATAATCTTCTAACTAGAAATGCATTTTAAAATGTAAGATAGGCTGTATAGTTTAAATATAACATGAAAGGTACATTATAACTAGAAAAATACATCATTTATGGTTACTAGAGTAAAATCAAAAGTTTGGTTTTATATATGATTCCTACAAGATGGAATTCAAAAATCCCATTATAAATAAAATAGCACTAATATTCTTTGGATGTGAAAATTTAAGCATAGGGAATTAGAATTTCTTTCATATCATCTTCTCTTCGTGAAATGGAAAACCAGTTACAGTTAAGGCACAAATACAGATAAAAGGGAAAACAATCAAACTAATAATTTTATTTTTCTAACAGGAAGGTCATGAATAAATGTATATTAAAGTAATTTCTTGCGTTTCTGCTTCTTATAGCTAGTGCTCCTACTGGATGAATAAATAGAACTATAAAATTATTGCATATCTTGTTATAGGTTCTAAAGTGAGCGGAATGATTAGCCATACATTTCATCATTCTATATTTTGAAATTATGTATTATCAAATGTACATACTGTGGATGTGGCAACTTATTTTCAAGTACGCTGTATTGAGAATTCTTTCATGTGTGTTCAGTAGAGAAGTTGGTCTCTAGTTACCTTTCTGTTGCCTCAGACCTGGGTTTGACACCACCACCACCACAACCCTGGGTTACTAGATTTAACTTGGCAGTGTTCCTTGCCTTTACACTTTGTATAATGCATTTAAAAAGACATATATCAGATCTTCATTGAAAATTTGATAGAACTCAGCAATGAATCAATCTGGTTCTGGGTATTTCTTCGTTTACGAACGATGACAGCCTCAATTTCATATGGTTATGATGGTTCTTTTTACTTTATTTGAATATTCTGTATTAATTTGGGAGGTCTTGTGTGCTTAAAATACATTCAGTCCTTCTAGGTTTTCCAGTTTATTTTAGGGTAAGTTTTTAAAGCATAATCTAAAAAATGTTTAGTGTCACTTTAAAAATGTTCTTTCAGTTTTTAATCTTATTAAATTTGGCATTATCTAGCATTCTGTTTGCAAAATTGGCTAACACATTGTCAATGTTATTCATTTTTTTCAAAGAAACAAGCCTATGATTTTGCTTATTCTTCTTTTAGTGTCTATTTATTAATGACTTCTTTAATCATTATTATTTCTCCCCTATTATTGAGTTTTGGGTGGACCACATTTTTGTTTTCCTAGAACAGTGATGTGAATAATTCAGTTGTTTGAGATCTCTATTGTTAATTTTTTTTTTTTTTACTGTTATTAGTGCTTATAGCTGTAAACTCTGTCCTTACCACTGTGGTGACAGTGGCCCAAAGGCATTCAAGTAAGTTGTACTTTCATTTCATTTGACTCACATAACATTTATTTTACAAGTATACCTCACTAACTTTGTACTACTATGTTATTATGATCATTATTATGATCATATAAGACACAAGGAATCTTCTCATTTTTATATTTATGAAGATTTAATTTGGGGCCTATGATGGGATCAGTTTTTGAATGAGTTTGATATGCCATAGAGAAAAAAGTGTCCCCTATCATTGTGGGTGTAATGTACCATATGAATGTGTTAGGTCTAAACTTCACTAAGAAAAGCAAAAGAGCAACCAAAGCAATCTCCAGGAGGGAGAATACAGTTGGAGTCATCATGTTACCTCAATTCTAATTATACCAGAGAGCTACTGTGAAAAGGTAGTCTGATTCTAGCATTAAAACAGACCAAGGCAATCAAATAAGGGACATGAAAATAAACCAAATTATAGCTATTTAATGTTTTAGGAAGCTTTCAGAAAAAAAAAAATAGCCCATCCAACAAATGATGTTGGTAAAACTGGATATTCACCTACAAAAACATTAAATTAGCAACATGTCTTTATCCATATAGAAGTTGCAATTCAGAATAGAAACCAGATCTTAAAGCAGAAATGTATAAGCTGCTAGAGGAATACATAGAAATATTCCAAAACTTATTGGGGTGGACAAGACATTTCTAGATGGGACACTAAGAGCAGTAACTCACCTTCATTGTCAACAGATGGCACTATGTGAATGCAAAGCATGTCTGCCCAGCCTATGAAAACTATCAGCAGTGCAAATAAACAGCTGACAGAATGGGAGAGTATCTTTGCCAGCTTCAGACATGGGGCTAACACCCAAGATTTATAAAGAACTGCAAAATTCAATGTGAAGAAAAGATACTGCCCATTTTTAAATGGACCAATGAAATAAACAGATCCTTCTCCAAGGGAACAAGAATTGCCAATAACTATTTGTTCTTGTTTATTTGTTTTGTTTTGTTTTTATTGTGAATGTATACAGCCTTCTACCTGTGTGTATGCCTGCAGACTTGGCCACCAGATCTTATTATAGATGGTTATGGGTCACTTGGGTGCTGAGAGTTGAACTCAGGACCTCTGGAAAAAAAGCCAGTGCTCTTAACTTCTGAGCCATCTCTCCAGCCCCACCAATAACTGTTTTTAAGGGTTAAACAATACAGTCATCTGGGGAATTTGAATTAGTCTGACTTTGAGATATTACCTTACTACAGTAAGAATGGTCAGGCTCTCATCATGAATACATAACTGCCTGAAGACAAATGTAGGCAAGGAAGTCAAGCAAGAAGAACCCTTAGTCATTTGCAGATAGCAGAAACTGAGGTTTAACTGTATTTCCCTATTTACGTGCTTTTGTCTATAAGTGGGTTTGCATATGTATGTGCCATGGTTTTGTCTATAAGTGGGTTTGCATATGTATGTGCCATGGTTTTGGAAGCCAGAAAAAAACTAGGATCTCCTGGAGCTAAAGGTTCAGACGCTTATTAAAAAATCAACAGCCTGGTGACCAATGAAACAAATTGCAAAATTTTCCTCCACATGTTTAGCATGTCCTTACACACTAAAAGCAAATAAAGTGAGTAAATAAACAAAATCTGCAGGATTAACTTAAGAAATATATATATACCCATACATATACATACATACAGATAGATAAATAGGCAGATATAAAGATATAGATATAAATATATGCTAACAGGATCAATTTATTTTAAAAACTGTTAAGTTCTGTTCAGACTCATAAATACTAATTATTTTGAATTTTTTTTTACACAATCCTAACTCATGAGCATCCTGATATGCTAGTATTTCTTAATTCAGCATTATTTTACATAATGTGATGAGGTGGTAAACTCTCCCTTGAATGTTATAACAGTAAATTAATTTTCAAAATATTTCTATAAAAAAAGCAATAGCATCTTTGTAGATGAAAAATCAGGACCCGGGAAATTCACTTATTTTGCACATGTTTTTAAGTCTGACGAGATTCAGGAGTGTACAGTATGATTATGCTGTACATACTTTAGCTTTGTGACTCATGGTTGACTACAAGCAAAACAAAATTAAAACTCCTCAAAATATAGCAGGAAGCAGACTAAATTGATTCAGAGAGAAATCACTCAGGAAAAGAAGTAGGATGTTTATGATTACCTAATGAGTTTTTGCAGAAGTGTTTTATCTACTTATGTTCATTACACTTGCATGTTTGTACATTTCTTTATGTATCATAATTGAATGTTTAACCTTCTTGATTTTGTCAACATGAATTTACCTTTTTCCTAATTTGTACTTCTATTGATATACTTTATTATTAGCTTCTAATTGGTTTTATGTTTTCACTGCTATAAAAATCATTAGAATAATCACATTATTTTCCTCTCAGGAGAAAGAATTTAAATTTAATTAGAGGTCATTGCAGTTCCTTGATTGAATTAATTAACTATATCAAGCCTTTGTAGGGTAAGCATATTCTTAGTGTAAAAAATAAACATGGGCCATATTTCTAAACCCTACATTGTAGTGAATACCTTAGAATTAAAATTCTATGTTTATTTGCTCCTTTCATCACCATAATCTATTTAAATATTGAAGAACTTATGTGACCAGTGTGCCCTGTTTTAAGAACATCATCATCATTTTTTCCAAACCTAAGGAAACTTCAGAGTTTGAAAGGAGGCAGAATTTATAAATTACAGCAGGAAATTGTAAGAAAACTTTGCCCCTAATACAAGAATACCAGCTTAAGTAATTCTACCACTCATTATACAATTTATTTGTGCATAACATTCAAATGTCACTTTAACTCTCTCTTCAACTCTTTTAACTGAACTTAAATCTTCTTACAATAGTTGAGCTAACATGAGTTCACTATCTGAATCACTACTTCCTTGAAACAATTTACAAATACAACAAATACAAAGGATTTCTGAAGACTAAAAAAATAGTATTTCTGAGTATAAGTACATCAACTATCAATCAATCAATCAATCAAAGAGGAGCTTATCAATTTTACTTTCAACTAATGTTAATTTTATAAAAATATTTTGCAAAAGCAAGAATTCTATAGTATGTTCTTACTCCCTTGAAATAAAGAATTCCAATTTCAAAATACCAAATTATTTTAGTAAAAATAAAATAAAAGGATTAATTAACAACTCATTTAATCTTAAATACTTTGCCCCAACATAAGGTAAGTTATAAAAATATGAGAATATTTAACATTTATTTATCTATCTTAAATTTTTACTATTCTAAAAAATAATATTTAATAAATATAAATGTTTCTATTTGAATTTAAGCATAGATTTCTAAAACAAGAAAAATTAAGGTACTCAGGTCTAAAAGTAATAAAACAACATAGTCTCAATAATGCTAGAGAAATAAAAATATCAACACTGACTAACAATATATTATAAAAGCAGGATTGCTTGAACTCATGCAAATGATACTTTTCATCTTAATCACATAGAGTTCCATTTCTTCATGAGATTGCAAGAAGTCAGTCATATCCTCATGTTCTGTTCTTTTTTTTTTTTTTTTTTTTTTTTTTTTTTTTTTTTTTGGTTTTTTTTCGAGACAGGGTTTCTCTGTATAGCCCTGGCTGTCCTGGAACTCACTCTGGAGACCAGGCTGGCCTCGAACTCAGAAATCCGCCTGCCTCTGCCTCCCAAGTGCTGGGATTAAAGGCGTGCGCCACCACCGCCCGGCTTCATGTTCTGTTCTTAATTTTAGTTTTTTATTTTTCTATTTCAACCATATCTGCAGCAACTGCCTCCTCTGCAGCCTTACAGTCCTCAACAGCTTCCGTGAAATTTGAAACTAACTACTTAGCAACAACAACCTACTGCCACACTGCCCCTCATTCCATCTCTGTGAGAACACTATTTCCAAATGTCTCTGTGAATCCGGAACATTCCTGTTATATCTGCAATGATGAAATTGCAGATGGCCGGTAATTTTCTTTTTTCTAATTCACAAGATGAATGCTTTGTTAGCTGTTTATTGTTGTTTTGTTTTTGTTTTGTATAATTGCTTTATTTTTATTTTGTTCATTTGCTTGTTTGTTTTTAGTGAATTTTTTATAATCAATAAAGCCTGCAAGTCAAAATTACTTCCTCTGTACACACTGTGAGGATGGATGATTTATGTCTAGGTATGAAAACAATATTCATCTAACTGTACATATGCATCAGTGTCTTTGATGACTAGGAAAATAATCAATGAGGAAGAGTAATTTTAAGCTTCTCTCTTTTTCTGAGGATTGTTTCTCAAAAGATGACATAACTATGTACTCAATAATGTTGTGAACGGGCACCCAATGTCCAGGCTATGTATCTGAAGCTCTTCTCATGTCAAAACCAAAGGTACAAAGCTGGTCTTTTGTTTTAGTCAGCTTACCATCACTGTGACAAAGACCTGACTTAATCACTTCACAGAAAGGATTTATTTGGCTCATAGTTTCAGAGACTTAAGTCCACATTTGATTGATGCCATCATTTTTCCTGTGTATGTAGAAAAAGACCACATAGGCAAGGTCTATATTTCAGATTCTGCTAGAAGTAGACAGAGTAGAAGGAAGGAGCCATTCAGGAACATCATAAACCTAAATAATCCATTTCCTCCAGTTAATACTCCTTTCCAAGTACTCCATAGATGTTATTAGGATAGCACACATTCAGCACCTCACTACATTCTGAGATTGACACTTTCAAGTGAGAGTATTTAGAGAAATGGTTAATATGTGAACCAGTCTGTAATGGGGACCTGGTGTGAGCTGAGTTCATCCCATGAGACAAAGAATTGTCAGGAAATGTCAAAGCAAAATAAGAATTCAAGAAAGACAAAGTAAATGTAGCATTTTACTGAGCTCTGTCCAGGGCAGAAAGGAACAAACAGATTAGGGAGTCCTCTGAGTTAGCCATTATAGGACTTAACAGGTTTTTCCATCTTCCTTATCATTTCACCTAGATGTTTGTCCCTGAGCAGGCCTGTTACCACCTTTTCCAGGAGAAACAAAGCAGTTGTCTTCTTAGAAAGCTTGTCTCTGTTCTGCAAGCCTGAAAATTCCCTTCTAACTTGTCCTCAAGGCATTTTTGGATGTTATTGTAGTTTTTCTGGGAATGCAATGAGTTCCAAGAGTTTATAAACTTACTCTCTGTTGCAGGATATCTGAACACACTGTGAATGCTGACATTGTGTTATTTATGGAAAAAACCTGTTTTGAGTCATGGTGTGGCTCAGCCCTTAGCACACAACTTTAATCCTTCTGGCTGGAATAGAGATACACCCTTGTATACATGTTTAATTCCAAACAAGGAAGGTAAAGTTAGTTTGTTGAAGGAAACACCCATGTTTGAATGTGATGATTAATTGTCAGACAAAATGACTAATCAGAGAAAGATTTGGCAAAATAGGATATGCCCAACTTTCAAGAGAACAGAGGGAAAAGGGAAGCTATTTAATAGAGCACAGAGAAAGAAGAATCTGGCAGTTTTTATCAGGACAGTTATAGAGAGGCAGGTGGCAGAGAGAGAGAGAAAGAGAGAGAGAGAGACAGACAGACAGACAGACAAACAGACAGACAGACACAGACACAGATAGACAGAAACAGATACACACACAGAGAGAACAAGCTAAAAAATAGATGAAGACAGAATGGACCAGGGAATGAGAAAGAACCAGAAAATAAGAACATATTGTCATAGTTAATATGAGGCCAAGCAGAGAAATTCAGGAGAAGAAAAACCAGATTGAATCAGTCAACTTGGAGAGGAGTTTGAGCAAGAACAATTGCATTGAACCAGCCAGTCAGAAATGTGTTGATATTTCTGTTAATAAAATGTTTTGTTGATAAAAATACCAGTTCAGAAAGAACTAGGAAGGAGTGAGTTTATTAAGCAGCAAGTCTCAGAGGCTGAACACCTTCTGTGCCTAGAAACTTCCAGAACTAGCCCTAGGTTAGCAGGCAATAAGGCTCAGAGAAGACAATCACCCAGGTGAATAAAAGCTACATTTACAACTGAAAGAGCTACTTTGAAAAGAAAACCCCCATACATATTTTGATCTCCTAGTATACATTAGCTTCCTATGAATAAGTTAACGTATTACACTGAGACACTTAAAACACTGAGTATGACAGAGTCCAATGGCTCAGGCTTCTTTTGAAGGTACTAAAGTAGACTCTCTCCAGTGTTCTTCTATTTGATAAGAAGCTAAATTCACACAACTAATTTATCAACTCATATATAATGGTGTTAGAGTCACAAAGTAAACATACCTGCTTAGTAGAATGGAGAGATTGCTTTAAAGCAAGAACAATGCCTTGCAAAGAAAACAGTTAAATACTAAAATGTCTGGCTCAATACCTAGGACACACTAAAGCTCGGGAGACCCTCAAATTTTGGGCCACTTTGACTACTGTCTCATTTGTTGTATCATACATGGTCCTGAGGACACCATTGATTGCCACCCGAGTCTTTTCATGATGAGCCCTGTTCTTTAGTCACTCATCAACCTTCCTGTGTACTCCATTACAATTTCTGTTTACATCACTCAACCTTACTACTTACCAGGGTGTCAGGAGCTGCTTGCAAAGCATCCTACTTATTACCCCAATGATCCCTTTGTAATCTGGGCAGAAGTTGCCTTAACATGTTTCTGACACTATGCTTAGTTGAAAGACTGCCACCACATAAATAATACCAACATACGAAATCGATCACATTTTTTCTGAGTCTACTTGCGTTGCATCAGCCTTGGAACATCTTAGTGGCTGAGTGCTGGGTGACTTTTCTCTCCTGCATGCATCTACAGAAGACAGCTCTTCCTGGAAATGTGTATGAAATCATTTTTTCCCAGTTCTGTGTCTCTCAACCTTTGATGAAAATATGCCTGTGGGGTCTAGTGAGATGTCTTTGAGTTATACTTCAGATTGCCTATTGCAAAACATTTTACCAAGGCTAGTATGGGACCCTCTTGGGCCATGTCTGAGGACTGCAATTTTCTCTACCCTGCTCCTCCAAATTCCTGTAAACTCCATCCATAAAACTATTCCAAAAGTTTCTCCAATGTTAAGAATAGATGTAGTCAACAGGCTCTTTCTTTTAATATTATGTCCTAATTTACTACAATTACAATGAACTGTGAAATTAACTTATAAGGACAGAGGATACACACACACACACACACACACACACACGTATACATACATACACACACAGAGATGTTTTGGTTGATAATTAGACTGAACAGATTGCTTTATGGCATTTAGTGGTAATGCCAGATGACAATGTCAAAGAGCACACAACAGTATGTAATAGCACATATAATGTAGGATATGAAAAATCATATATTTTACAGAGATGAGATTGATTATCAACAATTGTTATTAATTAACAGAAACATAAATAAATATTATACTCTTTAAGCCCTATTTGTTTCCAAATGAAAATTTAAAAATCAAACTCTTTAAAAGTTCCAGTGGTTGAATGTAGATTATAGTATATTGCTACCAAATAAAAATACTACAACATACTGATGACATAGTATTTAATAAGACTGGCAACAATGAATGCCTTTTAAAAGTTATTTACAGATTTTAGTTGATATTGTATTTAAGAACAAAACAAAAAGGGGCTAATTTTTCTGTGCTACATTTTCAAATATTTTATTAATTTAACCAACAAAAAGATAAACTGTAGCCCCATCTTCTCAGCCTCATTTGAGACTAACAAGTCAGCATTGTTGCATAATCTACTACAAAGAAAATAAAACAGATGTTTTAAAATGACTGCATATTTAAATCACTAATCATAAAGAAGCAGTCACCTTCATTTTCACGGTTATCATTGTAATATTACTTTTCCAAATTTCATTAGCAATATCATCTGTCAAAGAGACAGAAAATGCAAAATAGCATCTATTCCATCTGAATACATTAGCATTCTGTCTGTGTACAGTTACTATGTACCATAGCTCAATTATGCAGCTGACTTTCATCTAGAGGAATGGTGTTCATCTGTTTGGGGCTATTTAAAATAGGATCATTGAAGCAAAAGAATTTATAATTGCAAATATTAACTAAATTCAATATGAGTTTTCCACTACATTGATCAAATTAGAGAACTCTTATGCAAATGTGATGTGCTTATGCAGTTTTCCTTTTAGAGTAGATGCTGTATAGAAAGGGGGAAGATCATGTACATCCTGGTGGCAGCTAGAGACTACACTATGGGCCCTGTGCACCAACCTACAGTTGGACCACAGCAGGCAGCACTCTTGGTCTGCGTGTTTACTGCAGAATACTGAGGGCTAGTGTTTGATGCTTGCAAAATGCCTTGAAAAATGGCCAAGTTAAACAGAATTACATTTATATTAAATATATACTAATTTGCTGGGAAACTGGAACAAAGATTAGACTTATTAAGGTTAATTGGCCTTACAATGAATAAAAATGTTGTGTCTATTCTTCTAAGTAGGTAATACTGTGATCACATTCATTTCACTTTCCTGGATGTTCTCATAATAAATCACATTGATACTGTACAGAGCACGGGATCAGAGAGCTTCACAATGGGATGCTCTGAAATTCTAATGAAGCAGTAGTACACAGGTGTGGCTCTGTTTAAATTTCACTTTTTATGTTGCATTAATGTCAAACTGTGAATATTGTTAAGTTTCAATAAAAACAGTGTTAAAAACTAAGCACTGAGCTCTACATTTGTCTAACTTGTGTTTTACTTTGTCTTACTGTATAGACTAACACAGAAAGCCATGCTGTAAAAGAGACACACTGTAACATTTCCTCACTATATTCAGTTACACAGAAATCGTCGATATGATTTCCTCCAGAATTTTCATGGCTTCACCATCTCAATGCCACACTCACCTTCACTAGACATCCAAACACTTTTGAAATAAGGGACTACTGGGGGCCAGCCTCAGCAGTGAACAGGTACCAGAGAAGACAGGAAGGTTGCACAGACACCATGACATAGGAGCTTTGCAACCCAGATTGACCGGTAATCAAAAAACTTCTTTATTCACACAGACTTTAGAAACATCCATTGTTTCAAGAGACAGAGAAAAATATCATTTCGTCCTGGGCATGTTTTTTTAGTACTCCTGGGGATACATCTTAAGTACAGATAGAACAGATTTTACTATCATTGACCCCATTCCTAAAGTTCTACACATCATTTCAGCTGAAGCAAACATAATATAGCAGCCTGTTTTTAGCATTTTGCATTTTCAAGATGCTTAAGTAGAAAGTGGGTAAAATCTGAGCCTTTCCAGGCAAGTCACCATGCTTTAAGTAGAATATTATTAACTTTTAATGATCAATAATATTACTTGCAAATTAGCCTAAGTCTGAGAGCTTTCTCAGGCTTAGGAACCATTGCAGTTGTTGTTCTAATTTTATTGTATTTATATCATTTTCTTTCTTTTTTTATTAGATATTTTCTTTATTTACACATCGTATGGCATCTCCTTTCACAGTTTCCCCTCCGAAAAAAATTAAAAAAAAATTAACACAAAACCAAAAACAAAAACAAACCCCTGTTCCCTCTCCCACCCCCTGCTCACCTGTATTTGTGTTCTTATAAAAATTTGTTTAGTAAAAGAATCCCTTTGTTCCTAAGCTCATTGATATTATATCAATGCCGTGTAAACCAGTCTTCCCAAGAATGACAAATCCTAATGCCCTATTCTTATATTCTTTAATATAGTTCTTATCCATGCTATTATATTATCCCAATCATTTTAGTGTTTGTTGCTGAGTCTTCCTAGGGCTTAGTATGTCTAGCCGTTTATATTTAGGTTATATTTCTAAGGAAGTCTATATGTGCTATGAAGGGAGTTCTGTGCTCTGATCTGCTGTCATTTCTCCTGTCCTGTTGAGCCTGGCCAGCCTCCGCTGGGTTCAATCTCTTCTAATTAGTTTGTTTCATGAATTTGCTTTGGTGCAGATAACAATCTCCGAGGCACAGAGATGAAAGAGTCCCAGTAGCTTCAACGGAAGTTACTTCCTTGAATGCAGGGGTAGCACATTCAGGACTTTCTCAGGGGAATACAGAAACATCTTTTTTCCAAAAAGACACGGGTGAATGATTATGTTAATAGCACCCCAAGAACGTAACATGCAGACTCAGATAAAAAGTAAAGAACAATATGTCAGTGATCAGAGCAGGGGCTCAGCTTTGCTGGTGCTTTGTCCGACAGCTGTGCTGGCCTCATGGCTCTCACTATTCCCCTAGGAACTGGCTGTACCAAGGAGCCACACAAGTATCTAAGGCATGAATTAAGGCATTAGAAGCGGAGGAGCATAATGAAGTTTATCCAAAACTTTTAAAAAAAATAGTGAGTCTGATAAAGAAAATAAATGAATTGAAGAAAGACAATTTGGTGCAGGGTAAAATGAAGGAAAAGCCAAGGACTTAGATATTTTGTAAGAAATTTTACTGTTCTAGGGATTCTTTATTTTGGTTATCTTTTCCTGAAAATGTAATTCATAGAAGCAACAGTGGTAAATACATATTCCGCCATTGTATTTTCAGTTCCAAATGTGTTTATTGATTGATTCTTCTCTTCCATGGAGGGTACACCATCAGTCCAGATGATGTGGTTTAATTCTGTATATTTACATGTACAATAGAGTTATGTGTATTATAGGGGTATTTTCTGGAAAATAGTTAATAGTAGAGATAATTGTGACTTTCTTAGACATTCTTATTGTTGTTTTATCTATTGTCTGTTTTCTTCTATGTTTATCTCCCACCACCTTCCTTAAAAAGTCCCCACTTTTCTAATCAAGTCACTCGTAGCCTGCTACTCCACTGTACCTTACTGTCCATCATCTGTATTTATGTCCTGTCATTGTATGTATATGTTCGGCTGAAAAAGTGGCACTATGAGGAGGTGTGGCTCTGTTGGAATAAGTGTGTCACTGTGGGTGTAGGTTTTAATACCCTCATCCTAGGTGTTTGGAAGCCAGCAGTCTTTAGATAAAGATGTAGAACTCTCAGTTCCACCTGTATCATACTTGTCTGGACACTGACATGTTCCAGCCTTGATAATGGACTGAAGAACCTGTAAGCCAGCCCCAGTGAAATGTTGTCCTTAGAAGAGTTGCATTGGTCATGGTGTCTGTTCACAGCACTAAAACCCTAACTAAGACAAGTCCCTTACGTTCCCTATAGAGTCCCACCCTTCCCATTTTCCTGATCAGCTCACTGGTACTGTTAGTCCTTTCTTTATAAGTCCCCAACTCTTCTATTCTTACCTCTGTCGTCATGTTCTCTGTCTGTACAAGTATATAATCTGGCATTGGATGTTCAGTTCCCGAAAAAATATTTGTTTATTAATTGATTCTTTTCATCCCTACCTCAAACCCAGTTCCATTTCTGTACTGCTTACATAGTTGGTTAGTTCAACGGTACAAATTTAGTCTCTCATATTTTATAATGTCTTTACCTCTTTGGCCTATTTGAAAGCAGGGCATGGAATCACCCTGTAGGTGGAACTATGATTGACATATGTTATGTGTATTTTATGTTTTATTTCATTTAGGAATTTATTGACTATAAAAGGAGAGAAGAGGAAAAGAGAAGGAAGTAGATGAGAAGACAAGAGATCAAAGGTGCAGAATATGAGAGAGTAGAGAGATTGTCTTAGGGTTACTGCTTTAAGATGGTTCAAAGAAAATTAATGCAATGAATGCATAATTTGGTGGGCATTTGTTCTGAGGCAGACGTTTGTTCTCTCTTCTTTGGCACTATCCTCTTTTCTTTAAATCATTCACTGTAAATTTCTTTGCTGAATGTAATATCTCTTTACAAGGTATCATTAAAATACTTGTATGAAATACTATCTATGAGAAATAGATTTGTATAATAAATGTAAATGGTTCTACATAGAAGTACATAACTCAAATAGATATTTTATAGGTTCTCTATGATTTTTGTCAAAACACTACATAATTATTAAGAAATATTGTACATAGCCATAACTACATAATAAGACATATTTCTCTGACTTAGGGTAAGTTGACAGAATAACTTAACAGAATATAATATTTTATTTTATATTAAATAGTAGTATGAAATTTATTGGTACACATAAATGTTTTCTTTCACTTTTTTTGAGGGCACAAATTCTCATTAGCTGAGGGAGCTCCTAAACTCTCAGTGTAGCAAAAATGATCCTTATGCCTCTACTTCCAAAATCCTGGTTTGAAGGATGTATCACCATACCAGGATTTACATACTGCTGGAGAACAAACTTCCTGCACACTACTCATAGAGCTACATCTCATCTCATCATCTGGTATGTTTTAAATGATATATATCTGAGTATAACTCATTGGAATAAAGGCTATCCATGATAGTACTAAATTATACAGTCATGCTAAATTGGGAAAACTAAAGAACAAAGCAAGATGTCTGCATTTGTTACTTATATAATATACAAACTGAAAGTTTTACCACAGCACCCAGTCTGGAGAAAGGTTAAAAAGCACATAAATGGAAAAGAAATAGGCTGATGCTTCTTTGCATATGATATGATAAATTCAATGAACTTAGGAAATAAGATCAATGTACAAACAAGTAGCATTTTCATATATAGCTATTTAGCTGTCCCTCAAATATAAAGTAATCCCATGTACAGTATAAATGTACCTAGCAATGAATTTAGCCAAAGAAATAAAATTCTCCTTAATTTGAAATTACACAATACTTACCCCCTAGCAGTGGGCAAAAGTTACCTTGCTGGTGGTGTTCTTATATTAGTCAGGAGAAGAGCAGTTGGCAGTCTTGTTGATCCTAGCTTGATAACTCTCTTGGTGACCAAAGCTGCCTGATGCCTAGGAATAATAAAATTCACATCAAATCAAATCCTGGTTGTATCAGAACTCCTCAGAGTCCAGTTGTCTCTGTGATCCCGTGATTCTGTGATTCTGTGACCCTGAAGTCCTGGGTGTGTCAGAGCTCCTCTGGGACCCTGAGATCCTGGTTACCAAGCTCCTGAAATCCTGTGATCCTGGGCATGTTAGAGCACCTGGGAGTTGAGCTTCGTCTGGGTGTTGTGGGACTGGTTCAATTCCCCAATAAAAAGACATAAACTAACAGACTGGTTATATAAATAGAACCCAGCATTTTGCAGCATATAGGAAACATACCTCAGTGACAAAGACAGACACTGCCTCAGAGTAAAAGGCTGGAAAACAATTTTCCAAGCAAATGGTCCCAAGAAACAAGCTGGAGTAGCCATTCTAATATCAAATAAAATTGTCTTTCAACCAAAAGTTATTAAAGAAGATAAGGAAGGACACTTCATACTCATCAAAGGAAAAATATACCAAGATGAACTCTCAATTCTGAATATCTATGCTTCAAATGCAAGGATACCACATTCATAAAAGAAACTCTATTAAAGCTCAAAGCATATATCACACCCCATACAAAAATAGTGAGAGACTTCAACACCCCACTCTCAACAATGGACAAATCATGGAAATAGAATCTAAAGAGAGACACAATGAAACTGATAGAAGTTATGAACCAAATGGATTTAACAGGTATCTATAGAACATTTCATCCAAAAACAAAAGAATATACCTTCTTTTCAGCACCTCATGGTTCCTTCTCAAAATTTGACCATATAATTGCTGAAAAATCAGGCCTCAACAGATACAAGAAGATTGAAATAATCCCATGCCTCCTACCAGATCACCATGGACTAAGGCTGGTCTTTAATCACAACAAAAACAACTGAAAGCCCACGGACACATGGAAGCTGAACAATGTTCTATTCAATGATAATTTGGTCAAGGAAGAAATAAAGAAAGAAATTGAAGACTTTTTAGAATTTAATGAAAATGAAGACACATCACACCAAAACTTATGGGACAGAATGAAAGCAGTGCTAAGAGGAAAACTCATAGCTCTGAGTGCTATGAATATAAAGGGAATACTGTTTTAATCATTTGTATCACTACATTTGAAAATTATATGACATCATTCCAATTTTTAATTTAAAAGCTACTAAAAATGTTCAAAATCTATTTTTACCCTAGGAATGAAATAGAAGAGCCTTCTAGCATTGCTGTTTTACAGAGTAAAGGATACGTTTTATTATCCTCATATGATCATTTGAACATTCATTATGCAAGCATTAAAAAAATTACTGCAGCCATATAGCCTATAGTGAAACTCATCAAAACAATTAAAATGTAGCAAGACATGTATTTAAATTACATTACATGTTTACATTTTTATATTGTTCATGAAAATATATATATGAATATGAAAAATATATATATCCTGTCACTTGGAATGTGATAGGCTTTTGTAAGACTTGAATGGAATGTTTAATTTAAATGTGTAATTTCTAGATAACTTGTCAGAATCATTGATAAGTATACCTAGGTATAAGAAAAAATATTATCTAACCAAAGGGTTCTGACAGATGGTTGACTTCTAACCTTACCATAAAATACTAAATAAAAGCAATGTAGAAAAAATAGAAAAAAGAAAGTACAACCAAATCAAGGGAAAGAAAGCAAATGGGTAGACAAGAACCATAAAATACTTGAAGATGGATAGATCTTAACAGAACATTAGGGTCATCCTAGCCTACATCAATTAATGTACATATTATATTTCACTTTATGATTATGTATGTGGAGCATGGGGTGCATGTGTAACATGTCATATATGTACCTATCAGCAGCTATCTTACAATGTAAGTTGTCCCCTTCTAGCTTGTGGGTCCCAGGAACTGAAATCAGGTCCTTAGGTTTTACCAACAGAGCAGTCTCTTCAGTTACATGCTAAAGGAATGCTGGAGAAGAAGAGAATAGTCTTCCACAGACAGGCAGGCACTAACTGGTTATCTGAAGCCAAATGGTCACTCCTCAAAAGATACATAAAAGTAATATTGCATGGACTGAGTGGGTTAAATTTATGTATTTAGGAATATTTATATATATACCTACATGTATGTAATGACAATTAATGAAAATAGAGGCTCTATATTTGAAAGATAACAAGAGGTGGTATATAAGAGGATTTGGTGAAGGAAAGGGAATGGACAAATTGTGTCATTATATCATAATCTTAAAAAGAAAATAACTAAAAATAAAAGATATGAAAACTAAAAAGTATAAACAAAACAAACTAGAAAAGAATCTCAAGGTCCCCATCAGGGAGAAATGTTAGCAAGGTAGGAAACATACACAAAAACTTCTCTGATTTTCCATGATACATTGTGAACATGATTTTGAATTTCACCCATAAATAAGAATCAATGCTATATTTCATTTAGAAACCAAAGAAAATCAGACAAAACAAAACAAAAAATCCAAACAAACAAAGCAAAGCCAGAGAACCAGGTGTTTAGCTGACTGGTAGATTACTAGCCAGTTTTTGGATTCAATACTAACACTTGAAGAAAAAGAAACAGAACAAAAGGATGAAAATTAAACATAAAAGTAATTTTTAAAATCACTTTTAAAGTATATTTGTTTCTTTTTTGTAAGGTAGAGGTGTGCTAGAGCAAAATTCATCATATGCATGTATGAAAATTCCATACAGAAACGTTACATTGAACAATTAGTGTAGACTAACAAAAATATGACCAAACAAATGTGCTGAAACAAATTGTAAAAGTCAAATGATACATTCATTGTAAATTTAAGAAACGTAATGGGAAATATGAATCCCACAAGAACAGTGTGTAAGAAAATTAACTTCTATAGCAAACTCCAGTTTAACAGGATCTGCCTATATGCCCATCAGTTGGGTCTCTCTCCAGGAGGTCAGCCTCAGGCACCATGTTTCAGAGACTACAGCTCAGGACAATGAGGTCAAGCACCAACCAACTGCACACAAGGCCTAAGAGGTATGTCATGTTAGTCAAAACAAGGCCCCAGAGCTTTCCTCTAACAGTTATAAATGAAACCTACATGTAATATATAGATCAGAAAACTCAAGAATTACACTACAGATTGAATTTTAAACATCTAAAAATAATTTATAAACACAACTATTAAACATATCATTTCAACTTTGGGTTTCTTATGTCTGAGCAGGCTTTTATTTTTACTAAGACTTCTCTTTTGAGAAGAAAGGGAAGATGATTATAAATATTTATAACAACCATGGCACTCTTCAGGCACAGCTAAGGTTGGTTTAGCTTTATGAAAATATTTTTTCATGCTCAATATAGTTACTTCTCCTACATTGCAACTATGAATTTTCTCTCTCTTATTGTAGAATATTGGGATTTGTTATAAATCCTGGGTTGATACCTTGAAGTTTAATGCCTCCATACATACAAAAGGAGACACACACAATACATGTCATCAGAATTTACAAACCCAGTAGCAATTCTAACCATCTTCTTTCAGAAACAGGAGGAATTGGCAGAGCAGAAAAGAACATTTCAGTCTTATCAGGTTAAATAATCATTGTAGTAGGTTCTGGAAAACAGAAGCAGATTCATATCTTGAAATTAAATTACTTCAAATTGATTTTATTGGATTTTTTTTTGAGAGCTTACCTAGATTTCTGACAAAACAGCTACTAACTAACCCAATACAGAATTTCTTTTCTTTTAGTAAAATATTAAGTGTATTTACATAAAATGTTCTTTGGAAGTGCAATGTGGAAAATATTTATTAAATATAAATATTTCTTTCAAAGTTATTTATGCTTATAGAAGTCAGATTATTTATTCATTTATTTTAACTTTATTGGATCTTTGTGAATTTGACATCATTCTCCCCAATTCCACTTATGTTCCCCTCCCCTTGTACCAGTCTTCCACCCTTGCAACCTCCCCTCCAACAGAGGGAAAATCTCACTGAGGAAGCTGTAGGTTGTCACAGTGTATCCCACAGTTTGCCTCTTTGTTGACACTTCTTTGCTTGAGAAAGTTCATTCCAACAACTAGTTGGTCTTGTTTGAGGCCTCTGGCTTCTGGTACTTTATCAATACTGGAACCTCACTGGGATTCCTCTAGGCCATCTTCTTGTTGCCCTGTGTCATGGAGATCCTGAAGCTTTGGATCGGTAGGATCAGTCCTCTTCATGCACTCCAGCAGTTCATGGATGGGGTAGATATTGGGGTAGGCTAGACTGGTGGTTGTCTCAGGGTAGCTTCCTGTTTGGGCTCCCTCGAGTGGACTGGTGATCATCTCAGAGTCCCTTTCTTTAAGGAAATGTCAGGCTGCTAATCATTCAGATAGATGGTCACAGGTCACTGAACATAGACATAGGCTCTCTCCACTCTGCCACCTACTGACTCATGAGTGACACAGTAACGCCTCTGTGGGTATGTCAGATCATTTATTTTTAAAATGGAGAATTCCATATGTGCATACTAATGTATACATTCACAATCGCATACATAAATTTCAAAATGACACTGTTTCAATGGAATATACATCGAAAGAAACAACAACTGCTACCATTTTTTTTGACACAGGTGAACTCTTAAGGTTCCAATAGAAAAATGAAAATATTTATCCAGATGGGATGAATATAAATGTACATTTGGATTTGGACTTTCAAATAGATGAAAAGCCTGAACCTTTATACTGCAATGGTAATCTTTTCTTCATCTTTTGTGAAATATAAGTTGTCACACAAATACATCTAGGACCACAACATATTCAGAATAATACAGGATATTTCAGAAGTGATGGATGTTTCCAGCAAGTTACTTCTGAACATTGCCCAGTGTGTTTGGTGCATGGGGATCAGTCAGAATAGATGAGGAAAAATTGACAAGGGGAACCAAATAGATGATGGGAACAGCTGACTTTCAAAGTCAAATAAAATTCTAAATTTCTGAAAGTGGCTCATAGTAGGACAGATTGATGTTCTGAATAGTAGTTTTCATGTGATGCTCAGAAGCAGGGATTATGAATGCCCACCCTCCAGTGTTCCCCTAGATCATGACATTGGTGTCTAGTGTTAGGGGTCAAGAGATCCCTATGACTACAGAGAAAAGAAGGAAAATATTGCCTTATTTGTGCTGGTGAAACCCTAGAGCTCATGGCATCAAACTCAATTAGATGCAGGTTCCAGGGCTTAGCTCTATATGTATCTCCTTGGACTAGCATGCTCTGAGCCATGAGTTCTATTCCCAGCACTGCATGTTAAGCAGACATGGCTTGCTGGCAGAGTCACTGATCCCAGCACTGCATAGGTGAAAGCAAGGGCCTAGAAGCTCCTTCTAGGTTGGTCTCTATATTTCCTTAGGTGGAGGTGTGGCTGATACTACTGATTTGAATACACATCAGTTCAAAAGATACCGTATGCATCATCTCCACATAACAAATAAATCATTGAAATAATATGGAAGGCAGTTTGGCAAAAGGTTAGGTGCTTTGTTTAATATTGTATAAACCTGGGTGTAATGACTTTGGTATCAATCATAATAGATAACTTTTCCTTTTCATTCAGTGATGTGTAAGATTGTTTGCTTTATTTTGATAAACTATCCAACATGTTAGCAAGCTCCAGTTGACCCGAATGCCACAATCAGAATATGATACCCTTCTTAAACTCCACTTTCATTTCATTGATGTGAATGTGCCAGTTTTGCTTTTAAAATTTGCATTTTAATAAGATTCATCTGTTGAGAGTTCTCTGTTTAGCTCTGTACCCCATTTTTAATTTGTCTCTTTGAGTTGTTGATATTTAACTTTTTGAGTTCTTTATAAATTTTGGACATTAGCCCTCTGCCCAATATATGGTTGGTGAAGATCCTTTCCCCATAATGCAGGGATGGTAGATAGACCAGAGACCAAGGGAATGGCCAAGCAGTAACTGCTCCAACTTGTGATCCATCCCATGGACAAGCACCAACCCCTGACACAATTAATAATAATCTGTTATGTTTGCAGACAGGAGTCTAGCATGCCTGCCCTCTGAGAGCCTCCACCCAGCATTTGACTCAGACAAATGCAGACACCCATAACCAAACGGTAGATGGAGCTTAGAGACTCTTGTGGAAGAATGGGAGGAAGGATTTTGGGCCCCAAAGGGGATAGGAACTCCACAGGAAGGCCAACAGAGTCAACTAACCTGGACTCTTGGGGCTCTCAGTCTGAACCACCAACCAAAAGCCATACACTAGGCTTTCCTGCACATATGTAGTATATGAGCAACTTGGTCTCCATGTGGGGTAAGTCCCAGACAACTGGAGCAGGGGGCTATCCCAAAAGCTTTTGCTTGTATGTGGGCTATGCCTTGTCTGACCTCTAAGAGACTTGATGTTCCAGAATGGTCCCTTGATGACAGCTGGAGGGAACCTGCTCAGAGAAGAAGCCAGGGGAGAGGGCAGTACAAGAATTCGGGGGGGGGGGGTAACCAGGAAGGGGTGTGTGAGAGGGATGTAAAGTAAATATTAAATAAACCAAAACAAAAAATGGCATGTGTCCCAGGATCAGCAGTTGAGGATTCAGACACAGCTGTGCCCCTCGCAAACAGATAAGAGTACTACCAAGAACTGTCACATTTGACACATCATAATAACTCATGTGAAAAAGTAAAGGAGAGCTCACTCTTTAAAAGTTGAAGAAAAGTCTCACTGTATCCCTAAGGGAATGTTTCATTCTGTAAGTTGATTTAAAAAAAAAAAATACTAGAAGCCAGAAGAAAGAGAAAGCCATTTTACAAATAAAAACCAGACAAAGATGGGAGCTCTCAGCTCAGACTGTGCCAAAAGAGAACATCCTGCAGCAAGAATATGCAAGGCACAACCACTCGAGGGAAAGCAGGCTTTGTCATTCTACAACTGTCTTTCAGGAACGACTACAGGAAATGACCTAAATGGAAAGGTGAGCAAGACAGGGAAATGCAGCCGAGATAAGAAAGCAGTGTTCCACAAAGCAAAAATATGAACAAAAACAGTACTATGGTCTATTCTCAGTTTTTGATATTTTAAAACAAATTTCATTATTGAACATTGCTGTAACATTACTATGAATATGTTTTCAGCTATGTTTATAATATTATAATAGCTTTATTAAAACAGGGCTTTCTAAAGGGTCGTGAGGAAAGGAGAGGCAGGGTTTCAGCACTTCACTTGAAGTGGCGCGTGACCGCGGCAGAGAGCGCCGTGAGTGAGTAGGAGGTGTTAGTCATAATGTCAGCCACGGTTTTATGTACAGCTCCCCTAATCACACACGCAGAAAACTGTTTATGCAACACATAAGAAAGCAGAAAAGGCAAATATTTAAAACAGTTTATAAATATGAAAACAGGAAGTAGTGGAAGTAAGCATTAACATCAATATCAATATGAGATTAATGCAAGGATAACAAAAGACTGGAGTTGCCAATAAGATCTTCATAAGCGAGTCAATTACATACTATTTGTAAAATATATCATTTAAAACATGATATAAAGAAGTTCTAAGGTTCAGAATGATTTATAGCATAAATATTAATGAAACTCCTGCTCGCAGCATGATATAATGTAGACAAAAGGAAAACAAAATTTGGAGTAGAAATGGAGGTTAAATGGTGGACCATTGGAAAACAAGGAGAGAGACAGAGACAGAGACAGATAGAGAGACAGAGAGAGAGAGAGAAAGGGAGAGAGAGACAGAGAGAGACAGAGGCACAGGCCTTACACACGGAGAGACCAGCAGTGCGCATGGTCCAGTAACATCAGGGCTCTGCGTTTCTCTTCTTCCTAAGCAGCCTGTACTTTACATCTCAATGAAAGCTTATCAGTAGAAAGAGAGTTCCCTGGTTTATTCAACATTTATTTCTCTATGTTGTACAGATGAAGTATGTAGTGTCTTCAGCAACAAGGATTTAACTATATGGTTGTGACAGGTAAGCAAGAGTAATGATAGTAGACTGTTTGTTATTTGTGCCTCCGGAGCCTCCCTAACCAATGACTCACAGCGCAGTAAACATTGACAGCATAAAAACCTGAACTCAATTACAGTATATACTCTCATATAATGTGCATAAAATAAAAGGCCATGTCAGAAACTTGAATCCTGGTTACAAATAAATAGACTATTTTTACTGTAGTAATGATATTATACTTAAAGGTGCCCTTAATGGAGATGGGATGACTCTCAACCAGTGCTTAAGAGCACAGGTTTCTTTTCCAGAGAAGCTGGGTTCATCATTCCTAGGACTCACATGACTGCTCACTCTGTAAGTATGTCCTGTCCAAGGAGGATCTGATGCCCTCATCTGGTCACTGTAGTCACTGCAGGCACACAATGTACACAGGTACATGCAGCCCAAAGACACATGCATACAAATAGATTAGATTAGATAGATAGATAGATAGATAGATAGATAGATAGATAGATAGATAGATAGACAGACAGACAAACAAATAAATAAATTGCTTCAAAATGTAAAATATTAAAAAAAAGTATTTAGCATCCTGAGATGACTATTCAACTATTCACATAAGACACTGTGTGGAAGACATTTTGTCAAAATGGGACAAGGGTGATGTGTAAAGGTAAACACAGAAAGTTCTGGCTTAGAAGCAGTACATTTTAACTTTTTGTGCTTTATGCTTTGTTTTTAGGTTTTAAATATTCTTTTACATTTTAATTGCCACCCCTTCTTTTTTCCCTCTCTGTACCCTCCTATGTATCACCTACATTACTTTTGAAGTGATTACCTCTATTATTTATTATTGTTTTCGTGTGTGTGTGTGTGTGTGTGTGCGTGTGTGTGTGTGTGTGTGTGTGGTGCACAGAAACATGGCAAGAAGAGAATCTTACATGTAAATATGTGTGTGAAAGTTACTTTTATTTGCCTGATGTAATTGCCATCTCAGAGGTTTATTGTCTCTGCCTGCTAACCTAGGCCTGGTACTTGAAGTTTCTAGCCTCTGTACAATCTTTTGTAGGCCTAGAATGCTTTCAGCCTGTGAGACTTGCTGCTGAATAAGATATCCAGTTCTTCCTAAACTCTGGTTGGCTGATTCAACTCAGCTATTCTGGCTCAAATTCTTCTCCAAGATGACTGATTCAATCTGGCTTTTAGCTTCTCCTGAATGGCTCTGCTTAACCTCATACTGATTTTGGCAATGTTTTATAATCTTTTGGCTTCTCATTATTTGGCTTGTTAGTCCTAACTTGTGTCTAATTTGTTCTCTCTCTCTACAGCCTGTAACTGTAAAACTCTCTCCCCCTTGCCCTCATTCTTTGTGCTGCTTTCTCTGAAGTCACTCCTATTTCCTCAATGTTCTCTTGAGAGTTGGGCATATCCTATTTTGTTAATTCTTTCTCTGGCTCGTCCCTTTGATGTCAATCAGTTAGACATCACTTTCAAATATGGATTCATCCTTCTACAGACTAACTTTACCTTCATGGTTTGGGATTTAATGTATATACTAAGGGTATATCTGTATTCCAGCCAGAGAGATTAAAGGTGTATGCTAACGGCTGAGCCACAACACAACTAGAAACAGGGGCCTTAAGTAAATGACACAATTGGGGTTTGTGGTGTGATCCTGCAACATGGGTGTGAACATAGGTCGATGTACTTCCAGGCAAGTGTTACAAACAAGGCAACACCACACAAGAAGAATGTACCAGGGAACAAAAATACAGGACCAAAGTGTGTAATATTTAAAGCACTGAAGAACTATCATACATGCAAAGAATTAAAACTTTCAGGAGACAACTTCACTATCTTCATGAGAATGGCACTGGTACCTGCTCTACTTTACAATCTGCGTATGACTAACATTTTCCTGAGGGAAGATAATCAATGAGAATTCCCTTTCCATCTTGCATTTATATTTTCCTGTTGTGGGGGCAGACACATTTTCACAGGAATGCCCTTTGAGGATTGATATGGCACCTGGAAAGCCACCTTACGGTTGATATGGCAGCTGTCACCCCCATGCTTTTCACATTGCCTATGGAAAGGTGTACAGTGCACTGTAAATTGGCTGCTCTGCATTTATCCCTTTGGGACAATGTCCTTCACACTGACAGACGTGACCAAGCTAGCTCAGTCAACAGGTTCTCCAGCACAGGAGTGAGGATTAAAAAGAAAAAAGACAATTAGACAACATTGTGGCATGACCCCAGTCAATTCTGAGACTGAAGGCAGGTTTAATTTTCCCAATTTGCTTTTTATACCATTTTAATTACATGCAGGTATTAAGGGCGAGCAGTACATTAAGGAACTGGCAAGGCAGTAAGCAAAGTCCTGTGATTATGCCCCTGAAAGTTGTTTCTAAGGGCTTGTCAGAATGACCCAAATTCCTGATCCCTCTTCCTTGTCCAAGCCCAAAATCTTGCCTGAAGCCTACTTCTTTTGTTTCACCATAAGATTAAAATTCCTGCCTTAACCTATTTCCCTATAATAGCCTAAAGTTAGATCCTTCCCAAAACTCACTTCGTTATCATGACCTGATGTCAAATTCCTGACTGAGCTTACTTCCTTGTCATGGCCAATGTCAGATTCCTGCCAAGCGGCACCCCAAAGGCTCTCCACACAGACGTATACTAGAAAAGTAAGATATTGGTACTGGTACACTGAAGCCCAGCCTCTGTGAATGGAAATGTGGAAGGCCATTGGAAACTAATGAAAATGAGTATCAGCATCATTGCTCATTCCAAACTAATCATGCTTGAAATTCTATCTAATTTATATTTCTATTGTATGTGGACAAAACTGAACTTAAAATTGAATAATTAAAATGATAAATTTGGTATACCAAATAGAACTGTTTTGTTTTTGTGTTTTCTGAATAGGGGACTTTTCAGATAAACATTTTTTTCTAATGTCTAAATTTATAATTGTATGCAAATGTAAATTTTGTACACAAAATGCTTTCTTTTAAACTTTACAGTGAAACAAGCCAGTTTAATTTTCATCACTAATAAGCAGGTTAAAATTTTTACTATAATTCATATTAGCTTCAGAGACTAAGCTCAGGATATATTAGAAAACAAAACAATTCTATTGTCAGGATTTGACCTTTGCATTATTGTCTCATAGCTAAACATAACATTTACCTGAATATATGTGTTTTTACAAATAAAATAATCTTTACATGGCATCGTATCATGATCTGAAGTCCTGGTCTAGAATTTGCAATCTGAATTGAAGACCTTGGCTAACCAGACAAAATGTGATTCCTGTGTTATTTGTGTCTGTATACTTTGATATATTTCTGGATCATTAGTAGTTTATTACTCAAATGTGTTATTTTACTTAAATGGCAATACACAAACATAAAGCAAATAACTTTGGAAGAGAATGAACTTTATCTGATGCTGTACTTTTAAAGTTCCAGGACATGTGTTGCTCTCCCTGAATCAAAGAATATGTGACATCTGAGCAGTTAAAGTAGAGAAAAACTACTTGTAGCACTGAAGTAGTGTTAGTGTTAAAAGGTAGTAACTGCAGCCTCTACATTTCCTGACTGTTGCCTGCTCTTTACTGCCTGGATGCGCACAGCTGATTAAGCTTACAAAAAACCAAGCTTTGAAGGGAATGTCAGTTTTACAACAGTCTCAACTCATCAACAAATACATTCTTTGACATATACTTAAATCTTGTTTAATAATTTAATGATAAATAGTTATTTTGTATAAATTCTACTTCTGCCTCTTTGTCTTATGCTTCATGGAGATATTTGGAAACCCATTTGCATTATTATAAAGATTAGGAAAATCATAAATATAGGAAAATAATATATATATACATACATATATTGCATTATTATTATTGCAGATTAGGAAAATCATATATATATATGTATATACATACATATATATAAATATCTACAAATTACCTCCACTAGGACTATATAAAGAGGTTTTCTTGGAACTATGAATGAATTACATATTATGAATATACATAAATTTAGAAAATAGAAAAAAATTTAAATGACTATATGAAAATATAAATAATACAACTATAATTGTCCAAGCCATATGTCACACATAGGGCAGTTTGGAACTTTGTGTGCTGGACAAGTAAATAAAATTCTAATGTGAATCATTAGACTTCTAGTTATTTCTATTTTTACTGTTCTGTTTTTGTATAGCTTTGATATTAGTCATTGATAAATATTGATTCTACTTTAAATAATTTGATCCTGTGCTTTATAATTCTTTGACCATGTGATGAGCCATTAACATTTCTACAATAAATGTAGAAATTTACTAGTGTAAATAAACTAGTGTGATGAACACCAATGTTACATTATGTCTCATTTTCATACTTTCAAGTGTATTTTACTTCCCAGTTACTAACAACAGAAGGTCTTTAGAATCATGAATGTTGATCAGTGCATCAAATTTTTATGTAAGAACTTGAAAAATTGTTACTAAAACTCTTTAATTCCATGTACAGAGTAAGACTCTAGGTTACATATGTCTTAACTCAGAAATAATAACATTCTTTGAGATATACTTAAATTTAGTTCAATTACTTAAGATCAAATAGTTATTTTGTATAAATTCAATTTCAGGGCCTTGATGGTATATATTATACTTTCTGGAATGCAAATATGAATTATAATAGTATGTCCAGTAAATTTATAATATATTAGTTCAAGTAAAATATAATTTTTAAAACAAAAAAGGATGACTAATATGTTATTTAGTGCTGCTGGTATATTTTTGTCATAAATTAAAATACCAGACTTTGTTAATATGATATGTTAGTTGGGAAGGTGTTCCTACTGTAATTTCAATAATGTGGGTGGTGAATCAGGAGACTTGCCATAAGTGGGTTTAGCCATCTTGGCCTACTCAAGTACAGAACTGAGCTGCATTCAAACTCTGTCTCAAACAGCAACAGGAAAAACATCTATAGAACCCTTTTTAAAAAGTAAATTTCAGGGTGGGAGAGAGTAAAGCCATTGCATGACACACATGACTGCAGATCCCTAGCATCTCGTGAAGAACTAGGTGTAGTAGCTTCGCTGACAAACACAGTGAGATGCCCAATGTGACATTTCTGGGGACAAATAGCCAAGCAAGCCATCTCTGCTCCAAGAGCTTCTCTGTGTTCTGTGCTGTGAGCCTGGCACCTGGGATCCAAGCATCTCTGGCTGCTGTCTAGTCCACAGGCCGCCAAGATGCATTCACACGACTGAACCGCAATCTATAATGACGCATTGCTGAGAAGACCTGAGCTGCTCAATTTGCATGGAAGAATCCATGATAAGATTTATAGAATGCCGTCCAGCCATTTCTTGGTTGTGTTGAATTTGTCAGTGGCTACAGAACAGAAAACTAATTTAGAAGACCTGTTTTAAAAAGTAAAGTGGAGAAATTAGATACAATGGAGGGTGCTACCTCAATCATAAAATAAACTTAATATAACTCAACAACTTGGCTTTTGGTCTGTAAGTACTTTTATGCATGGACATGTGCACCTGCATGTACACACATAGACACACACACATACACACATACACACATTCACTCACTCACATGCACTCATATGCTTGTGACAACATGCTAGTAAGCTGCTTTGTTTTTAAAGTGAAATTTCCTTGGATAAATAAATTTGTATATTTACCAAATATTTGTGGAATTAAGTCTGTGGTCAGTGTGATCAGTTCTGAAAGCTGAAAAACTTGATAGTATTTTTTTTTTTAATAAAAGATGTCATGTCTTCCATGTTCTGACACTAGGGGGGATATTTATTGAATAAGGTAATTTGGACTGAGTGTAGTTATAGATACTTCATATTCAAAGAAAAGTCATTTAATAGCTGCATCATGTTAGTTAAGTGCAACATGGTTTCTGAGGTGTTCTCAAAAAATATTTCACTGTAAAAAGAGAGAAAGAAAATCGTCTTAAAAGAAATTCTTCAGTCAAAATGATTTTGATCCCAAAATTTCCCCCAAATTTCTACAACTTGGAGTTTTGTAGTGAGGTAGTAATCATTCCTGGTGTTTAGGTGGGTGAATACATCAATTTGTAAAATACAATGTCTCTCCATGGGTACACAATTCTTTGCTTCTAGTCAGAAGAAGAAATCAGTAAAGTACAAAGGCAGAGAAGAGAATCAATCAGGAAGGTTGAGTTTATAATGGTACACAATTAGCATTATAATAGCTGTTTATTTATACATTCTTAGTAGTTTTTTGGCAGGTTGACTATGACATTTTAACCATAGAGTTCACTTTATTTGTCCTGAACAAGAACATTAATTGCTGTGACAGCTTTATTTTCTCAGGTATTAATTTGGTTTTTCCCCTAAAAAGAAAATGCCATTCAATTGTTCTATTCAATCATGACCTAAACACCTTTCTAAACTTTTCATTTCTAAATTTAAAAAATGTGACTTTCCTTTTTTCCCTTTTTATTGACTCACATTTAAAATCCAACCTCACGTATGCTATTTTACCAATAATAGTCATTAACTTTCTTTCTAGCGCTCTATCAATCATATTTTAATAGGATTTCCCCCTCATTTTGCATGCTACCTCCTGTTCTTCCATTGGGAAGTCACTGCAACAAAAATATTGCTGACACAGGAACAACTTGAGATATGATTATCACCTGCACAGTTCTCCTGGGAAAGAGACTCAGGCTTCTTTTATTTATTTTTTATTTTTTAAAATTGAAAATAGATTTTTTCTTATGATATATTACAATTATGTTTTCCTCTGCCAAAAGTCCTCTGAGATCATCCAAACCTCTCTTTTCATCTGAATCCACATCTTTCCTGTCCCTCCTTAGGGGAGAAAAATAGTAACAGGTATCTAAAGAATAGCTCTGAAATAAAATTAGATAAAAGAAAGAAATCAGTATAGGGGAAAAAAAAGATGGCAGCGTGGAAAGAAAATCCACAAGGGTGGTGCCTACTTCCTTTCTCAAGGCTAAGGCTCCATTGACACCTGTGCAGGCTCTAGGCCAGCTGCCAAAGTCTCTGTCAGTTAATGTGAGTGACAGTCTAGCCAGGTTTACAAAGCTTTGTTTCCTAGGTGTCCTCCATTCCTGCTGGCTCTTAAAGTCCTTGTGCCTTCTCTTCTCCAAGGTACTGTAAACCATGAGAGGAGGAACGTGATGGAAATATACCAGATAGGAATGCGTGTTCCAAGGTCTCCCACTCTGAGCACATGGTCTGGCAGTGAGTTCCTGTCTCTGTTCCCATGTACTGAAGGAGGAAGTTTCAGGATGCTGGATCTATAGGTACAGCAGAATGTCACTAGGACTCATTTACTTGCTATTTTCCCTCAGTGAAACATGATTATTTGGTTCTCTCCTAGGTCCTTGGCATATGTAATCTTTGTCTTGTGCACCAAGCAGTGTCAGAGATGGGTTCTATCCCATGGACTGGGCCTTAGATCTTGCAGTTTAGAATAAGTCACCATTAAAGATGAATTTGGAGCAGCATGGGTGTTGGCCTTCCTGCTTTGGTAGAATGCGGAGTATATTCCAGTACCACAAGTACTAGGGATGCTATGGGATGTTCTCAAGACATTTTTAATCAACAAGCGTGAAGAATTATAAACAGCATGGATTGATATAAAATTATAGGCCACAGGCATGGACTGAATTGAAGTACATGCATGAAGGCAGCTTATTCAGCACTCTGTATTCATTAGTGTGTAGGTAGCAGCTGTTTCATAGTGGTACTACATAATTTTCATTTTCATAACTTGGTCACTTTTACCTTATTTCGGGCATTAACTTCAGCAAAGATGTAACAAGTTGAATATTTTTCTTATTGGAGAATTTTATGTTTTATCATAAACTGCAAATTCTCCTCTTAAAGATATTCCCTACATCTGAATGATTAGTATTATGCTGACATCGAAATTACTATGATTGTTTTACTACTTCTAACTTAAAAAATAAAGATAATCTACATGTTATTTTTATTGGTCTTTTAATCTTCTAATGTATTTCTTAAAAACAAGCTTGGATATACATTTAGATTATGCAAGAGATGGAATCTTTATTTCCTCAGCCTATTTGTAAGCATGGAAATTAAAGTGAGTGAATGAACAGTGAAGAATATCTCCCGGACCACAGCCCTCTCATAGCTGTCTGCAAAAACTAAAGCTCATTAGTAGGGTGCTGATCCTGCTGCACTACAATTGCTCTCTCACTTTCTCTACTCACGTCATGGTGAACTTAGCCTTTGTCTTCCCTTTCACTCCTCTCAGTTAGTTGTCTCTGAGGTTTTGGTGGCTCTAGGTGAAATATGAACATGAGTAAGGACCCAGAGCTTGCCATTTGCTCTCCAATATTGTGGAGAGATATTTACCAATACAATTCTGACTTAAAATAGGCTTTGGCATGGTCAGAAGTAGGCAAGGATGTATTATGCTCAGAAGTGGTCAAGTGTTTACTATGACCAATGTAGACTGCTGTCTATGTGTAGGTGAGGGCAGGCACAAGATAAGGTGAGAGCCTGAGCCGGGCAGTGGTGGTGCATGCCTTTAATCCCAGCACTTGGGAGGAAAAGGCAGGCAGATTTCTGAGTTTGAGGCCAGCCTGGTCTACAGAGGGAGTTCCAGGACAGCCAGGGTTACACAGAGAAACCCTGTCTCGAAAAAAAAAAAAAGTGAGATTCCGTGATTGGGCAGTGGAAAAGGAAGGTGGGCTGAAATTTTTAGAGAAGAGTACAGAGGTATAGAGAGGTGGGGGAAGGGAAGGACAGGAGGAGACAAGATGGAACCTAGAGGAGAGGAAGAGGAGCCAGAACCACACTGTCCTGGTAGCCATACGTATTGGGGATTTCTTAGATGATTAAATAATAAGTGGTGTGCGTTTGCTCCATCTAGGTGTGTAGCTTGTGTTTATACCAATTGAGTTCTGAGTTCATTGTGCCAACGTTTTACTAATACACTAATATAAATCTGACTGATAAATTCAAGCCTCTAGAGTTTTGATTTTACCAGGTTATGGAGATTTGTGACAGCTAACCACAGGAGCCAGATGGCTGGGAATGTGAGCAGAATCCACAGCAAGAACACCGGGAGATGGGCGGTTGCTACATGAGGCTAGCCATGGAGGCTGCGAGACCGCTGGGGCCAGAGAGTAGCCAGCAGTAGTGTGGAATGGTGCCTCTTTTATATTTCATGCAACAGACCAGGCAGTGTGTAATGTGTGTAGAAGTGGGTAAGCATGTACATGTACATGAACTTCTTGGAATGGTACATCCTTATGCATGTCTGAGCATGCTACAGTCTCACTGCTCTTCACTGTACACTATCATCTACTTCTGAGCGAGCATAGCATGCCCGTACCTACTCGACCATTCACTATTTCTCTCTTTTTACTGTCTCATATGTTGGAACTGGCATTTGAGTGTCTCAAACTACTGTTCCCAATGTTTTTACTCTCATAAACAATAGCATGCCTATTATACTTACATTGACTAAAACCAAGTGCGTTGTGTTTTGAAACATAAAAATATACATGTGACATAATTTATAATAATTTGTATTCATCATCCCATTTTCCTCATGATGATTCACTATGTCAGACATTTTCATTTTTATTTAATACATTTAATATATTTAATATATTCAAGTATATTCAAGTAGAAGGAAAAGTTTGATAACTTCACCTTATTTTCATAAGTTAAGGCTTATCAAAAACAAGAAGACAAACATCAAAAAAACACAGATAGAAAGGTATAATCAATGAAAAGTTTGAAATTAATTAAATACAAATGGAAAACAACAATATAAATAATCAATAAAAAATAATTGTTTTATGAAAAGATTAAGATGAACCTCCGTCTTCTTAAGATTACAATAGCATTATATTCCTCTTTATTTTCTTCATCCAAATTCTGTCATATATTTCTCCTTTCTCTCTTTTTAACTCATTGCCTTTAGAAAATTAATATATTTAATATATCATATTTAATAAATAAGACTTAATTTTTAAAATGAACATATTAAAAGCCAAACATTTTAGATGTGTAAATGCCAACTTGGCAGAACTCCACTGATATATGCTCTTGGATGTGGCCGATCTATTTAAGTTTTCTTTTGCTGCCTTTCATGATCCATTTTTAGGCTAGGAAAACAAGATAGAGAACAGAGCTCCTCTCTGTACTATATGTACTATATAATAAACAAGTGTGCTTCAGCGAGCAACTTAAGTTAGCTTGATCCAAAGGCTTCATTTAGACTATGGGTCAAGAAGAATTTTATAAAATTTGATCATTTGAGTCATGTTCGCCTTTCCTTAAAGACATTCAATAATTGTTTTCTACTTTTTTTAAGTTCTCTTTGATATTATGCATTTTAATTTTTATTAAGCATACTCTGAGAAAAACTCAGAAAGATAACATTGAGAAACTTGAAAAAAGTATAAAACACCAGACCTGTGAATGATAAGTATAGATGGAAAAGAAGCCTAACCAGGACATAAGGACATAAAATAATTTCAAAAACAAAATCAGAGAGGATGATTTCCCTAAATTAAAAAAAAATATATCTATCAAATCAAATATAGAAAACATAAACATGGAACCATGTTGGATACAGGCCCCTACCTGGATGTTTCTTTGCAGAACCTGTTTGCTTCAAGACAGGATGTTATGTTCTGCAAGGAAAAACATCCTATCTTTTGCAGTTCGGCCCATTTGCAGATGACAATGCCTCAGCCCCAGTCAGGGGTTTCCTTCTTGTATTTTTTCATCCTCCCATGCTACTCAGTATAAATTGAGCAGAGAGGAATAAAAATTGGCATTCTCCCTTGACGAACCACCGAGTCTGTGTCTTCTGTTAAATCCCCCAGGCATATGACCAACTCTTGGTACTGTGACAGGTTCCACTTGCAGAACATAATATCCTGTCTTGAAGCAAACAGGTTCTGCAAAGAAACATCCAGGTAGGGGCCATATCCAAGAGAACCAGAAAAGAAACACCCCATGCCAAATAATGTTTGAAATAATAAATATTCATAAAAGAGGATATTGAATGATTTTTGATAGAAAGACCAAGTACATATGAATTCTGAGAGTTTCAAAGACATAGGAGCCTGGATCAATGTTTCACAAGTTCTAACAGGCCACAGATGATTTTCTGTACCATTATACCTAGCAAGTCTAGCAGTCCTGATCAATTGAAAACAAAACATCCATGAGAAAAATAAGGTAAATTTTCCACATAATCAGATCTATAGAGATTACTAGAAAGAATATTTTGGTTTGAAAAGATAGTTAAAGGCACAAAAAAAAATAGAGAGCACAAATAACAAACTCATTCCCTGTCACTCTGGAAATCAGTAGCTATTTTTTTAAACATCTATGAATAGATCTACCACAGGATCAGCTCTACAATACTTAGCATGTATGCAAAGGATGCCATGCCTATTAAACTATAGTATTATTGTGTCACCTTATCTATGTTCATTGTTGCTTATTCACAAGAGCCAAGGGAACAGAAACAGCCCAGAGATGCATTAATCAGTGAATGATAATGAAGAAGTGGTATGATTACACAATGACCTAGTAAGTAAAAAGAAACTACAAAGGTCACTGCTAAATATGTGTTACTGTACCTGTGCTTAAGAATGAAGGAATCTCTACCCAGTCAAGTAAACATTATGAATATCTTCTTTCATAATATTTATTATAGCTTTGACTATTTAGTCTTGATGTCTCATTTGGAATATAAGTCCTGCTCCCACTGTTAGGAATCCCACAAGAAGATCAAGCTACACAACTGTAACATATATACAGAGGGCCAGGGTAAGTCCTATGCAAGCTCCATGATTAGCAGTTCAGTCTCTGGGAGCACCTATGGGCCCAGGTTAGTTGATTATGTAGTTTCTCTTGTGATTTCTTTGGCTCTACTGGTTCCTTCAACCTTCCTTCCCGCTTCTCTGCAGAATTCTAGGAGCTCTGCCTGATGTTTGGCTGTGTGGTCTCTGAATCTGTTTCCATCAGTTGCTGGATACAAATTGATTCCTAATGATATTCTGCTATACACATCGATGGATGCAGTGGCTATCTGTTCTTGCTGCCTGTGGTTCTGGATGTAGAATTCTCAGCTTCTTCTCCAGCCTCATGGCCTCCCGCCTATTTGGCTGCCTGCCACTATGGATTAAGCCTTTGAAACTGTAAGCAATTCTTAATTAAATGTTTTGCTTCATAAGAGTTTCCCTGGTCAAGGAGTCTCTTGAAGCAATAAAACATTGATTAAGACAGTTCCACGTAGTTTCAGCCATTAATATATTTATTCCCAGGTGTATGACCTTATTGGGGAAAGCTTAGGGTATATGGCATTACTGTAGAAAGTGTACTTCTGGAGACAAACTTTGAGGTTTCAAAAGCCAGATGTCATTTCCAGTTTGTTTTCTACTTCAATTTGTGGTTCAACATATGTGTTCTAAGATTCCATCTCTAGTTTCTATGAATTTCTGCAGCCACACCTTCCTGACTTGATAGTAGTGGATTCTTATCTCTCTGGAACTGAGAACTCAAAATTAATTCTTTCTATTGTTAGATGCCTTGCTCATGATGTTTCATGATAACAATAAAAAAATAACTAAAAATATCTATGACAGATTATTACACTCTGTTTAGAAAACCATTTCATGGCTTTGCCTTACAGAATAAAAGGCATGGTATACTTTCCAAAAGTATTAATAATTTTAAGTCTTTGAGGATATTTTCAAATGCCCTTTAAATTTCATTATTTTCATTAGCTAATTAAAAAATAGTAAATCTCTGGGGTAATTTTTAAGACATCTTTTTAATAAGCATAATACAATCCCACCACTTAAAATTTTAGATACCTAAACTTCTCATCATTCTTATTTGTGACTCTCCTTCAGCTGAGCTCTGATTCTTTAGACCTCGCCTTGCCACAGATAACCACACCTCTCTGCCTACCTCCTGCTAATTACCACGCCTCTCTCCAAGTTCCAGTTACGCCGGAAGTCCCACCTCCAGAGACTGAAGGAGAAATTGCTGATTGGGCCAAGATGCTGACAAACTTGGGGGAGGGTTTTTTGCCTTACCTATTCTAACTGGTTTTGCTTGTAACAACTTGTAATGAATGAAATATGGCTGATTGATACACATCTGTGTTGGCTAAATTTTATGAATCCTTCCACGCGGTTCTGGTACCAAAAAATGGCTTTCCAGGTCCTGACCCCATTCCAGAAAACCCATTCGTATTTGTGGCTGCTGGATGGCTACACTTATTCATTCTTAATTAATAAATACAATTATACTTTAATAGCTGCTGTTAGGCTCTTATTATTTTTCAAGTTATTAAAATTAATTTTCATGAGTATACTTCAAAAATTTTAAGCTAGACTTGTGGATATATAATTTTAATTCCAGCTCCTTGAGAGATTGAGGGAAGAAGAACACTTGAGTTCAAACGATTTGAGCTGCCTTTTATCAAGCCACACTAGTTTGGCCATCAATATGGTAGTGATATCTGTATGGTTAGGAACAACTATGCTGCCAAAGGAGAGGTAAACAGATCCAGGTAAATAATGTCCTTATAGATGAGTATAGGGGGTAACAAATCTAAACAATGTACGACTCAATTCTTTGTGCCAGAAAATGTATAATCTGCTCATTCTAATAAAATACATATGGTAAAGAAACAGCAAGCTGAATTGTGATTTGATGTCAATTTTTATTCTCGAGATTTGATTGGGTCAAAGAGAAGAAGCAAATAAAAATATGCTGGCAGCCACAAGCATGGCATTTTCAAGTTCTTGCTGCCAGCACTAAATTTTATAATTCTAACTTGTGAGTATATCCATCCCAATTACACATTCTGAGATTGGGGAATTGGTCATAGATGTGTGTCAAGAAACCTCTCTTCCAATTGTGAGTCATATTTTCATCAAGGACTATTAATAATATGACACACATAAGTCCCTAGAGTGAATGGAGAGCCACAGGCTTTTTGGCGATCTGTGGAATCAATGCCAGTTCAATATCAGTTTGTAATAAGATCCCAAAGCTCTGATTATTTCCTTTGCCTGTGGAGTTACCCTTGTATATGGGTCTCTTTGAAAACAAGAGGGAAAACCTCGGTAGGGTAGGAGAGGCCTATTACTATGAAACATGGTCTCTCCTTCATTCAATGGGTACTGGATCCATTTATTTAAAAAATAAATTTGTAAATTCTTGAGGAGCATTGATTTTTATATTCATTATTCTGAAAAATTTCAGGGTCTGTTTTCTCACAACCTCCAAGAAATACATCTTATTATCAATGATGCAGATTTCTTTAAGCTTAAAATATGGGAAAATGACCATGAAGTAAATGGAATTAGGAAATAATAAACAAGTACATGTATTCCAATATTTTAAAAAGTGGACATCAAGACAAAACTATTAAGAGATGATGAGGAATATTTCATGCAGAGAAATCTGCAAGAATGATATTAGAATTCTGACCTGTACATACCATGCATAGGTGGACCTAAATTATAAAAGAAATCAATTTGATCTAAAACCATAGATTAACCTCAAAACCACAATACTAGGTGGCTTTAATATCCCACTCTAATCAATATATATGTCTTCTGGACAAAAATAAACAGAAAATAACTGGAGTTAAATGACAACATCAATAAAATATATCTGGTAGATATTTATAGAACATTTTGCCCAAGTGCTAAGTATTACACAATCTTCTCAGCCTACAGAACTTTTACCCCAAGGACCACATATTAAAATGCGAAGCAATTCTCACAGATAAAAGAAAATTTAAATAACATCATGTATTCTACTTGAACCCAATGCAATAAAGCCAGATATTAACTACATTAGAAGGAACAGAGGTACAAAAACTCATGCAAACTAAGCATCATATTTTACTAGGCAATAATTGGAACAAGGAAGCAACACTCAGGAGGAAAATTATGTCAGAGTTTTTTAATCTATTAAAATAATCATGTGATTTTTGTCTTTAAGTTATTTATAGAATTAAATATATTTTTATGAATGCAAGTTAAACAAATCTTGTAATTCCAGGATAAAATAATCTTGATCATGGAGGATGATGTTCTTGATACATATTTACTTTGTTATTATGTTATTGTTAGTAAGGATATTGCATCTATGTTTATCAGTAATATTCATTTGTAGGGTCATTTTCATACATCGTGTTTAATATTAATTTTTTGTTTGTAAACCTTGTTTGAGTTTTAGAGTAAAACTGATTTAGTACAATGAGTTTGGAAGTGATCCTGCTGTTTATAATTTTTGGAAGACTTTAAGAAATTTTTTTTTGTAGTTCTTGGAAAGTCTGGTACAATTCTGTGAATCTGTCTGTGTCTGAACATTTTTTTCACTTGTTTATTCATTTATTTAAATATCTTTGTTATTTACTAAGTAATAGAAATGGGGCTATGATCTTGGATTATGATAAACAGAAATAAATATTTGAACCTTATAGAAATTATGTTTTTGTTTTAACATTGTCACTAGTTACTTTTGAGCACCTGTAAACAGATTATAAAAATAAGTTTCTCTTTTTTTGATATTTTCTTTATTTACATGTAAATTTTTCCTTTTTCAGTTTCCCCTCCAAAAAAACAAACAAACAAAAAAACAAGAATAAACCCCTGTTGCCTCCCCCTTCCCCATGCCTGCCACCCCACCCTCTCCCACTTATTGGACCTGGCATTCCCCTACACTGGGGCACAGAACCTTCACATGGCTGAGGTCCTCTCCTCCTATTGATGATCGAATTTGCAATCCTCTACTATACACATGCTGCCAAAACAATCAGACCCACCATGTGCAGTCCTTGGTTGGTGGTTGAGACCCTGGGATCTCTTAGGATACTAGTTAGTTCATATTGTTGTTCGTCCTAAGGGGCTGCAAACCCCTCAGCTCCATAGGTCCTTTCTCTAACTCCTGCTTTGGGGACCGTGTACTCAGTTCAATGGATGGCTGTGAGCCTCTACATCTGTATTAGTCAGGTACTGGTGTCAACATTTTTAATGAGAAAGCTTTTTGATGTTGTTTCAATGTCTTCTTTAGTAAATGAGTCTCTTTAAATTGTTGGTCTCAGATTAGTAATTGGAATTAGTTAAGAAAGGGGGGAGGGAACAGGGGTTTGTTTTAGTTTTTTTTTTTTTAATTTTCTTTTCTTTTCTTTTTTTCTTTTTTTTGGAGGGGAACCTGGGAAAGGAGATATTGTAAATAAAGAAAACATCTAATAAAAATATATATATAAAAGAAATTTAGCTATATATTTTAGATTTCCCAATAGGCTTTTAAAATATTCCCTCATAACATTCTGTACCCTGTATTTACTTGATGTCTGCTTTTGTCTTTACTCTTTTAACTCAGAACAAAACATTCAAATATATAAGCCTATGAGATCCCAGTTTTTTTAAACCGTCATAATATATGAGTATGTGATTCAGTGTAAAGAACTTCCCTGCGTTGCTGAGTTAAATGTGTATACTTTGTCATTTAGGTAGTATATTCTGTAGATAACCGTTTTGTCATTTTATATGAATGGAATGGCACTTAATTTTGTGGTTTTTATGTTTAATTTTGTCCAGAAGACTTTTCTATTGAAAAAAAGTGGAGTGTTGAAATATCTTACTATTATTTGGTTTGTGTTCATCTGTATGTCTTTAATGCAGCTAATATGCTTTTTTTTTTATGAAATTGGTTGCAGCAGCATTTGGTGCATATATGTTTATTATTGCCACATTTTCAAGATTAATCCATCCTTTGATTAGAATGATGTGCTCATTTTGTCTCTTCTGACTAGTTTTATTTTAAAGTTTTTTGTGGTCACATATTAGGAAGGAATTGCCTTCTTGCTAACACTGAAATAATGAGGTTGCTTAGAATGTAATAATAAGAAACATGTAACTTGAGAACTTAAGAGATGAGGAAAGAAGAAAACAACAGAAACATCTGCAACTGTCAGTGGGGAGAAGAAAAAGTTCCCACAGTTTAGAGCATCACAAAAAGGGAGCAATTGGCCATGACAAATAATACAGAACGGACAAAGCAGATGACTCCTCAGAACTGGCAAATGGAGCAACAATACAGAGGTTATTGGCAGCTATCAGAGGAACAGTGTTTGTGGAAAAATGGAAAGTGCTTATAGAAAAGGCAGTGACAGGCAGAAAGGACCTCAGTATTCAAATAGGTCAAGTGGTGTGAAGTAATCACACAGATGTCACTGATATAATAAACCTGAAACTCAGAAGCCAGGAAATGTCTCAGGGCATTCATCATCCTGATAGAGTCCGAATGCTCTAAGAGAAGTCAGAGAGATTTGAAGAATGACAGCGACCCAACCTGCCAGTGCAAGCTCAAGTGCCATGGGATTCAGGCAAGCAATACTGCAGCCCCTGACCAAACACCATAGCTCAGGGTACTGCAATATGACCAAATTTAATTCAAATTTGAGTGATTGGAGCTAAATGTTGTTACTAAACTTACAAACATCAGTGGATAAGAGCATGGAGTTACATACATGCTCTTTGAAGAGACTCAAGACTTGTCTCACAGAATCCCTCAACCTTTGTGGTGTGATTCTTCACAGTTTAAGGGCATGATTGCCCCTCAGCCATGCCATGGACGCAAAACCTGAAGATCCATACCCAAAAGGCAGGTACACCTCACATGTGTCTGATTAAGGAAATGCCATTGGACACCAAAGATGCCCACAATTTCAAGTTCCTTGATATGAGCAGAATCCATGCTAGATTAGGGTAATATCCTGAGAGGAGTTAATAAATCAGCAAAAAGAACTATGCAACAAACAAGCATATTTATCAAGAGTTACAAATATTTAACTTCTCTCCCTTGATAGTACAAACATTGTTCTCTGAGCAGTCCTAAAATTATCAACATGAGTCACTGTTCATCAAAGAAGTGTATTAAGGATTAGCTCACATAACTTAGAACAAATAAACCAGAACTCCTCCTGAAACCAATAATCTGTCAAGAATATAAAGGCATCTATATCAAAGCAAAATGTGCTTAGTGTAACCTTGAATGCAGTATCTCAATGGGGTTGACTTCCTCTTTCTTCTCTTAGATGTCTACAGCAGTTGGTGACTAACCATTGAGATCTGAGGATTCTGTAATGCTTCAGTTTTTTAAAAAATAATTTTATTTATTTATATTTCTTTTTCTTTATTTTAAAATGTAGAAGTGTCCTGTTTGAATGCAAAATGTATACCATGTACGTCTTGGTACACCAGGAAAAAGTATTAGATTCACTGGAATTGGCGTTCTGATGTCTGTGAACCACCATGTTGGTGTTAGGAATTGGACCCATGTCTTCCACAAAAGCTAGAGGCACTTTAAACCATGGAGTCATCTCCAGGCTCTTCACAAACTTTTACATGACATAATGCTGCGTTTGTTGGTGTTACCTCTGGATTTTAAAGTGGTTAGGTGTTAAATGTTTCTGAAGGTATACTCCATCAGACACCCAGTTTTTTACTTTCATTTTCTATTAGTAAGGAAAACAGAAACTATCTAAAATTCAATAACTGTATAGTATAAAACTAGATTAATATTTACTGAAATGTTCAATTATCTTAAAATATCATCATTTTTCTCTGCCAATATTGATTTTTGAAAACAAAAGTCAGAGTCGATAGAAAGAAGGTTTTTTGGAGTTAATTACTCACTGCATTGCATAAACCAATGTATCATGATACCTATAAAATGGAGTCTCAGACAGTAAATTAAAGTGAGAACATTGACAGAGACAACCCGCCATGGTTTTTTGCTAATATTCCTTACCAGGAAGAGAAACAGGGCTTCAAGAGGGCTTTTCATTCCCGAATAAAAGCAGGAATTTTCTCCTGCATCCCCTGCTCTGTCTTCTGCATTCATTCTCTTTCTCCTGCTTCTCTGTTTATCTTCTCCATTTTTCTTCTCTTGCATCTCTGTAGAGTGCTGATACTAAAACTTTAAAATAAGAAAACACACAGCATATGTGTGTGAATGAATAAAATTGAGAAAGAAAACATATTTGAGAACCATAATATTAGATAAAAAATTGTAAACACAAATAATATTTGTAGTAGTTCTTTAATGCCAACTCCTAAATCTGTATCTTAATGTATTAAATGAAAATTGGTGCCTAACATTCCACTAAGATATAGCTTTATGATTGTATAATGTAACAAGATATTCCTTATAGACCGCACTGTACTATCTGCCTTATCTTGTAACGGCCTTGGCCTGCATCCTTGTAGAATTTATTCAGTTTCTGATACTTTCAGTTCTTTAGGGATCAAGCGTATATCCATGCAATGTCTGAATAGTTAAGGGTTATTTTGTTATTTTCCTTTTCTACACTTACAGTGGAGGTGGCTTTGTATCCAGAAGAACCCAGTATACTCACTCAGCAGCACACCGAGACATAGCCATAGGAGACACACTAGAACTTAGCAGACACACTGAGACAGGGGATTGCCATACATAGGCTTCTGCCAGCACAGGGACTCTCAGAGAGTTAGTACACTGAAGACATTGAGCTTAGGGTATTGGTGTCATTTTACATAAGTTGCTACATACTGAGGTGGTATTCAATTATTTCATGTTCTCTATTGTGTTTATATGAGGTCTCATTGAGAATAGTTTCTTTTATAAATCACTGAATAGCCCAGAATTCTTTGGTTTCCTGATTTACTCTAATTATAAGCAAATGACACTAGGGTCTGATTTGCACATCTTCTTGTCATAATTTTCTACTACACATATTCAAAGTAATATTCCTGTATTATTTAAGGCAAGATACTTGTTTTGATGTATTTTTATATTTATTATAATGTATTTTCCTTAGTAATACATACTTTAATAGTAAGGCAATGCAGTGAATGAATTGAACAGTAAAAAATATAGCGGTAAAATTAATTCTAAGATAGAAAAAAAGTAACTTTAAGAATTGTTTCATAGAAATTTAAGAGGAAATTTTAATACACACTCATGTGGTGGCTCTCCTATCACATACTAACATGATTACTGACAGCATCCCTGTCATGTCACAGTGGCACACTCTGCCCAGTTCCTTATAGCTTCTCAGAAGTGGCTCTAAGTCACAACACATTTTCATAATTTAATAAGAATGGCATTTAATAACGTATAGTGTTTAAGAATCAGTCTATCTTCCCAGTCTAGATTTTACACCACACAGCACATACACATTATGTGTATGGTCTCAAAGGTTAAAATTCTGTACCTCTTTTTGTTTTTTATAATGACAGATCAAGGAATAAACAAAAAATCAGACTACCAATAATTAGAAAGGAATTTTTCACAGTTTTATAAAATGATCATCTAAATGCCTTCTTCACCCACCTTTTAATCATGTCATCCAGCACATTAGATGCTCTGTCTTCTAGTGGATGGAAAGTTTTGGACTTTATCCAGATAAACACTATACTGACTTTGTTTTGTTTTTTTTGTTGTTGTTGTTTTGTTTTGTTTTGTTTGTTGCTTGAGCTCTAGATATTTAAAACAGTTACAAAGTTTTAACCTTTGAGAAATCCCACATGATTTAATAATAGACATGTGATGTCTGATATAAAAATCTAGCAGTAGGACAACAGACTGATTTGTTCAGACTGTCAAAGAACAGAAAGAGGATTTAACACATTGCAGCTTTATGACCTTCTCAGTTACCAGGGATAAAATGTGAATATTTTTCAACCAGTGTTGCTATTGAGGGAATTTTTTTTTTTACCAATAATAACTAAAATGTAGTACCTAAACCAAATCTTACCCACCAAATCAAATGTATTTCTTTTAGTTTATTTATTGGAAAGGCTGAAAGGAAATCACTCCAGCTGCACAGAGATTTCTATCTACAGAGTGCTGTAGTAGAGACTCATAAATTTTCTGACTGGCATATGGGAGTGTTCAAGACAAAACCTTGTATAATATAAAATCCATATGGCAATCTCTTGGAAACAAGACTTCAGATGGACTCAGAAAATATTCCACCTGTTTATGCAAAGAGTATTCAATTAATCTTCCTCAAACTCTAATGCTATATTGAATCTACAGGAAAAATTTATGCAGTTTCATATGCTTTCATATTTAATCATTCTCATCTGTCTTTCCTGTTATATTATGCTCATATTTTAATATGCAACACAAACTCTATATCCACTAAATTTTACATTCTATTCTTCATAAAGCGATACATGACTTTTGTGAATTAGTTATAATAAGATGAAAATATTGGAAGCCTGGGATGTTGAATATCTGTATTGTTTATATTATTTTTAATAATCAGATAATCCAAGATCCTAGGAAAAATGAAGTGAGACACATATAAACATAGATAAATATCCAGGAATATGCATATATATATTTATTATATGTAACAAAGTGAAACAACTTAGATTTTATATACTTGCAAATAAATGATGCTTGATAATGTACATTTATGGTATAAATGTAATATTATAGAAGATATTAAAATGAATAAATACATGTAATATTATGGAAGATCATACTTAATTGTAGACATCACCAAAATGATATTATCTGTCATCATTGCCACTTAATTTGTGACTTTTACTAAGTATGTTACTTAGCCCCATGGTTATTTCAGATAATTTATTATTAGTTTAAAATAAACATAAAATAAACATATTAAGTAATATTTAACAAATGATTTCTAACTGCAAATCATTTAATAACTCATACCACTCTGAGTTTAGTTTTATTAAATTTAGTATGTAGACCATAAAAATGTGAACAAATGATAGAACTCATCATTAAGTCATCTATCCAAATCTACATAGGCAAAAATATATCTGAAAACTATGAAATATTTTCAGATTATTCTACAAGGTTCTAAAATGTACTCTTTAAAAGCAATACAATTTACTTGAAAGAAAAATAAAAATGAATTTTGTTATAATTTATTAAGTGTAACTTAAGAAATGAATTCAATAGAAACATATTTAAAGGTAAGAAAACTGTGAAACTTGCATCTACATAAATTATAATAAGAACAAGTTACTATTAGAGCAAGCCAAACCAAATTAGTCATAACAATTAGAGCACAGAAATATACAAAGAAAGTTTAAAAATCAAAAATCCAAAGCCTTGGCTCTAGAAAATTCCTTGGGTACATTTCAAAGTGGTGGTAAGATTCCTCTCCCCTCCATGAAGAAGAGATTTCTGACTTTTATATAGATTATCAAATCAATTCCATTTGAACCTGTAAAGGCAGTTTAGCACTTATCAGTGAGGATCTGGGTTTGATTTCCCACACTGACGTGGAAGTTCACAATTGTCCGTAGCTCCTATGACAAGAAACTGGATATCCTTTTCCAGCCTCTGCAGGAACTTGGCTCATGAGATACTCCAACATACATGCAGGAAAAGCATTTGTACAAACAAAAACTCTAAAATAATTTTAATAGTCTTATTTACATATTAAAGTCAACCAATAGAGAATGTTGAGAAGAGCATATATTAGCTTGCCTAGTATGCAGATTTTAATATGTCAATTTTTCCAATCTATTAACAAGCACTTGGATGATTTGTGTCTCTGTATTTCATTAATTTCTCATGAATTTGGTGTTGCACATATTTGATTACTTTGGTTTAGACAGCTCTTAAATATTTTGTTATTATAACTGAGGAGTATTTTCTTAATTCCGTTTCATAAACAGACAATTTTTATTACGTAAAATTGATGATGGTTTCTGTGTAGTGATTTTGCAATCTTATATTCGCTGACTTGTTTTAATAATTTCAGCCATTTGGAGACTTTAAAGCATACCTTCACCTCTGTCAATGATAGAAGCTGCCAGACCTTCCCTATGTGGGTGTTCCTGGTTCCCTTTTCCTTATTAATAGTTACGACAGGAAATTTCTTTTATTAAAAAAAAGATTTTTTTATTAATTTCTTAACGTGTATGCCTGTGTGTGCTTCTAAGTACCCCATGTGAGCTAGTGCCCCCAGAGTCTTGAAAAGTGCATCATGTCTTCTGGATGAGGACCTATAGATACGGGTACTTCTGAGTGGAGAGTTGTAGGTTCTAGGAACGTAACATGCTCTTCAAGAGCAGCAAGTGCTCGTGACTATCGAGCCAGCTTTCCAGCTCTGAGGAGTAGTTTCTCTTTAGTAAAATGCTATTATTAGCTTTTCCCCAGCTCATGGGTTCTATTTTCCATAATAAATGAAAAAGTTTACATAACATGTTTAGAAAATGATAAATTTAACTCAAAACTTACTATACCTTTTGTTTATTTCTTATGCTTACATGTGTAAAATACAAATTCTTAGTTAAACTAGGTACTAAACAGAAGTATTTGTTTGTTAGGACTTCAGTACATTCTAGCACTGACATATGCTGTAGAATGAAGGTAGGAAATTGTGCATATAATTAAGTGAAAATTCTGGGCACGCTCTTATACCGAGTTCATTATACAAAATGTTGGTTTTAATCCTTAGTTAGAAGTAGCTTAAATAATGCATGAAAAGTAAAAAAGCTCATCAAAATGTTTTGTTTGGCTTAAATTTATTTGCAGTGTAATGTTGACTTGTTGAAAGTTAATTGCACATAATTGCCCATTGTTCACAGATGATAAGACCCTAGGGGACTATAACCCAACCACCATTTTAATGATGATGCTAAATCATACATAAATAAATCCTCATTTTCTTTTAGATACTATAGAAAATCAGTAGTCATTTGTTCCCAGCACAGATATTTGCTAAAACACTCTGTTCTAAAAGAACACAATTGGGAGCAATTAAGAGTTCCATTTCCAGTACAGACATGGTGTTCACAATGATGTGTAATTCCAGTTCCATGGATAGATCACCCTCTTCTGGCCTCTGTGAAAATTGTATTAATGTGGAGCACAGGCATACACCCAGAACAATTAAAATATGTAAAATAATGAAATAAAACTAAAAAATCAAATGTAAGAATATATAAAATTATGTATATACGTATAGAATGTATTCGCTTTTGATGTTCAAATCTTTAAATTTACCTGGTAGTGGTGGTGCATGCCTTTTATCCCAGCACTTGGGAGGTGGAGGCAGGTGGATTTTTGAGTTCGAGGCCAGCCTGGTCTACAGAAGGAGTTCCAGGATGCTATACAGAGAAACCCTGTCTTGGAAAACCAAAAAAAAAAACAACAACAACAACAAAAAAAAACAAAAAAAAACCAAAAAAAAAAAACCTTTAAATTACAAACCCTGTTGGCATAATCAATACAACGTATACATTCTCAGTGCTATCTGTAATATTCAGACTGAGTGGATACAGTTCAAACATTCATTGACTAGTAAGCACTACATGTTTTTCAACATGTTGATGTTTTTAAATTCTTAAGTAGGTTATTTATTATGAATTTAGTTCCTTTAGAGAATTTTTAAAAACTAACATTTCATAAGGCACTTATAAAATACTGGAAAAAAAATGTTACTGGCTAAAATAATGAGTTCCTCTCCTCTTCTGACTGGTCCTAGATACATGCTCCCTTCCTTCTCACACACAACACTGTATCCTATGTACATATATTGAGTCCAGTCTGTGCTTTCCATATCCTCAGAGAGGAGTGGCCTTCCTCTCCAATGTATTCAACCTCTCAGGGGCACAATCAACTCTCCCTTTCAGCAGCTATTAATTGCCAAAATTCCTCATCTATGGGAGGGATTTCATTTCTACCTCTGCTCTCCATGGGGATATTTGGTCTGAGATGAGCTTCTAAAAGTGCATGCTGTCACAATCACTGTGAGTTCATATGTGCAGCCCTCCTAATATGTTTGGAAATCATTGTTTGCTTCATTCATTCACCATGCCTGCTTTTAGTCTTTCTGCCTTGTCATTAACAATGATCTCCAAGCTTTGGCAGTGGACATATGGTAGATATGTTTCATTCAGGAGTGAGCATTCTGCAGTTTCATACTCTCTGCATCTTGGCCATGTTCCTTGTGTCAACTGCCATGCTCCTCTGAGGAGGGCTGGGAGACGCATTAATCATCTCTCAAACGTAGGGCAAGGCTGACCATTTGGTAGTGGAGTGCCGACTCAAGTGTTCTTCCTTGAACACTCTTTTTCCAGCTCTAGGCATACATTAGTTACCTGTAGCCCATTTGTAGGGTGGAGGGCTCATGAAAATTTCACCCATCCACTTTAGGATGCTTAATGTTGTCCTTCTTCAGCTCATAGTTAGACAGATATGTTGGTGAAACTTTAGGGATGTATGTATGCATGTATGTATGTATGTATGTATGTATGTATGTATGTATCTATGTATGCCTAGTTAATATAAAAAGAGGAGATGTGTTTGAAAAAGAATAAGAAGGGGTTTGGAAGTAAAAGTGGCCAGTGGAAATGGTGCTATTTATTATAATCTTGAAAAATAATAGTAATATTTATGTTAGGCAAAAGAGGTCCCAGATGCCAGGGAAGTAAGAGGCTCTCAGGACTCAATGGGGATGTGATTAGCTGAAATTCCCATCAAAGGGGAGGGAGAAGCTGTAGAGACCATATGCAGAGGTTAGGTAAGGTCTGTGGTTGGGGGATGGGGGCCACCCACTCATCTCCAAAATTTTAACCCAGAATTGCTCCTTGTCTAAAGGAAATATGGGGACAAAGTGTGAAGCAGAGACTGAAGGAATGGCCATCCACCTAGGGATCCATCCCATATGCAGACACCAACCCCAGACATGATTGTGGAAGCCAAGAAGTGCCTGCTGACAGGAGCCTGATATAGCTGTCTCCTGAGAGGCTCTGCCAGAGCCTTTCATATACAGGTACAGATGCTGTCAGCCAACCATTGGACTGAGTAAAGGGACCTTAAGGAAGGAGTTAAGGAAATGACTGAAAGAGCTGAAGCGGTTTGCATATGTAGCAAAGGACAGCCTTATGTGGCATCAATTGGGAGGAGAAGCCTTTGGTCCTGGGAAGGCTCAATGCCCCAGTGTAGGGGAATGCCAGGGTGGTGAGGAAGTAGGTGGGTTGAGGAACACTTTCATAGAAGCAGGAGGGGGAGGATGGAATAGGGGGTTTGTGGAGGGAAAACTGGGAAAGGGGATAACATTTGAAATGTAAATAAATAAAATATCCAATAAAAAAGGTAAAAAATACCTTTCACCAGATTTTTCGGAAGACATAGTTATTTTCTCTCCTTTGAATGATGAAGCAAAGTCTCTCACAGGGAATGAGCAGCGTTAATGTGCAGAGAAGGGGGTGGGACATGGGCAGAGAAAACATTCACATTATGATTTCTTTATTCTAAACTGGGGTCATCCTGGTAAAGTTTTTGACTATTTTCAAGAGTCCTTATGGCGTTAAACATCAAGTTTGCTTGATGTTTGATAATGTAATAATCTGGCTTCCGAAGGCAAATATTTTGCTTTTTTAAACTGATATGGACAATGGCTCTTTGGGTAGAACATTAATTCTTCTTTACTTGTATCCAAGGGGAAGATTTGAAATGCAAAGCAGTAGAATTCAGAGTGCTTGAAGCATATTTTCTCAATTTCCTTCCTATGTATACAGAAACTCCTGTTTAACATAGAAGAGAACTAGAGGGTGATATGGAGATAATTCATTTATTTCTTCTTGCACCCAGTGAAAGCTACCATAACTCAGTGCTGTCTTCTGTCCTTCACTCTGAGGTCACGTGAGAGATCATAGAAGAAAAATAAATGTGTCTGGAAGCAAATGAGCACTAAAATTGCTCCCACACACTGGTCACAGGAAGCTCTATTTCCTGAGCACTGCTGTGTGTGAGATGATGGGCAGAGATATTGACAGAATATAAACATGCAGATATAGACTCTAGGAGGACCAAAAGAATCATATTTAAAAAGACTCTACTCTATGTGCTTCATGGGTGTTTTGAAAAATGCAATTGCAATCCTTTTAAAATAAATGATTTTTTTTTCTATATTTCTTCCACTTTCCTGAATCTTTTAAGTGCACCCTTAAGCACTCTTTTAAAAGCAATGCTACTATTCCACAGGGCTCTGTGTTCTCCTTATACCTGTCTCCTGGATGCTGACTGCTGAGGTTTTAATGATTGATGGTTGATGTATGTGGTCAAATGAACACAATGCCCACTCAAAGCATTAGGTATATAGATCAATTGAGTTTTGTCCTGTGTTCTAAAATGAAACACACCATTCTTGCAAAACGCCTGAGACACAAAATTTCCTTTGGTTCCATTCACATTTCTAGTTGTCCTTAGCATCAGATGGAAGCTGGTACAGAGTGTATCACACTTACTATGTATCACCTGAAAAAAAAAATCCACAGCTCATGGATAACAGATCTTGGTAACAGTCATGTAATAGTGACTGATGAATCAAGTCATGAAGACCAAGCCTGCTGGGATTGAACTACTGTTCTGAATCTCAGGTTAAAATAAACTGAGCACAGTTTGTCTGTATTCTTTGGAGCATTTCCTCTAAATCTTAGCAACCTGTTCCATTCCTGTCACCAGGCAATTGTCTAGCTGCTACATGGAATTTATTATGTGGTCAGCTCTTGTCACCTTTCAGAGTTCCATTTCATTATGATGAATATCTTGGATTCAGTGATCATCTCCTGGTGCAAAATTCTTTGAGGACATTGACTGTTAGGGATTTTCATATTTAGTTCTATAATTGTAATGTTTGCTTTACATTGAAGAATCTGAAAGAACTGCAATTATTTGGAACTGACTTATTAAATATATCAGGCCAAGAAACTCTTATGAAGCAATTATGTAGGACAAAGACTTTAATATTCATTTTATATTAAAGTAAACTGAGAAATGGGAAACTAGGCAAAATACTTGAGATTTATTTTTAAGAAAATAGGTATTGATACTTTGATGACAAAAGAAGTGAGACCCAGTAAATGGATTATTTAGAAATATTAACCATTATTCAGTGTTGCTTCTGAAATGTGTACATGTAGTTAAATAGTTAAGTACATAGCATAGGTATTTAAACTATTGAACTATCTATAAGCATATATTGTCTCTATTAATGGTATATTTAGCTCTGCATATTTAATCTGAATGAGGATTGTTAATCTTTTTTCAGTGTAATGTTTTATGATGTAGCTTGTACTACTATTATGATGTAATATAGTTCACCAGGTAAGATGCTTGATATTCTTGCTATAGACCAGAGTTTAACTCCCAAAACACACAACATATCGCTCACAATCACCTCTAACTATAGGAACCCATTGTCCTTGTAAGGACTATGTGGACATCTGAATGTTCACATACAGAAATAGAAATTGGTAATAAAATTTGAAAATAAAAAAGAAATAAAAGGAAAATTAATGGAAGAATTTTAGATTTTTATTGGTATTACTGAGCTTTGTATTGAGTAAAACAGTTTGCACAGGACACTTGCACACTAATCCTCATCAGCCATTTTGCTTTCTCTTTAAAGGTCTCTAGAACATATTTAAAGGCTGTTTAAGGACTTTTATTTGTGATTCAAATATGAAGGAATGTAGAGACATATTGCCCTGGCTGCTATTGATTTTGCTTTCATGTTGGCATCTAGGCTTCTTGACTTGAAAAAATTATAATTCTATGTGCTGGTATCAGGTTTTATCATTGTTGGATGAGTGCTTTGTTCCTTTGGTTTCTGTCTCCTCTCTGATCCTTAAAGACAATGTAGTGGCTATGTGTGGCCTGTAGGACACTCCTCTGGGATCTTCACAAGTGTGGTAAATTGTGATTCCAGGTGAAATATGTTTCTGGGTATTGGGATGTGAGACTTAGGGATGGGGATGGACTGGGACAGGGCCTTGGAAAAGGGAGAAAATCAGGGTGTTTCACCAGGTTCTGCTTAGCTGTTCCCCTGGGAAAGGGGGCAGAGAGTGACAGAAAGCACAAAGGAAGGTCTACTAGAGAGCTGGGAATGAGACGGGGGGACTTGACTTGGGAGAATGGAAGTTGTAGTGAGTATCTATAGTTAGTCCACCTCCTTTTCTGGCAAGAATGATCTATGGGTTCCAAAGCAGTGCCTGCTGGAGTTGGAAGATGAGATAAAGCAAGGAAGTGGGGGAAAGAATTAAGACGAAGAAGATCCATGGGGTCGAGTGAAAATAGGGGCAGATGGGAGGAGGGGGCAGCAGATTTTCTTTTGCAGAATTGGGCATGAGTCTGGGGGGTTTGATGTTAAGGGGTAGAAGAAGAAGTGAAAGTATAAAGTTAGCCCATCTGCTTCCCTGGCCAGTCTCCTGTGTTTCCTTCCATGGGAGAAATGGCCTCAAGTTCCCATGAAATAAAATGTGTAGCTCAGGCTCCTGTTCACTTGCAATCAATCCTCCTGTTTCTATATCCTTCAGCAAATCATAATGGCTTGTGACTCCACAATGGGCCTTATTAACTGCTTTGTTTATATAAGCTAAATACTCTGGACTAACCATGTAAGAGTGATTTAATTATAACTTATGAAGTATTCAAGATACCAATTCAGAAACAACTGTATCCTGTTAAAAATATGCATTTTCAATTACGTGCCTCTCAATTCATCAGTATATTGCCAAGTAACTTTCCCCAAAGTTTTCATTGACCCTTTGTTCAATACTCTAGAACTCAAGCTCACAAATACATCCCATCCCACCCCTACCCCCATCCATCATTGTGACAACCACTGAGCTAGTTCAGAGACTCATAAAAATTGTGTTAGAAATAAAATACCAACCCAGAAGAAAACTGTTGAAAAGGAAATCTTTTCATCATTTTGCACAGCCTATCTAACTGAGTTTTCATGATTTAAAAGAAAAGAAGGAAAAAAAATAAACAACATCATGAGAGGTGAGATCTGGACACTTACCCTCTCAGCTCAAAAAACTCACCTGTCCGCAAATATGGTTTGAAATGTTCAGGCTTACGTTTTCATTATCATGATGTTTATAATTTTATTTATTGCCTTAGTTCTTCTGCGATTTATTGATAAATGATTCAGAGACCACTCTGTTCCCTCCTGAGATGTCTGATGTCTGAGTACGTGAAGAGCTTTATTTCATCAAAAGAAAGAAAGGTGTTTCTGTAGT
>NW_022196898.1:72059497-72065559 GCF_008632895.1 Mastomys coucha | reverse complement strand
TGTCTGTCTCTCTCTCTCTCTCTCTCTCTCTTTCTCTGTGTCTGTGTTGTATATTTTTCTTTTGTATTTTTGTTGTTGCTGTTGTTTGTACATTGGTTGAGCTCATCCTTAGTGAGGTAACCCAGACCCATAAAGACATACATGGTATGCATTCACTTATAAGTGGAGATGAGCCATAAAGCACAGGACAACCATGCTACAGTCCACAGACCCAATAAAACTAAGTAACAAGGAGGGCCCAAGTGTGTGGATGCTTGAGTCTAACTCAGAAAGGGAAATAAAATAAACATTGGAAATGGATAGAGAAGTGTATATATATATATATCAGAGGATGACCTAGTCGGTCATCAGTGGGAGGAAAGGCCCTTGGCCCTGTGAAGGTTCTATGCCCCAGTGTAAGGGAATGTCAGGGTCTGAAAGTGGGAGAGGGTAGGATGGTGAGCATGGGGAGGGGGGAGGGAACAGGTTTTACTTTTATTTTTTTATTTTTATTTTTTTTGGAGGGGAAACTGGGAAAGGAGATATCATTTGATATGCAAATAAAAATATCTATTAAAAAAAGGAAATGGATGGAGATAGGGAACTAGGTAGGAGCAGGTGGGGAGGGGAACTGGGCTGAGGATCAGATGACAGGACTGGGGGAGAGAAGGGAAATCAGTAGGGATCATCTCTGGCACAAGCCTGACACCCGGGACTGAGGAGGCTCCTGGGAGGATAAGCAGGTGACCCTAGTTGATATTTCTAGCAGCAGGAGATGTTGAGGCTGAAGTGGCCACCTCTTGTAGCCAGTCAGGACTTCTAGTGGAGGGGAGGAGACACCAACCCACCCCCAAAACCTTCAACTCCAAATTTGCCCTGCCTACAAGAAGTGAGGGGATAAAGGTCTTCCAACTTAGACTACTGTACCAATTTACCTACCTTCCATCACTGAAGGGAAAAGAAAAAATTTCCATGATATAAACAGGTTATTCAGAAGGGAAAAAAAAGAAAGAAACAAATTTGTCAAACTGCATGCAACAGAAAACACAACACAAATCTTTGAGACATAAAATCTCACTAATTGTTAGAACCTTAACAGCTTAATCAAACTACTTATTTTTTCTAAATACAGATAGTCTCTATTATAAAACTAACTTAAGCCAAATTCTCATTGAATGGTAACAATTCTTATTGTATTCAAATTTCAGTTAGGAAATACTGAACTATTATGAAAATCACAAGGGAAAATTTCAAAGCTTTTCACACTCATTTTGTAATATGTATATATTTATTCAACTTTATATGTCGACTTTATTTAATGAATGGTATCAAATACATAGACAAAGGAAGGTTTAATTTACCACATTTCATAAGTACAGTCCCTTGTGGATGCTACCTTGTAATTATAGAACTTGTTCCCCTCATAATGGTTTCCTACATAGCTGGCTTCTAAGTTTTCTTTCACAATGGAACAAATTTTAGTATTCAAAACACTAGGAGTTGTAATTACAGCACAGGGATGAATTGTTTGCTCTGTATGCATGAAGCAGTAGAGTTATATCCCAGCACTGCTAAAAACAAAACAATGAAACAAAACTTCAAATCAACCAAGCAAGCAAATAAGAACATACAAAGGGGCTAGGGAGATGACTCAGTAGTTAAGATCTCATACCATTCTTGCAGAGAACCAGAGTTCAGTGAGCTGGGGCTCACATGCTTTGTTTGTTTGTTTGTTCGCCTTGTTTTGTTTTTTCCAGATCACACATTTTAAATAGAACACAAATATTTTGGAATCACATCTCCGGTTCTTTTTCCTCTATACTCAGTGAACAGTTGCAAACATGTACAGCCCTCGGGTGCCAGAACCACGTAGAATTCCAATAAATTTAATTCTTTAGAAAATACAGTAACGGCTTAAATTCAGTCTCTGAGAAGCTAACAAGAGCTGAACCTTTAGTCTATATTGTTAGTGGAGTCGCTGGACTACCTTGATCAAACATTCAAAGGGTGGTTTCTCGTGCCAGTACTGGGGCCTCTGTTAGTCTTTGATTCTTGTAGTAAGCATTGTAATCCCAAATAGCATAACTCACAATTTCCTGCAAACATGTATACCTACTGTAGATACTATATATCTAAATATACATATCTTATATTTATAAACATATCTTTCAAAAATGGAATTATCATTTAAGAGCCCTAGTTCTTATCAAGCTAAAATTGCAGTTACAGAAAAAATACTATTGTTAAAGTCAAGTTTAAGATGATTTCCTCAGGCCACTCATGTTCATTTTGCAATATATGTATATTACATATGTGTTTTTGCATGTATCAGACAAAAAGTTTGGTAAATGTAAAATAGTATGTTTCCATGATGCCTTATCAAAAAAAATTTTTGCATTATATGTTCCTTGTCCCTCCTCCTCCTTCTCTTCCTCCTTCTCCTTCTCCTCCTTCACCTTCTCCTTTGCCTTCTCCTTCTCCTTCTGAACTGACCATCCTACCTCGTCCCCAGTTCCACACACCCCATTCCATTTTCCATTCATGCCACGTGTACTCTGTTTTTTCTCTCTTAAGGCCAGTTTCCCACTACTAATGATAGTCCTTTCATATGTATACATGCATATGATCACATATATGTGCATGAATTATTTCCGAGAAAGTTAGCTACTGCTACCAAGTATCTAGAGACCAGACTACCCAGAGGATAATGTCTACTTCCTGGCCTCTCTTGGTCCTCCAGACTGACAAGCCGCATTCCCCAACGGAAAGTCAAACAGAAACAAGAAAAGCCAGACAAAAAAGCTTCTGTTCTTGCCTGGGATCATTTTACCCCAAATCCTGTCTAGAGAGACAAGCTCCTCTCAGTTTGTTGTTGTTCTATTCAAATTACCAAGAAAAGGAAACAGACTAGATGCTCATCGACTCATAAATGACTATTGGACACATGGTTGATTGACAAAATAGAATATTATTCAGCAATTAATAAATAAAGTCATGAAATTTACAGGTAAATGGATGGAGCTGAAGAAAGCAATCATTCATAGTGAGGCAAGTCAGGTCCCAACAGACGAACATCACGTTTTCTCTCATATTTGGAACTTATTCTTGAAACTTCAGATGTATATATTTCATTTGGTATACTCATGAAGGTTGGGAAATAAGTAAAGTTCATGAAGAAAAATTTTCAAAAGCTCAACAATGAATATCAAAACTGAAAGGGTTAAACTTTGGTAGCAGAGGAAAGGGTACAGGAGAGGGTATGGGGAGGGACAATAACAGTAAAGGGCTTTCGAGAAAGGCATTTGGAAACCTATCACTGTAGGCACTTCCATATTTATGGACTATTAGGTAGCACATTTGCTCTTTCAGGATTCAAAGGGAGGAAAAACAGCAAGAAAAGTATGTAGGGAATGAGAGGGGTGGACACAGAAAATGTTGAGTGAGTGGATGAATTTGATAAAAGAAGTTGCCTGATACAGGGTCATGGCCCCAGGTGAGAGGAAAAAGAATCTTTTCTATTTCACATTTCTTGTTTCTGTTTGTCTTTCCATCAGGGGATATGGCTTGTCAGTTAAAATGAGTTACTCTATAATATGGCAGCAATATCTCTTTTAAATAGCAAAGGTTAATAAATTGAAAACTAATGGCTGACATATTTCAGAGCACTTGGCCAGTGAGGTCTCAGAGACCCATGTATATGTATATGTATATGTACGTGTACGTGTACGTGTACGTGTATGTGTATGTGTATGTGTATGTGTGTGTGTACGTGTATGTGTGTGTATGTGTACGTGTATGTATATATGTATATGTAGTAAAAATATTGACATATATGCATACCAATATGTATGTAATGTTGTATGTATACCTATACCATTTTAGATTTTAGACTTTTAGTTTTAGTATTACGTATATATTTTTTAAACATACATCAATGTTCCTATAGATAGATATCTAGAAATAGATGATGTAGTTATATACATATATGTTATATATATATATATATATATATATATATATATATAAATAGATCACATTTTAGTGTGTTATATATATATATATTTTTTTTTAGTGTTATATATATATATATATATATATATATATATCACACTAAAATGGGTTACTCTATAACATGGCAGTAATATCTCTTCTAAATACCAAAAGCTAACAAATTAAAAGCCAAATGACAAATTAAAGTCTAAGTGTTTGGAATGGCTGATTTATTTCAGAGTTGTTGGCCAGTGAGGTGATAATGCCATTGCTCTGACTACTCTACAGAGTCTGACTGTCAGACTTTATTGATAAAGATGTTATGTGCTTTTGTCAGACAGACCTGGAAACTTCATTAGCACTGGCTGGCTTTCACAGTGCTGGTAAAGCTCTGTAAGCTATCAGAGGAAAACCCTAATCATTTATCACACTCAGCTATGAACCCCTATAACTGCAATAATTATTGGCCTAGAAAGACATTCTCACTGATGGCATCAGGGCATGAATGTTCTGCGAGTGATCAATAACTTTCTGACTGGACCTAAATCCTGCTTCATGAGATGAAACTCATCTCCAGTACCACTATTGTGGCAAGAAACTATGCTAGGTATGTCATAGTCTCTAGGGGAAAACTAGTACTGTGATGTTGCTATAAATATACCAGGGCAGCTACAAATATAACATAACATCAATTACACCAGCTTGCGTAATACCTATCCAAGCACTAGCCACACAAAACCACACCAACATAGAAAGGGAAGTTCAGCAAATATCTTACCCCAGCTGTGGAACTATTCTAAATCATTAACTGCACGGTGATAGAGATGCAGCCTTCTGGAAGAGTGGAGATACTGCTGAGATCACCACACTCGAGTGGAATACCACACCCAGGAGTATTGGGCAGCATAAATTGATCTTTAGGGATTATATGGAGGGGGCAGCACACAATATGTATTTATAGAATGACAGGAGTGAAGTAGAGGGAGTAGATGAATTTGATTAAAACATTTTGTCCAAAAAGTTTATCAAATATATACATTTTTAAAAGAATAATATACAGAAAGTTTATCTTTCATATACTTCTAGTTGAAAAGTAAATTGGTGAAGTTACTTTGCAAGCCATATATTTCTCAATATATATATATGTAAGTATATATATATATTGAGAAAATTCAGATACATGAATCTGAACCTGATGCGATTCAGATATGAACATCCTACTTGTATATAGGAAGAAGACAGTTGCATAGCAGAGTGCCCTTTGTTAAATTCAGCACTGTCCAGAAAAGCCAGATGATGGGACCTGGCTAAGTGCCCATATAAGTGAACGACAGAAAATGTAATACATTTATAATAAAGAAAAATTTATTTATCTAAAAGAAGAATAAAATTATTTGATATGCAGGAAAGTGAATGAAAATTAAGAGAAAAATGACAGAGTCAGAAAGGCAAGTATCCTGTGTTTTCTCCCATATGAGAAGCCGAGAATATAAAAAGAGCCGGTATATGTTCACAAAGGCAGGAAAGATGGAACTGTCAGAAAGGATGGGATTCACAGAGAAATTATGATCAATGGATGTGACATAGATGAATGAACATGTTTTAAGTATGATCTGTTTCTGGGATGACTGAACATCCTCATGCTGGGGTATGGTCTGAGGTGAAATTATAACCTGGTAAACTCTACAGGCATGAGATTATATGATTAATAGAAGCCTTCCCAGGGGATGAAAACACCCATCTTCACAGTCCAGAACTAAAGTACTACTCGCCCATTGCAAAAGAAAAAGAAGGTAGTGAAAATAATCTTAGTAGTGTTACTATTCAGCTTTATCTTAAATTAACCATTGTTCTAGATTTTCTGTTGTGTTCATACAGAAATACTCTTCATGATTTAATGACTTTTCCAGTAAAAGGTATATGTATGTATCTCTGTGTGTGTGTCTCTGTGTGTGTATGTGTCTGTGTGCATGGAGGGGTTTTGAACACATTCCATAAATACAACTCATAAATAAACATAATGGAAATAGCCAGGCAGTGGTGGCATGTGCTATTAATCCCAGCACTTGGAAGGCAGAGGCAGGTGGATTTCT
>NW_022196898.1:72052199-72059487 GCF_008632895.1 Mastomys coucha | reverse complement strand
GAAAGAAAGAAAAGAAGGAAGGAAGAAATGGAAATAATGTCTCGTGACATTATTTTCCAATAGCATCTAATTGGAGACTATGTGTCTAAGAGTATTAACAAATCATTTTCAGGTTTTAAGTTGATTTTGTCACAGCAGTAGAAAAGTTGCTAATGCAGGCATAAAATATATGTGTGCGCATCTGGGCGTGAGAGAGTCAATCAAGGTCCTTTCCTAATTTTAAGTCTACCCTAGTTTTGTAGTAGCATACTCTTGTTGCTCTCACTTGGTTCCTTGTGATAATTTTTAGTCCAGGAAGGAAATATTTTAAATCAGAGGCATGAAAGACACACCTGGATGGGGAAAAATTGATGCAGGCTTTGTGAACCTTGACAATGAGAACACTTGGAAGGGAAAATTAGCAACTCTGCTTCACTGTAAATCTTTCTTTGTTTCAGAGATAAATGACAAAATTTGAAAATTACTTGCCGAATACATGGCATCAAGTTCCAAGGCCTTCTTAAACAATTATCAATGCTGTGATGTTTGTGGTATGACTTAACATAATTTTCTTTATCTGTATTACATAAAATGTTTGATTCAATTTTTTTAGGCATATAATTATTGTGTCATATAAGACTTTTTTATAGTAACTGGAAAATTGTAAATAGCAGAAGCAACGACAAGATTAGTTCTTTATGGCTTTGTCAAAAAGAGCAGGTTCTTCGTTTAAGGAATCTCCTCTACACACTCACCCCCTCAATCTGATCCCCTGACCTAACTGCAGGAAGACCTGTGACAAACACACGGCTCACAAAATTACAAGACAATTGTTTGGGAGGGTGGTAATTTAATATGCTGAATTAATAATTTTTACAGAAGCAATAGAAAGTTAGCACACAGATTAAAATTCATATTTTTGTGAGAGAAATCTAATATCTTATCTTCAAATTGTTTATTCAACAAGAAGTGAGATTTTCTTCATTCTAACCAGACTAAAATGAGATTGTATATATGCCATGGGAACACTTATTTACATTGCCTTTCTAGTATTTTCTGATATTATTGTCAAGCAATCTACCCCAGTCAGTAGCAAGATTCCAATTCTGTTCATATTAAGAATAAAGAAATAATTTCCTTCACTTTTCTAACTTGGCAGCAATTATCTTCCCTCCAGAAGTCATCTTGGAATGGTGCATAGACTCTTTATGTTCTATAGATAACACCAGACCAAATTTTACAGAACTAAAGCAAATCCTGTGTGGAGATCATCTTCGGACAGTAACAGACCTCTGATGATTCTAACTTGGCTCACTGGGGTCTTGACAGACATCTCAATCCTGCTGGCAAGGATGAGGGTTTTGGCAGAAGCTGCAAAAGCAGCTCTGGATGATTAAACATCTCAGCCCTTCTGTCAGGAACTCTTCTGGGCTATCTCATCACATCATGTTATTCCTCACTACAATTTTCTTTCCCCAGAAACAGGCACTATGACATGTTGCTAGAACAGCTTTTATAGCCAATTATTTTGTCTTTCTCCTTAGGTGTTAACCTGATTTACATAACAAGCTAATAAAGAAAATAAAGACTATCTCTAAGAACACATAGTTTAATGTGTTTTTGAAATCTAAACTCCATCCTGTTTTGTTTACAATGCAGCTTTTGAATTTTTTTCTGTTGGATTTAAAATGTATTTGAAACTTGGGCTTTGGAACATGCTTATAACACCAGTATTCAACAGCTAAGTCGGAGGATCAAGTTCCAGTACAAAGGTACAGAGGGAAACCTACAGTTCCTTGAGTATTTTGTATGTTATGCTCCTGGTTTTATGTACAAATGGATACTGAAAAGTCAACTGAAAGTATGAGTGGAGTTATTGCTACACAAGAAATTGTCTGTCTCTTTTGTGTTCTAAAAAGGCTATTGTTTTTTATCTTCCTGGAAACATGTTTGCTTTGGGGGGCTCTATTACAATTGTTTTTCTTTATGGCTGCTGAAATCTCTTAACACATCGACAATGTGTTGTCAGTACATTCTTGAGGGAAGGAGTTTCCATTTCTGAGAATCATATTAGGTTATTTATCAAAGCCCCTAATTTAATGACTCCCCTTAGACATTTATCTTCAACTGACCCCTACCACATATTCAATTTCAATGTTGTTTTGTGATAGTATAACATAAACCTAGTTTTATACTATTTTCTTTCCTGTGTTGTGGCATTTTCTGAATACTACTGTATTGTAGTGTTTTAATGATTCCCAGACTCCATTTATTTTTCAAAATTATATACTTGGTGATTTCAGGCACAAACCTGATTGTTCCAGTAACTGGTCATCTACTAATTTACAGAGTGTGTTGTACTCAACAACACAAAGGAGTCTCTAAAATTACAGTAAAATAACATGATTTACATCATTTACTATAAGTATCATTAAATACTATATGTGTAAAATAATAGCAACTTATCAGTAACTCAGAATACTGATGTAACTTATTCTATTTGCTCATTTTCACAGGGTATAAAATAACTGTCGTGTAATATTATGCTGTAAATTATAGCTAATATAATAATTTGAGTACCTATTATCTGTTCTATTTCTACAAACCTCACCATAGACACATTTTATGTAATCTTCCACTTCTACAAACCATGTACTCCTGTGCCTGGGTGTGCCGTATGCCTCTGTATGTAAAACTTGTTTTCCTTAATCTCTTGCCATGATTCTGTTATTATATCGTACCATTATTCCAGTCAATTCTTTGGAAACTTTCCAGTGTATTCTGGGTATTATGTAGCTCATAAATACTCTTTTAGCTATGAAACTTTTAGATTCACAATTCTCTAGAGTACTATAACCACTAATTATGAACATGGTTTGCTTGTTACATTGGGAGAGTTTTCTACGTAGGTCTTTCCTGTCCACGGTCTCTCACAAACACGATGTTGTGCCAATGTGAATGGTGCCTATCAATCATAAAGTGAGCCCTCTGAAACCATGAGTGAAACAAACAGTGTTTCTTTATGCCACTTAATGTGAACTTGCAATTCTTAATTTTTGGAATTGTTCTCTGGAAATTTGGAAATTTTAGAGATACACAGACAATGTAATAAATATAGCCTACTTGGTAAGACTAATAAGTCTCCAGACCTCCTGCAGGAATGTGTACAGTGAATACAAGATCCATGAAGTTTTGGATGGGGAAAAGTATTCTATTTGAATGGAACTAGAGGCTAAGTGGGAAGTATTATAGCAAATAGTATATTTAGATTTTGCCTCAGTTCTGAGACTTTAAGTGTGGCTGAAACACGCACATACAAAATACTTATACATACATACAAATGAGAGTTCTAATTTTATACTGAAATTCTGTTTTTCACAAAGATGATTTTATTCATTTATGTATATGTGTCTATGTGTAAGTATATGTTAATGAGTGCAGGTACCTTCAATGGCCAATAAAAGAAGTTAGAGTCTCTGGAATTACACTTACAAGGGCTTGTGTGCCAACACCGGTACTCAGAATCTAATTTTTTGAAAGATTATTATCTGCCATTAATCACTGAACTGCAGTCCTAAAATACATGCTGCAATGGTAAAGAGTTTCCTAACACTATTCCTACTTCTCAGCTTAAGACATCATTTCATTATGTCATGATTTTCCATAGGACAGTACAGTCATTGATCATAGTAGTTTGGGTTTTTGTTAATCAATAAAATAACAACCAATGTGTTCTATACACATTCAGCACTCCTCATGAGTGGTATAATCAGCATAGCAATGTTTGTCAAAGTAAGTCAAGACTTCCAAACTATAGCTATGGGCAGTTTCAAAGCAACCACATTTTGTATCAAGGCTGGATATGTCAAACCAGAAGGAGAAAAAGGGTCCCGAGCAAAGGCAAAAGAGTCCGAGACATCCAACACTTCCACTGTTAGGAATCTCGTAAGAACTACCTAACTATAACATAGATTGAGAGGAACTAGCACAGACACATATATTCTCCATGACTATAGCTTCAATCTCTGAGCCCCTATGAGCTCTGCATAACTGTTTCTGTGGGCCATGAGGGTGTTCTCATCCCTGCTGGCACTTATATTTCTTCCTCCCCCTGATTGTTAGTATTTCCTGTGCTCCACCTAATGTCTGGGTGTAGGTCTCTGCATCTGCTCCCATCAGTTAATGGATATAGCCTCTCTGATGAGAACTGGGCTAGGCACTGATGCACGAGTATAATAAAATATCTTTAGGAATAATTTTATTAATTATTTTTTGTTCAGGCATATTTGGTTCTATCCTTTCAACTGTAAAGTTCAGTTTAGTCCCAATCTTCTTTACAATTACCACCCTGTCACTTAGGTATATAACCTTGTCTGCCATGGGGACCCTCTAAATGTACTAGATTTTCTCAATAAGAACTAGAATGCTAGGAGCCGATTTGGGTAGTGCTGAGAATCAAGTGAATCTTCTCTAATCTGAATCTTCTCTAATCTCCAAGTGCTTCTCGTGGACATCTGGGCAAACTAGAATACACTGAAGATATCAATATCTCATCACAAATCTCATTTTGAAGCAATGTAAATCATGACATTGTAAGATTACATGCTTTTTGTTTCTAGCCCCAAAGTTTCTGAAATAAGTGATTGAAATGCACATAGTCATGTGTTCATAAGTATACATTTAATGGAGTCAATAATTTCTTTCTTGTACTGTGTTCTTGAGTGAAAATGCTTCTCATTATGTCCTATAACAAGTAGGGCTAAGGAAATGTGTGTCCTTACAGACTGTTAGATAAATACCACAATGCGGGGTCTGCTACACTTTGTGGTACATAGGTAAAAATAGTGGTGTGTGCCTGTAATCTCAGAATTCGGGAGGCAAAAATGTAAATCTCATGTTATAGCCTAACCTGGACAACACCACAGCAACCTCCTCAATTCTTTTGTTAATTAAAAGTGAATGAAAATTTCAAGTTTATAATCTCAAAGTAACAAGAGGATGCCAAAGCACCCTGTCAATTTCCAAAGATGTTGTTTGTATTGGACTCACAGATTTAACTTTCAAGAAAAGTATGATGCACAGCCATATCCACTGAACACTGGGAGAGTCATGAAGCCAGCAAAGCTGTCTGACACAGTTCCAGTGAGGGCAAGCAAATGCTGTGATTGCTGTCATTCTGTCTCTCACTCTTAGATTTTGGTCTCTGTGTGTTGGGTTCTTCCAGACATTCTGCATTATGATTCATTTTATGTCTTTTCCTGAGAAAATTATGTCTGAGTCTTTTTAGGAAAGTCCTAAGCTCACTATCCCTTCTGTTTTTAGGGCAATAAATTTATCTGGCTCTATTTAGAACTATTCTTCCTTACTCTCTGGATATTGTGATAAGCACAGATAAACACAAAGATGCTAGGGACTCCTTTATGAGACAAAGCAAACCCAAACAGTAAAATTGGAACAGGGTAAACTTTGAGATAGTTAACAAGCTCTCACTGGCCAGAGGAAATGCCAACATATCCAATGCCTCTTTTTACAATACACTTAGAACTTTCTGAAAATGTAGTGTAAAGACAGGGTGTCATGCAGAACATGCTCATGGGGGCATAGATCTCACCAAATACGATAGATTGACTAAATTAACTTATTCTACTCAAAAGCATAAGTGATAAGAGAATATAAATGAAAGGATTTAGGTATTAGTATTTGTTATTCATGGAAGAGTCATTCAAATATGTTTTCTTTGTCTGAAATCCTTAAAAACTGAAAATATTGCTAGCCTAAAGCAGACTGCAATATAATAAATGTGTTTGCTTGGGTAAAGACATTTTTTTTTTTAGATTCTTTAAAATTGAGTTATGGGATTGATGATAAAAATGAAATTTGTTATATTTGTACTTGCTAATTGTGACTGTACTTGTGACTCCAGACACATAATGAAAATTCAAACACATGTTTGGAAAAATAATAATATAAGCAGTACTTCTTGGATAATCTTTTGTCTGCCTTTGTTCTGTGAAAGCTGTATAAACAAAGAAGCAATCTGGTCAGAGCTGAAAGATTCCCTTGATCATTGCACCGGACTTACTGCTCCCTCACTCATTATCTCCTGTCAGCTATCCTGTAAACCACCAAAGCTGACCCCTGTCATGTTCCTATATGAGTTATTCTTATGATTACATATCCGACAGGAACCATCTAGGAGAGGCTAAAGACTAGCAGGTGAACACAAACATACTAGGGAGTCCTTTATGAGAATTCCTGTGACGGTTCCACTGTGGACTGCAAAACTGTGGAGGATGAATCCTTCTAGGTAAGGCTGAAGAGACAATATTTTAAGAAAGATTCCTGCTATTAGTATGCCTTTGCTATTATTACTATTAAATAGATATAACAATCCCTAGGTATTTGCTTACTCTTTTGAGGAGATTTCTGCAGATCAACGAACACATACTGTCTTGTCCTGATGCTATATAGACAAATAGATGATTTCTTAATTCTAAATGGTGACCCTATAAGAATTCCTAACATTGTACTAATAATTATTAAGCCCTTCATAATAGGACTACTATTTAGGCCCTCTCTGATATGAAAACTGCAATTAGAACTCTAGTAGTCTTCGTCTCTCATAAAAGCAGGAATCTTTTTGCTTCTGAGATAGAAAGCTGGCATTTATAATATAGAATACATTTCCAAGAGGATGTAACAAATTAACTAAAGGTCATAAAAGGGAACTAATGATTTATTGTAAGTGGAAGGACAGAAGATAAAATATTGATTGGGTTTATCTATTCAAAACTTCTATGATAACTTAGTCACAAGAATTACAATTTTTCACTCTCAACGAACCTGTAGAGTTAGTGATAGATAATGGATGTCTAGCTAGATAACTCGTCTTAACAGGAACACATGTAAACATTCTGTTGTAAACTTCTTATTCAATTTATGACTTGAATTTATGTTTGAACTTTTAGTGAACTTTTGTAGAAAAAAAAAATGCTTGGAAAACTATGTGAACTATTCCCCTAGAAAAAAATACAAAAAAAAAAAAAAAACCTAGAAATAATTGTATTTCATGACATTATTGCATCAGAGTAAGAGGAAAGAGCGAGATTGGGAGAAGGAAGGAGGACAACAGAGTAGAGTAACTTAGATGTTAAAGGGGAACAAAGGAATTAAGATTGCAGTATGCAGAATGCAGAAAGGAAGAGGGTCAAATAAGAAGCTGTAGAGAGAGCTGAAAAGAGCAGGTAGGCATCTCCTTGACATGGGATAGGACAGGTCTTTATTGTTTTTTTTTTTTTTTTTTTTTTTT
>NW_022196898.1:72039701-72052185 GCF_008632895.1 Mastomys coucha | reverse complement strand
TTTAACAGCAAAGCAGGACTAGTCTTACTAAAGAGTAAAGCGTGATTTTTTTCCTTACAGACTTGAGTTTAATTCATTTGGCCATAAAACAGTAGAAGCCTTTTCTTTCTCTATACAATAAAGATTGTAGCTCAGTTTTCATCCAGTATGAGTGAGTTATTTCTGCACTAACACTTGGCTTTTCGCTCCATATGTACATGTAAGTATGGGTATGTGTGTAAGTATGTAATTATGAGATAAGTGTGTAGATGGGCCCAACAAGAATGCATGAGGATGCGTGAATATGTGTGCATGGATTTGTATATATGAGTGTATGTGATTTATGCATATTTGCTTGTGTAAAAGTTTTTCCTTTTGCAAGTGACTCTTTTCTCCTGGTTCAATAAAAGTTTATTGTTCCAAACCTCCCTCCTGCCAGATAAGTGAGAGGCTAAGCTTCTGGGTAAGAGAGAAAAAAGCCCTAGCTGAAGGGGTTTGCATCCCCATAGGAAGAACAACAGTATCAACCAGCCAGACCCCCCAGAGCTCCCAGGGACTAAACCACCAACCAAAGAGTACACATGGAGGGACCCATGGCTCCAGCTGCATATGTACCAGAGGATGGCTTTGTCTGGTATCAAAGGGAGGGGAGATCCTTGGTCCTGTGGAAGCTTGATGCCCCAGTGTAGGAGAATGCTAGGGCTGTGGGGTGAGAGTGGGCATGTGAATGAGGGGGCACCCTCGTGGAGCCAGGGGAAGGAAGATTGGGTTAGGGAATTCTTGGAGAGAAAACTGGGAAGGGGATAACGTTTGAAATGTAAATCAACAAAATAACCAATAATTTTTTTTTTTTTAAAAAAAAGCCCTAGCAATTAATCCTTTACTTAATTCCCTGTTATTTCAGGATGAAGTGCTAAATTCCAGAGATTCTGCAATTGCTGGAATCAGAGAAAATGAGAGAGGCAGGTCAGCTACTGCTGAAAAGTAACTTAGAATCATGATGTTACTCTGCTACCTTCAAGAAAGAACCAGAACTCCAGCATCTACTAGTCATTCCGTGCCCCTGCAACTATTTTTACAGTTGATACAGGTGCAAGGCATGTTTTGAAGTATTTGGGATAGAGCAGAGAAAGAAAGGCACTACTCACCATTTCTTTACATCATTAACACACACACAAATCTTACCGTGGCAATTTGCATTTGTTCAGTTTATTTCTTATGGCTGAGCCACAGTGTTTAGAAACAGAAAACAGCCCAGTCTGGGCCTGGTCATGAGCATGTTTGCATGTTACTGAGCATAGCTGTACAGCTTTAAGGATTTCTGGGTTTATCTATGCCAAAGAAAACTGGTAGAATTTTGGGGTTGCTTGTATATAATCTGTTAATAGGATACATCGACTCTTTCTTTCCAATTTGTATCCCCTTGATCTCTTTTAGCTGTCTTATTGTTCTAGCTAAAACTTCAAGTTCTATATTGAATAGGTATGAAAAAAAAAGTGCACAGCCTTGTCTTGTTCCTGATTTTAGCGGAATTGCTTTAAGTTTCTCTCAGTTTAATTTGATATAGGCCGTAGACTTCCTGCAAATTCCCTTTATTGTGTTTAGGTATGTTTTTTGTTTTCCTGATCTCTCCAAGTCTTTTATCATGAAGGGGTGTTAGATTTTGTCAAGGCTTTTCAGCATCTAATGAGATGATGTGTTTGTTTGTTTGAGTTTTTTTAGATGGTGGAGAACATTGATTTTATGTTGAACCATGCCTATATCTCTGGAATGAAGCCTACTTGATCATGGTGAGTGATTATTTTGGTGTGTTCTCAGATTCAATTTGCAAGCAAAGGACATACATTGTCTATACTCACTGGTAACTGGATATTAGCCCAAAAAGCTAAGACTACCCATGACATAACTCTCAGACCATATGAAACTTAACAAGAAGGAAGGCCAAAGTGTGGATGTTTGAGTTCCACATAGAAAGGGTAACAAAATGATCATGGAATACAGAGCGAAGGAGGGACCTGGGTGGGAGTGGGGAGGGAGAAGGAATAAGGGGGATGGGCAGCATCAGGTATGGGAGGAGACAGGAGAGAAGTGCATAGGGCTGGGAGAATGAACAGAAATATTTGCAGTGTGGATGGGGTGAGGTGGGGAATGAGCTGGAGGTATCTAGATCATCCTAGAAGCCAGGGATGAGAGAAGCTCCCAGGCCCCAGTGGGAATGACATTAGCTAAAATGCCCAACAGGGGATAGAACCCAAAGAGACCACCTCCAGTAGATAGACATTTGCCCCAAGTCAAGCGATGGGGCCACCCACCCATCTAAAAATTTTTAACCCAGAATTGTTCCTGTCCAAAAGAAATGCATGGAAAAAAGTGGAGCAGAGACTGAAGGAAAGTCCATCCAGAGACCAATACACCTTGGGACCCATCCCATCCGCAGACACCAAACCCCAACACAATTGCTGATGCTGAGATGGAGACAGGAACCTGGTATGGTTGTCCTCTAAGAGGTTCTGTCAGTACCCAACCAAGACAGAGGCAGATAGATACCCACAGCCAACCTCTGGACTGAGCCCAGTGATCCCAATGGAAAAGCTAGGAGAAGGACTGGAGGAGTTGAAGGGGATTGCAACCCCATAGGAAGAACAACAGTATCAACTAACCAGACCCCTCAGAGCTCCCAGAGACTAAACCACCAGGCAAAGAGTATACATGGGCCAGTCAGTGGCTCCCTCTACATATGTAGCAGAGGACTGCCTTATCTGGCATCAGTGGGAGGGAAGACACTTGGTCCTGTGGAGGCCTGATGCCAGAGAAAGGAAGAGGGGTGAGGTGAAAATGGAAGGGTAGGTGGGGGAGCACCCTCTTAGAGACAAAGGGGGGAGGGATGGGGAAGTAGACCAGAAAGAAAAACATTTGAAATATAAATAAAATAATTAATTAAAAAACCTAAAGTATTTTTGCATCTATGATCAAAGGAAGATTTGTCTGTAATTTTCTATCTTTCTTGAATATTTGAGTGTTTGGGTATCAAGTTGAATGTGACTTTATAAATTGAATTAGGTGATGTTTCTATTTTGTGGAATAATTTGAGAGTTATGATGTTAATTCTTCTTTGGAAAGTAAGGTAGAATTCTCCCTTAAAACCAGTTGACCTTTTTTGGTTGGGGAGTAATGTCTGCTTCTGTTTCCTTATGGGGATTTTAAGTCAATTTAAGCAGTTTATCTGACCTTGATTTAACTTTGGTAAGTAGTACCTATGGAAAATATTATTTATTTCTTTTAAATTCTATTCTTTAGGGGAGGCCCCAAGCTGAGCAGTAAATTGACAATAGAAAACAAACTCTATGGCATCTTTTGAGGTTCCACGTCTCATCGTGTATAGTCAGGCCATTTATTTATTTATTTATTTATTTATTTATTTATTCATCTTTTCTTTTTTTCCCCACCCTTAATTGTTCTTTGCATATATACTATGACTTCTGGTAATTTTTTTTTGGGGGGGGTTCAGAATTGACTATTTACTTATTTATTTATTTGATATTTTCTCTATTTACATGTCATATGATATCTCCTTTCCCAGTTTCCCCTATGATTCCTTTGCGTGGAATTGTCTGTGTCCCCGCATTTAGAGGTGTTTCTAGTGTGTTTTTTTTTTTGACATTTTTTCTTCTGTTTATTTGTTTTGTCTTTTTCTCATTTGTTTATCTTTGTTTTATCTAATTTTATTTCATTTAGAGTTTTTTAAATGACTGTTTTTCATTTGTTCATTTTGTTTTCCCCTAAGAAGAGATTTAAAAGGTATGAATTTTGATGAGATTGGTGTTGAAGCAAAATCTCTGATGATTAGGGGGAAGGGAAAATGTAACCTTGATATATTCTTTAATTTTTGTTAATGAAAGAAAAATAAAAATAGAAAGGAAGCCTGAATATTCTTTTTCCCAGGAAAACTGTGCAGGTGGTACTCATATCTCAAGTTGTTTTATGTATGCAATGTATGCAGTATTTCTATAGATGTGTCTCCTCAGTGGATGAACAGGAGTTGGCTTGAGAGGGGAAGGACGATTAACAGATTGACAGAGTACTAGAAAGTTAATCACTATAATTAGCAAAATAACATAAATGACATTGGATTTTAAATATAACTCAATAAAAAGAAAGTAAAATCACATCATAATTTTCTTCAGAAATAAAACTTTAGAAAAGTGTTTCTGTCATGATTCAAGTGGAATTTAATCTTTAGGGAAAAATGAAATTACTACATAAGAAAATAAAGCTGTCATGGAAATTAATGTTTTTGTTAAGGACAGACAAAAGAAACTCTACGGTTAAAACGTTATAATCAACCTGCCACAAAACTACTAATAACGCACAAGCAAAAGGCTGTTATAATGCTAATTATGTACAGTTACCAACTCAACCTTTCCGATTCTCTTCTTTACCTTTCTACTTCACTGATTTCTTCTTGACCTTTGACTGGCTAGAAGCAAAGAATTTTCTACCCATGTAGAGCCATTTTATTTTATAAATGGAAATAATTACCATCCTACTAGGAAACTCCAAGTTGTGTACAGTTTATGGTGTTTGTTAGGCATAGAGTCATTTTGACTGATGAGTCTCTTTCCTGAAGATCTCTCTCTCTCTCTCTCTCTCTCTCTCTCTCTCTCTCTCTCTTTCTCTTTCTCTTTTTCATAGTTCAATTTCTTTTGAGAACACTGACTCAGAAGCCATGTCCTTAAACCTTCACCTCTCAGCTGCTAATCTTAAAACAGATCAGGGCTGCATGCTGAATGTGTCTCTCTAGAAGAAACAGATGACTAGCAGATGTGTGTGACGCGAGCACATGGCCAGATTTGCAAGTCTTTGAAGGTACCTACCTTTTCTGTGGCAGAAGCATCCTCTGGTCCATTTTCGACTGGGTAGGAAAGAATCTGCTACCTTCTGCAGTGGAGTCTGAGAAGGGCAACAATAGTAGAGAGCATCTACAAGTCCCCCATCCATAAGTGAAATATTTATGCTTTTACCTGCAGTAAATATCTGTTTTCTTATCTCCAACATCTCACTTTGTAGTCATGCGTCAGTTTCAGCTGTTTGTACTTATTATGTATTGCAATTAGGAACATTATCTGTGAAGTGACTTTTAATGGGGCATAGAGTACCCCTTTACTACCACATTCACTTTAAATTATCTTATTCAATAAATACTTATCTAATACCAGTTTATGGAAGACAATATGCCATAATTTACAATGATTATTATTATACTTATAATTTTTATAATAAAGTTATCCAATCAATAATTTCTTTTGCTTTGAGTAAAACTGATCACACTGATCACAGACTAACCCCATTAATATTTGGTACATTTAAAAATTTATTTATTCAAGAAATGAAAGTGATACTAAAACAGAAATAGCTGACTAACATGTTATTGTATGCATATGTGTACAAATGTGTGTGTATGTGTGGGCATATGTATGTATATTCAGGTAGACAGGTTTAAGTATATTGTGTGTATGTACCAAAGGACAAGTTATCAAGTGCTATGAAGTGACAGCCTCAATTGTTTCTAATTTCTCTACCTTACTCTTAGAGACAGATTCTTTTGTGAACCTGGGGCTCACTGGGTGGCTAGCATGACTGATAGCAAGAGTGTAATCTGGCAGTCTCTGTCTAGCCAATGCAGGGTTACAGAGGTAACCCTTTCCTCTTCATCTGTCTTTCATTCATTTATTTCAGCAGAATAAAACCAAAGACAAAACAAAACAAAACACCAAGCAAGAAGCAGGCAGTCCTATCTGTAGCCACTGACATTCAATGCAGAAGAAGGTGACCTGAGCCTCACCCAGTGTGCAAGGAATTGGTGGACAACATTCTAGAACACTTACTTCTGACTCTTCCATGTCAAATGAGCAGATACATAGCTCAGGTCTTCTTGGCCACACAAGTAACTCTGTTGGCAGTTCATCCCTGCAAATACTTCCTGGAAACCTGTGGACTAGACAACACACAGAAATGCTTTGAAACCCCAGGTCTCAGGCTCTAGCACAGATCTTCAGAGCAACTCTAGGAGCAGAGAGGGCAAGCTTGAGTATTTGTCTACAGAAGTGTCACCTTGGGCATCCCATTGTGTTTGTCACTGAAGCCTCTGCATCTTATTTTTCACCACATGCTAGGTATCTGCAGTCAAGTTTGTCTTGCAAGCGTTTTACTCACTAAAAAACTTTCCCACCCTGAATTTCATCTCAGTTTTGGGGGTTTTTCTCTGTGTGGCTCTGGCTGTCCTGGAACTCACTCTGTAGACCAGGCTGTCCTCAAACTCAGAAATCCTTCTGCCTCTGCCTCCCAAGTGCTGGTATTAAAGGCGTGGGCCACCACTGCCTGGCTTCATCTCACTTTTGAAAGTACCATGGACGCTTTTCTTGTTGCTCTTCGAGATAAAGTTTGAGTCTGTAGGTCAGGATGGCTTGAACTTACTCATAGCAGTTCTCCTGACTCAGCATCCAGAGTGCTGATTAGAGGAATGGACCTACTTTCCCAACTAAAATATCATTTTAGCCAAGTCTATTATTTTAATTTTATGGCAAACATACAGCAATATCCTTGAATACTGTATTCATTTCTTTTTTCTATTTTAAAAGTAATGTTTTGATTGAATTAATATATTTGTATTTACTAGATATTACAAAACAATTGTCATCATCCACCCTTGTATTCCATAAGATAATACACATTACAACCACCAAGAGCTTGAATTAGAATTTATACAAAATAATATTTATCCTTAAGTCATTATACTAAATTTAAGTATATAGTAAATAATATTGTTAATGAGTTAAGACATATACCATAAGGGCCATACATACATATGGATGGATTTAAATAGCTTCAGTAATAATTTTCAATCTTGTACATTTAAATTTGCTTCAAGACTGAAGATGCTGAAGACCCTCTGTTGTTAATTGCTAAGAATAAAAATGTTTCAAGGTGTGGAATAATGCAACCCTTGGTGTTCCTCAAATTAATTTAAAATTTAAATGGCTTGAACTGCAGTCTCCAGTATATCTCTGAATAGTGAACTCATACAAAGTCACAAGAATTTTTTTGATCTTTATATTGTCTTAAACATATATGCTTTAACATTTATGCTTCTCCCTATCCCTAATTTTCTTCACCTGTAAGCATTTACAGAATACAAATGAATAAAAAGCGTTATAATAGCATGAAAGAAAATCATTTCAAATATCCTTGTTGCTTTTAGAGGATTGGTTACAGAATTGAACAAGCACACACACACACACACACACACGAACAAGGAGCATATACACAGAGAAAAAAATACTTAAAAACAAAGTAAAATATTATGCTTTATTGGTTATTTTATTTATTTATATTTCAAATGTTATCCCCCTTCCCAGTTGTCCCTCCACAAACCCCCTATTCCTTTCCCTTTCTCCCTTGCTTCGAGGAGGATGCTACCCTCACCCACCCACCCCCCAGCCAAAACCCTAGCATTCCTGAAGCTGAGGAATTAAGCCTCCACAGGACCAAGAGCCTTCTCTCCCACAGATGCTAGATAATGCAATCGTCTGCTACATATGCAGTTGGAGCCATGGGTCCCCCCATGTGTATTCTATGGTTGGTGGTATAGTCCCTGGGAGTTCTGGAGGGTCTGGTTGGTTGATAACTTTTGTTCTTCCTATTGGGTTGCAAACACTTTCAGCTCCTTCAGTCTTACCCCTATCTCCTCCAACTGGAGTCCCCATGTTCAATCCAATGGTTGGCTGCAAGCATCTTCATCTGTATTTTTCAGGCTCTGGCAGTCTCTAGGAGATAGCTATATCAGGCTCCTGTCAGCAAGAGCTTATTGGCAACAGCAGCAGTGACTGGATTTGGTGTCTGTAATGGGGTGGGTCCCTAGGTAGGGTGGTCTCTGGATGGCCTTTCCTTCAGTCTCTGCTCCACTCTTTGTTCCTGCATTTCCTTTAGACAGGAACAATTCTGGGTTAATATTTTTGAGACGTGTTGGTGGCCCCATCCCTCAACTAGGGGCCATGCCTAACCTCTGGATATGGTCTCTACAGGCTCTCTCTCCCCTTTGTTTTTTCTCCTAATGGCATGCACATTGGGTCCTCAGAGCCTCTTGCTTCCCTAGAATCTAGGACTTTCTAGTGGCTACCCCCAGTTCCAATCCCCACTGCTATACACCTCTGTTCAAATTCCCAACCCTCTGTACTTCTCCCCAGTCTCCTTGAATACCTGATCCTGACCCCCTTTTCCCTACCCCTTCTCTTTCCTTCCCAGGTCTCTCCCTCCATGATTATTTTGTTCCCCCTTACTTTTTTTTTAAAATGGCATGAGAATCTCTATTATATATAACTAATATATGTTAATAAAAACTTAGATGTTTAACTAAGGTTTTATCAGGGTTTATTTATTTATTTTTTTACATTCTTTGACTTTATTTAGTTAATTTCATCTCAGGAATTGGACTACCTTCATAGCTAATGAAGATAGAACTTGGTCAAACATATTTTATTATTCACTGAATGGTGTTTATTCATATTCCTTTTATTTAAGATATTTTCTTTTATTTACATGACAAATGATATCTCCTTTCCCAGTTTCCCCTCCGGAAAAAAAAAAAAAGAAAAAAAAACTCTCTGTTCCCTTCTCCCTCCTCCTGCTCACCACCCCACCCTCTCCTGCTTCCTGGCCCTGGCATTCCCCTACCCTGGGGCATAGAACTTTCACAGGACCAAGAAGCATGCACACTTTTGTCTTCCTTTGATTTGAGCTTCATATGGTCTGTGAGTTGTATCATGGGTAGTCTGAACTTTTTGCCTAATATCCACTTATCAGTACATACCATACCATGTGTGTTCTTTTGTGACTGGGTTATATCATTCAAGATGATATTTTCTTTTTTTTCTTCTTTTTTTTTTTTTGGTTTTTCGAGACAGGGTTTCTCTGTATAGCCCTGGCTGTCCTAGAACTCACTCTGTACACCAGGCTGGCCTCGAACTCAGAAATCCACCTGCCTCTACCTCCCAAGTGCTGGGATTAAAGGCGTGTGCCACCACCGCCAGGCCAGGATGATATTTTCTAGTTCCATCCATTTGCTTGTGAATTTCATAAAGTCATTGTTTCTAATGGCTGAATAGTACTCCATTGTGTAAATATACCACAGTTTCTCTATCCATTCCTCTGTTGAGGGACATCTGGAGTGTTTCTCTTTCTTCATATGCTCAACAGCAGAAACTTTAATGAATTTGTATGAAGCTAAAGTGGAGAACAAAAAAATCCTCATTATGAAATAGGAATTTATATTCTTTAGCAACAATAATAAACCTTAACATTAACAATAAATTTATTTTATGAACCATTACTCAGTCAAAGATAAATGTTGACAATACAAATAAGCTGTGAGATAGTTGCTGGAGATATTTGCAATGACATTTATGGGCATAAAGGAATTTAATCACTTGAAAATGAAAAATGTCAATATGACTTTTGTTTTCAGAAGCCAATAAAATGGTTGATGTTTATTCAGTAAAGTGTAACATATTATTTTAATATTTTGGTGACTAAGGATTGACACATTTTCTTGAAAGCTAGATTTCTAACATTGGGCACCATTGCTCTTTTGTTTATGTCTGGTTAGGTTGGTATAATGATATCTCAATTTATAGAATTGACCTCACAAATCACCCAGTAAGTAGACATGAAATACTAGTAATCGCTATGGGCCCTATTGTCCCTATAGGGTCTATTCTTGACAGTGAAAGTATGACATGGTAATATGGAAAAATTCAATTTGAACTATAGAGTTATTAGTGTTTGTATGTTCTGATCAGTTTTCTGAAAGAAGGTACACTCTGAAAACAAGCAATTCTTATTCCTTTCCTGTCACTTTGTTTGGAATCTTTGGTGGTTTGTGAGGGGCCTTAGCTATTATCAGTAGAACAATGTTGGAACTTAAAACAGTGGGTTAGACCTTGATGGCCTGGCTTATACTGGTCTAGTCAGCACTATCATTTGTTTTTAAAGGAAAAACATCTCTGTAAGTGTACACTACTTAAGTCTGATATATTTTATCCCTTATTGTCACATTATGGAAGACTAAGATGATGTTTCCCCTTTTAAATGCTTCATAGGTATTATTATTTGCATAGCAGAAAGTCCAAGAAATGAAACTAGAGAAGTCTGTGGAGTATTTTCTTTAGTTGCTGCATAGTTTAAGTAATAGAAGTAATTTATATGACATGGTAGAAATTAACTGGCTAAAGATCTGGGTGAACAAATATAAAATACATGACCAAAGCTTTAAAGGTAGAATCAATATTTATCAGTGACTAATGTCAAAGTCTCATAATAACAGGACATCAAAGATGTAAATAACTAGAAGTCTAATCATCCATATTAGAATTTTATTTACTTGCTCAGGCACACAAAGTTTCAAACTGCTGCATATGTGTCATGTAGTTTGAACAATTATAGTTGCATTATTTATATTTTCATACAGTTATTTATATTTTATTCTATTTTGGAAATATATATTCATAAAATCTAACTGATACATAGTTTCAAGAAAACTCATCTCCCACACTCATTACAAAGTCCTAGTAAGGATAATTTATAGAGTCAGCCTATTCTTAGGACTCTCCTAATCCTTATAACAACAACAAAAACAAAAATATGTTTTCAAGTGTCTTCAAGAAACATAGGGCAAAGAAGTTGAAGTAGAACTTATACAAAATAACTACTTAGTCTAAATCAGTATAGATTTAAGTACATACCAATGAATGTTATTGCCAGTGAGTTAAACTATATTTAGCCTTATCATCTCCTTCAAATCTTGCTTTAATAACGTTGGTCTCCACTGCTCATCTAGGCAGTGAAGAGTACAGAGCAATAATGAAATCTAGAAGCTAAAGTTTACTTCATGTTAACACTAATCCTACATAAATGCTGTGAGCATGTTTTTCCCTCTAACTGCTCGGACATCATATGTTTTTAGATTTGGGGAGTATACTGGCTGGTTTTGTGTGTCAACTTGACACAGGCTGGAGTTATCACAGAGAAGGGAGTTTCAGTTGGGGAAGTGCCTCCATGAGATCCAGCTGTGGGGCATTTTCTCAATTGCCCCTTGTGGGTGGTGCCATCCTTGGGCTGGAGGTCTTGGGTTCTATAAGAGAACAGGCTAAGCAAGCCAGTAAAGAACATCCCTCCATGGCCTCTCCATCAGATCCTGCTTCCTGACCTTCTTGAGTTCCAGTCCTGACTTCTTTGGTGATGAACAGCCATGTGGAAGTAAGCCAAATAAACCCTTTTCCTCCCCAACTTGCTTCTTGGTCATGATGTTGTGCAGGAATAGAAACCCTGATTAAGACAGGGAGGGAAACACAATTCCTGGAACTTTAAAAGTACAACATTAGAAAAAAAAAACCCATGCTTTACCAAAGTCCTTTGTTTTATGATGTGTCAGAGGCCAACTCTGACAAGACCGGTAAACTGAGTCAGGGCCTAGAGTAAGTGATTGATCACTTAGCTGACTTTTCTTTGAGGAAAATTTGATTCTGTATGTGTGAAAAAAATCACACATGCACACACACACATAGACACACACACATTTGGTAGACAGATCAAGCTTTAACAAGTTCCAACAAATTTACTTTTTCTTTCATAGCTTATATATGCCAGCTGATATTTGAATTGATGTATTAATATATCCTGAGCTTCATCTCTGATTCTAATTCAAAATCACAACACAGATTTTACCTAGCTGCCCAGTGATTAAAATTAAGCTATCTTGTTTCATTGTAAAGTTTAACAGAATATCTTTTAAATTAAATACAAATTGGTATGACTTTAAACATAAGAAACACTGTATATCTAAAAAGTCCCCTATTGAGAAAACAAAAGACAATTTTTATCACTTTAATATTGTAATTTTAAGCTCATTTTTGTTCACATACTACATGCTAGGGTTCAAGAATTGCTGAAGGAAGACCACATATGCAAATAGTATACAAAAGAAAAGAATATTTATTCTGCAAAAATTACTATCATAAGAGGGTTCAACTATTCATCCAAAGGGTAACAACCTGAATAGCTCTCAGGCCTCCTTGTATACATGGATAGGGGAATTCTCTAGAAGGGTCAGGTAACCTCTAACAATTTTGATCAGTTACTATGTTAGTCTCATTATATTTGGTGAGGCCTTGAAAATTTTCAGAGACTAGCTCAGATCTCTGGCCCTGTTATCTCCTCCTGCCAGGTATCCTGGGGATTGTCTCAGCTCTGGAGTCATCCCTCCTAGTTCAGGGACATCATTGACTAAAGACCCATTGTCAGTGGCTCATTCTGAGAAGTCAAATTTGCTTCCCAGGTAATTGAGAAATTTTATTTTTTAATGGACCTCTCACTGTGGAAACAAGTTCTTCTTCCTCTTCCTCTTCCTCTTCCTCTTCCTCTTCTTCTTCCTCTTCCTCTTCTTCTTCTTCTT
>NW_022196898.1:72020061-72039448 GCF_008632895.1 Mastomys coucha | reverse complement strand
TTTTTTTTTCAATCAGTCACAGACAAAGGCTGGACTGCCATGCACCAGTATGGATGTTTTATTTTTCTAGTATACATTTGTCAGTGTTAAAGACATATAATCCCCAAAGGGAAAACTGCATAGCAACCAATTTTGTGCAAAGCATGGCTGTGACAACTGCCATACTGGCCCTCAATTGTCTTTTCTCTAAAAATGTGGCTGTCACAAGAAGACAAATAGAAATGTACAATGGAAAGAGAATTCTCACTGATTTATCATCCCCCAAGAAAATCTTAATCATATGCACATTGTAGAGCAGGCAAAATACAAGTGTAATATTCATGAAAATAGTGATGTGTCTCCTGAAATGTTTCATTGCATATACTATATTTTTTCAGTACTTTAAACATTATACATTTTTAATGAATAGTTTACTATCTATATTCATATAGTTTTTCAGCTGGTACATTCTAGCTGTGTAGTGTTGCTTTGTTTGCAACATTTACCTGAATCTATACACACCCACATACACATGTAATGTTCCATTATTGCCATGTCTTTGTGCACCACAGATAGACAGATATGCAAACATACAGACACACAAACACACACACACATATACATACATACACATATAGAAGGGAGGTTACAAAGCCCCTTACTAGGAGAATACTTCTTGAACATACAACAGACCTAAGTTTGATCTTCAATTCCAGAACACACAAACAGAAATTATGTTGTTTACTCATAAATGGAAGTATGTTGTATGGGTAATCAATCATGCCTTTGTATGACTGGAGATATTCTAGTTTTTTCTTCCTTCCTTAAAGTTTAAGTTTAATGAGTTTGAAAATTCACCTTGAAAATATTTTCCTACATTTACACTGAAAAATTAATATTTAGAGTTAAGAGTACACTGAGTACACTGAGAAAATGAATTAAGAAATTTATCCAAGTAATATTACTTAATGTAATTAAGACATACAGGAATGTAGCAAAATTTTCCCTGTCTAATCACTTCAAATATTAATACAAGAAGGTTGTGATTAGACAGGGAAAAGGGAGGCAGGGCTAAGAGTTGCAGAGACTGGGAAAAACAAAGGAGACAATTAGAAGAGGAAGCAAGATGCAGAATGAGGAAGACGATCCAGAGTCTTCCTGGCTTTAAATAGTCACAGGTAGCTGTGAATATAGTAAGAGGCTAGAATAACTGAGATAACTTGTCTAACCTAGGTGGGCAGCTTGTGTCATTATCATTTGGCTCTGAAATTATTGTGTGGTCATCTTGTGAATTGAGAATTTATTGATATATAAACCTGACAGGTTAATTATAAGCTTCAAGAGTTTTGATCTACTGGGTTACTGGAATCTGGGACTGCCAACCATGGGGGTTTATGGATGAGAAGGTACAGACAACTAAGGCAGGTGAAGCAGAGAAGGGGAGACTGCTGACTGGGGCTAGCTAGAGGCAGCGAGACGGCCGGGCAGAGAGTAACTGGGCATAGCACTGGAACTTGCTAGTCTTTTTAATTATTTCCTGCAACACAGGAATATATACTGTTTAAATACAGAAATCACTGTAGTTTAATTGGATGCAATGTGACATAATTTTCCTGCATTCCATCCAGTGGAGAATGGAAAACAGTGTTGTGTGATAAATTACATGTAAGCTTGAAATTCCTTCATCAACTAACAGTAGTTATCCAACATGTTTCCATAAAGTTGTTCTCTAAGGTTTTATTTGAAATTGACAGGCTATTTCTTAAATTTTAAAACATAAGTCCTAGAAAACAGAAAACTGTTCCTCTAGAAAACAAAAGACCATCTCTCATCTCAAAAGATATTAAAACTGAAGGATGAAAGTATATGAATTATTGGTTTGTCATTTTAAGAACTCCAACATTGGTACTTTAAAGCTCATCTTTGTAAATTGTGAGCCCATATGTAATTAAATGGTATAGGCTGAGAGGTTTTGAGACACACAGTTACTGACAATCTGTTTGTGGTGTCTCTAGCACAGGTCCCAGACATGTGTTGCACTGTGTGATTTCACTGCAGCACTGAGATGTCTTGGATCAGACTGAGGATGCCAGTACGCTGTAAGCTGCAATAATCTTATTATAAATAGATTTTCTGCTCTTATGGGAACATAATAACCACAAAAACATGGACTTTTAATATGTTCCTACCAGCATTCTGCAGGGTGTAAGCATCAAATTAGTATAGAATTAGTTGTAATGTGTTAGGATGTTCAATTTGTTCTTCAAGTTTCTAACTAAGGTTTTACTCCTACTTTGCATGTCTCAGAATTTTCAAATTTCAAGTATTACTCTCTAATAAATCCATAGACTCTTTAAGTGTTCATTGTCACTCTAAAATATTAAGTCTAAGATAGTCATAGTTTCTCTAAAACACCAAAATTTCTCTAATATATCCCAAGTCTCTTTAAAGCCTTCAAGTTTCTCTAAATGAGACACACACCATAAACTTACACACAAATAATGTAAAAGATGCTTATCATGTCAAAAGTAAGATTGGAGGGGACATGAAAGTGACTGGAAGAAAAAAGTGAAGTAATAGCCAATATAACTGTATTTTAACTAAAATATAAAAAACTAAATCTATTAATGAAATACAACACAAACATTTAATACTTTTAACTCAAATCTTCTATCTTTTCCTTTTAACATTGAATATTTTCCTCTTCTCATTTGGATAAAATTGCCTTACATATTAATTCATATGTAAATATTTAATAAGCATATGTAAATATTATGTATATATAATTTATTTTAATTTTTAGTGTCCTATTAGTTATTAGGGAAGCTCTGAGGTATCAATAACAAGCCAGTTTATTGTCATTACTTTCGCTTACCCACAATCATATAGTTAGGTTGTGATTTCTGAAGATACCACACATCTCATTTGCATGACAGAGAAACACATATTCTGATTCCCCTTCCAAACGATATCCATGAATTCTACCTTGTACCCTCCATGTTATTTAGCCTCTCTGGGCCAATGGATTATAGTTTGATTGATGTGGAAATTTCTGGTTTCTTTGGAAATTCAGTTATGTTATATGATGTTTTGGTGGAGCAGACAGGTGAAAGGATGTTTTGCTGAAGTAGACATGAAAGAGAATGTGGGATGCTTAGAAAGACTATAAATATGACCCTATAGACAGTGTGAGGAGGCTCTTGCCTTGGTTTGCCTTGCTCTGCCTCACTTCACTGATTACACTCTTGTATTGGTTTGCTTTACACCACTTTGCTGACCTTTGCTTGTCATGACTTCATAGAGAGTGACTTGCCAAAGAACTTCTTGTGATATTCTTGTGGCTTCTTGCTGCTTCCATGGACTCAGGCTGATTTCTGGAACTTCACAGTTTCTTCTGGACTGCTGCTGCTGCTGATTTATGTTGGTATTTTGCTAAACATTAAAAATTAAAATAGCTCCAAAGAACTACTTTCTAAACAGGTCGACGTTCCCTCCTCCTATTTATCATTTCCTCCTACCTTTGATCAATGGTCTATAGGGAGGTTGAAGTGTTTAAGAACCCTTATTTAAGTAGGTTTTGAAAAGTATAAGCCTATACATGATTATCTTTTACTTAACAGTTAACATCTATTTATAAGTGAGTACTATACTCAGCTAGAATATTTCTGTCTTTCTGGCTCTTGGTTACCTAATAAGAATGATTTTCTTTTCTGTTCCATACTTGAGGATGTATAGCCCAGAGATCTATAATAAAATGAAAAACAACTGGCAAAAACTAAAAAAAAAAAAAAAAAAAAAAAAAAAAAAAAAAAATGAATGAAAGAATTCCTACTAATATTCTACTATACTCATAAATTGATACTTAGCATAACTGTCATCAGATAGGCTTCATCTGGTAACTGATGGCAACAGATACAGAGACTTAAAGCCATTAGGCTAGGTTTAACTTCATGAACCCCACAGATGAGGAGAAAGGACTGTAGGAACCAGTGGGGGTTGAGACATCATGAGTACATGGAATAAAATAAGCACAGCTCACAGAGGCTCAGGGAAACTGAGGAGACCATCACAGAGCCTGCATGGGTCTGCGCTAGGTTATTTCCATAGATTTTATGGCTTTGTAGCTTGGTGTTTTTATGGAACCCCTAACCTTGGGAGTAGGGAATCATCCCATCACCCAGCATTCCTCACTGTATATGCTGCCTATCACTTGGTTACTTGTAAACTAGTGTGTTACCAATGGATGTCTGTGTTCATCATTACTCAGGCTCAAGGGACCCTTAATAACAATGACAACCATACAACAACAAGAATGCTGTTAAGAAGTCAGAAATCACAAGGAAGGGCATACAATGCTTCTAAGTGGAAAGTTTAGTCAGTGATGTGTTCTCAAAGCAAGCCACAAGGGTGAGCTATGACACATTATAGTTCATAGTGATAATTGTCCTACTATCATCTTTATGGTTGCAGTATTAGTTACATGATTTGTTGTTGAGAAGAAATAACTGGCCTCTGCAAGCTAGGAAGTTCAGGTTTGTGTTGTTGACTTTTGAAGTTACAGCTCATTTTGTCAGAAAACTCTTGCAGTGGAAACTTAAAGTGCAGGGCAAATCCTGTAGCAGTTAACCAGGAAGGTTATCACTGTTTAATTTGCTTGCACTTTATAGCCTGAGATCCTAGCTCATAAGATGGGACCTCCCCATTTAGTATAAATATTTATAAATATAAATAAAAAACTACATTCTATGCAGTCGAAACTATCCCTCATAGGCATTTAAAGCAGGCATCCATAGGGAAAGGTTTAGTTACAGGGATCTCAACTTTTATTAGCCAGTGTCTTTAATAAAAATAGACTTAGGAAGCAGGCTCCTTGCCAAGCATGGACTATACATACAACATAATACAAAATATACACCTACCAACCTCTTAGCAATCAGGAACCCCCAACAGCATCCAGCTTCACAGATACTCGTTTGTGATCAGTGGAGTAACTTTCTCTTTCTCATAATGACCATCAAGCTTAATTTCCATTCACTTTCATTACTCATATAGAAATGATAGGCTTTTCCATGTTACATCACAAGGCGATGTTCCTGAAGCTATATTAACCATCCATTCTACTTTAAGGTTGCAAATGGACTTTGGCAGCTTTGACTGTACTTCCCAACCCTCTGCTCTGTTCAGCCAGTGTTCTCTTCTGGTTTTTCTCCAGTCACTTTTATTTCCATTCTATTGATTTGGAAACTCAGAGTTTTTTTTTTTTTATTTCTTCCTTATGTTAAATGTCTTTACAGTAGACTAATTTTAAGGGTTAATTTGAGATTGTCTCATGAAAAACTGAAATAAACCTTCCCAAGCCAAGGTTTGATGGGTGCTGTGAACAACGCTCTTTACTGAAAGAAGACAAGGGTAGCAAGTTTTCCCAGGACATTATCTTCCCACGCTTGACTACTGCCTCCTGCCCAAATCTCCCAACAAGCCCCACCCAACACACACACACACACTCAATTTCCTCTTATTAGGGGGACTTGATGACTTCACAAGTCCAGAGAGGATACCTAGCAGTCTATAGGATTCCAGATGTCCAGTCTAACTCAGGTCTTCTGAATTACTGACATTCAGACATAGCAGCTTCTAGGGCAAATTTGGGAGGAAGGGGCTTGAGACTTTGGCCCAAACAATCTTTTCTCTCTTCCAAACAACGTATCTCTTCCACCTATCACCTCGACCAGGACCTTCTCATAGTTCCTCTTACTGGGGCTGCTCCTTTCCCAGGAAGAACATGGGGATTTCTTCATAGGTAAAGCTTCAAATCCCCCAAGAAAGAATCATAACAGAGTTCATTGGTCAGGAGCCACACAAGCCCTCTGAGAATGGAGATTTCTAAAACTTTCTGGTATTTCTAATATATGAGACCAGGTCCCAATGTGAAGTCTATGATGTTTTATTGTTGTTTGATTTGTGTTAATCTCTCTCTCTCTCTCTCTCTCTCTGTGTGTGTGTGTGTGTGTGCATATGTATTTGTAGGCATGAGGGCATATGAGTAGAGGTCAGAGGACAACTTGCTAGAGTGATTCTCTTCTTCACTCCACATGGACTTAGGGGAACTGTCATCAGGTTTGGAAGAAAGTGCTTTTACCCTCTGAACCATCTTCTGAATGCAAGGCTGAGGACTTTGGAAGTGCTTAAGAGGTTGACAAAAAGAGCCAAATCTCAGCTAGACGTACTGGTCCACACTTCTAATCCCAGCACTTTGGATATGGAGGCAAGAGGATTAAGATTTCAGGACCACTTACACTGCAAAACGAGACCCTGTCTCAAAACAAACAAACATTGTAAATGCCCATCACAGTGGGCCTCTCAGTACTTATAAAGCAGAGGCAGGAGGATGACCATGAGTTTCAGAAAAACCTGAGGTATCCTGTGAGTCCTTGTGACAAAAACAATTCCTTCCCCAAAGGACCAGGATTATTCCTTTTACTACTTCCTCAACCTAACTGATGTCTGCTCATTTGCTGTGGTTGGGTAAAACCAACACTTAAGATAGGACCATGACAAATAGGCCAGGCTATCCCTCTATAGTTTGCCACAAGCTATCTGCTATTTCATGAAGTCATCTCTGTTCTTAATCCTGTTGTAAAATTTAAGAACCTCTTTGAAAGATGTTTGCCATCATACTGACCAGAAACCATGGGCTTCTCTAACAAACTTGTATTAGTTGCTAAGATGAACCTAGGGAGGCATAGTCCCTGTGTTTTACCACTCTTTTATTGACAACAGGATCAGAGTCTTGCTCCAGAAGGATCTAAAAGGTCCCAGGGAAATATCCTCAGTGGGTAGGATCTCCTATCCCAGCAGGGGACTTCATCTCTGTCCAAGGAGGAAAGTAAGTCCCTGTTACTATAAGTGTTCTTTGCTTGGCCTGTGGTGTTCCAAAGGTACCAAAGGCTCTCCCTGGTAGGTACAAGAAATAACTGTCAGAAACTTGTAGGGAATTGAGGAAGAAAGAAGTGTGAATGGAGGGCTTATAGAGCCATTTGTAGACTGATTCTGTTCCTCGTCAACCTGGAATACGGCGAGCTGAAAGGAAGCCCCGCAAAGCTATCTCCTATTACTTCTCCAACTGTGGATGGACTGAGGGAGGCCCCTTGCTCTCCATCTCATTCCCTTTGGTCTTTCTTTCAGCATGGCCAAAACTTGGCTAGATTGAAGAGGTGAGCAGGATTGTGGCACTGTGGTTTCATGAGGGGTGTTCCTCCAGTTTTAGGAACCCCAGTGTCCTTGCTCTCTCCTCAGTCCACTTCCTCACATCAATTATACAAGATTCACTATATTGTAAAATATGATAGAAATGTTTATAGTAAAATAAATCCATGCAGGAAAAATGTTTTATGAAATTTTACTCCCACTTATGATAAGAACATTTAGAAATTGACATGGCAACACCATTTTATTATTGTTATTGAAATACATAAATGAATTTGTCTCACTCCTCTTCCCCATAGATTACTGAGTCATGAGAGGAGGGTTTTGATTCTGTATATCCCTTTGAAGGCAGAGTTAAATGCAAATTAACACTATTTTGAGAGTGTTTTATCCCAGTCAGAATGTTTAAGATTTATAAAACAAATGAGAGCAAATGATAGGTAGCAAGGACTACAGGAAAAGAGGACACTATTTGTTGGTTGTGGGTCTGCAAACTGGAACAATCACTCTCTATGGAATTCAATGTGAAGGATTCTCAAAAAGATGAAAATGGATATATTTATAATAGTTGTAAAGGATACAGCTCTACCATTGTGGGGCATTTACTCAAAGGAGTCTACATCTTGCTACAGATACTTAACCATTTCCATTTTTGTTCTATTTATAATAGCCAGAAGTTGAAATAGCCTAGATGTACATAGTCTGATGAATAGGTAATAAAAATGTGGCACATTTACATAATACATTATTATTCATATCTTGAGAAAGAGGAAATAATGAAATCTGCAGAAAAATGGCTGGAGCTAGGAACAACCTTCTTGAATGAAGTACCTTCAATGTGACCTGAAGGATTTTGTATGATTGTCCTTTAGACAGAATAGTTACAGCCTAACTTTAAAATCTACAGAATATAAACATGAAGGACAAGATCATCCTACTGATGAGAGAACTTTGATCCTATACAACCATAGAGCTCAATGATACCGATTAATAGAAGGAAAATATATTCTACAATAATCGAACCACTTACAAATTTAGGTGAACAATTTAATTATTTCAAACAGGTAAATGATGCAACAATTTATAAAAAGCTAGCATAAGTACTTTACTGTACTATACCAGTAAAAGACTTAACATTTGCAGAATTTGGGGCATTAGGTCATTTATAATAACACAGGATCTGGAGGACATGGGCATAATTAAATCTAAAAGAAGCTCAAATCAAGAAGTACTGGTTACAAATATATGTGAAATATAAAAAGCAAACAGCAACATAATCTCATGTGTGCATACAGGTATTTTAGGATTTTCCCCTTACACAATTTGAAGTATTCTTTAAATACAATGTTTACACTTAACAATTTACAGTGATTTTTTTTCTTAAAAATAGGAAATACAATCTACTCAAATTCCAAATTAATAAAAGCTGATAAACTCTGCGACATTCTAGCAAAATAATATAACACTTGTAAATGGCTTCTTAGAGAAACTCATAGTATTTCTTCACATTATTGTATGAATTCTCTTTGATCTTTTCCATAAAACATAATTGACCACTTTTCTATAGGACAATGATTCTCACTTAATGTCATATCTAAAGGGAAACTATTTCTCTTTTCAATACATATTTTATAGAATTTTATCTATGTTACCTAGAGTCATGTAAAATTATATGATTCTAATCAAATTTATAAAAGTATCTGTGAAGTACTTTTCATACATAGTCTATATGAGTTGGAATATGTTTCAATTGCTTATAGCCTAATTAACATTGGAAATGCCCATCTGAAGGGCATTTATTTTGACGGATGATTTATCTAGGAGGACCCAGATAACTGTAGTGGTGTTAATCCTAGCCAGTTGGTCTGAAGATTTATAAAAATGTAGGTTGAACAAGTGATCAGGAACACAATAGTAAGAAGAATAAATGCCCTCCAGACTTGCCTATAGGCCAGTCTTATGGAGGCATTTTCCCTGTTAAAATTACTTCTTCCCAGACATTTCTAAGTTTGTGTCAAGTTGACAAACAGCACAACTGACCTCACATCAATTTATACACATTTATCTTTTATTAAACTATAAACTTTCATTTCTTTTTCATCCCTAAATTTCATATTAACATCTTAATAGCACAATATAAATAGTATAAGATTGAGTCCAACAGTCCATAAAATATCAATACTTTAAAAGTCTAAGGTGTGTGTGTGTGTTTCTCTTTACTAAAATGAAAAAGTAGTACTGATTAGCAATTACTGTAGCTAATGGGTCTAAAGTAGCCACCTCTAATTCTAATTCTGAAATTCTCAGGAGAGAAATTATATCATAGCACTTTTTACTCCTTTAAATAAATCACCCTGTTTAAAGTACTCTTGAATTATTATTTTTTAGCACACTGATATAAAAGCTAGAGCCTTGAGAAATTAACATAAATAGTATCTATCTCAGAAAAAAATTTCAAAATAAATTCAACCTACCCAATACAAAAATTAGTGGTGCTTACACTGTTGTGTTTTAAAGATAATTTAATGTAAATAGTATTGCTCTTTTATTTCAGTCATAAGTTCAGAAAATAAGGAATCAAGAGAATTTAAACAGTAGACAATCACGCTATCTTTGTAAACATATTTCTCATTTGTCTAGTTAATAATTCTTTTTCAAACAAAATGTGAATTACCAAATGTAAATGTGATTATAAAACAAATAGACAGTAGACAAGAGTCCTCATTAACTAAATAGACGTTAACCCTTAATATATAAGCCATGCAAAAAATTTTCATTCTCGAACATTTATATTTTATTAAATGCACAACATTTATTATCCTACCAAATACTGTACTTATTAGTAAGACCATACTTGATACTTCAACTTATTCAAGTTAAAGAACTACTGAGGCAAGCCTGAGCTCCTCAGGGGTTGAATTAGCACACTCTGGGAGCCAGCACCATTTCACCTGCTCATCCTTGGCACTCCAAACAACACTGCTGCAGTACTCACTACTGGTAAGCTTTTAAAATTCCTCTTGGAACTTATTATAGTCTACAAGGCACATTTGTTGTACTAGCTAAAGGTAGAAAGCTATTATAATTATTTACTTAGTTTTTAAATTATGTTTTATTCATCATAGTATTCAGTTATTGCCAGTTCTTCCTGAGACTGTGATTTGAAACTCACATAATAAAGTATATTACCTCAATATAGGCATAGTTCAGTCACAGAAAATTTCACATAAATCCCAGATCTTGTCTACAGTAAGTTGTGGACTAATGGATGAATTTATTCACACACAAAATCCCTGAATTGTAGCACATATATCAGGCATAAAACAAAAGCAAATGTCAGTGGATTCCCATTAAGTAACAGCTCCTGATATGTGTGTGTGTGTGTGTGTGTGTGTGTGTTTGTGTATGAGAAATCATAGTAGAAACTGTGTTGAAGACTTTGAAGGTACTTTATATTTTCAAAGTAAATTAATATGTGAAATTATTTTCATCAATCTGTTCACACACAAAAACAAAAACCAAACGAAACTAAATTGCCACACCCACTAGTCTACTCCAGTTACGACTCCAATATTGGGGGTAAAAGCCTGATTAAGGACAAGAGGTGTTATGACTCCAAAGGGAGTTTGTGCCTCCTGGGTATTCAGTCAGTCGTTGGCATCTCCTAACTCAGACATGTTCCAGATTAGTCTTTCCAATTTCAACACGCCTTCTTATTCAGGCATAAAGGTTCCCCAAGAAATGATTCGTAAATGGCTAAAAAAAGGGCATTGTTCCCTGGCTAGCACAAAATTCCAATATATCCTAATTTATTTCCAAGCTGTCCTTAACTTGGAATTTCTCACAAGGAATCTACCTTATCAGATAGGATGTCCTCAGAGTTAGCAACAGAGGTCAGGCACATAGTTAGAAGTCTTAGGGCAGTCCCACAGAACACAGAACTGTTTTACATACCAGAGAGTAATGGAAGGACTTCCCTCACATAAGGGCATTTGCAAGAACTGCTAGATTGGAACTTCCTGGTGCTTGCCTCCAGCAGAACCAGAGAATTAGCATGGGATTACCAAAATAGCTCCAGTGGAGAGGGCACCACTGCTCTTCTGCCTGCTTCACACCTGAATACCTGATCTTACCAACCTTGATGTAACTATCCCTTGCCTACATGATCTTACTGACTTTGATGTGACTGTCACCTGCCTATGTGACTTTTGTCATCTGCCCTGTTTTCTGTATACCATATAAGCCTGGTTTTCACTTTGTGCAGGGGCACTTAGACTAGAACTAGAACTTAGATGGACTAGGACTTAAACTTAGATTCATTCATTCAGATTCAAGCTTTGAGCCTCATGCAGTCTGCAGCCCACCCCCCCCACAACCGGCCCAGAGCACTTGGGCCCAGGGGGTTCAGTGCCTGTCCAGAAGAGGTGGCTACTTTAGACCCATTAGCTTTACAATAAGTAAAGTTATTTTCTGCAATACACGTGATATGGTACCAAGATGTTTGCTCACAGATGGCCTCAGATGTACTTCAACTGCTGAGCTGCTAGATTTCTCATTTCTCTTTTGCAATGACTATAAAAACCTCATGCCATTTTTAAGAAATACATTCAGATTCAGCACTCTCTTGTGTCCACTCTGTCTATCATTCACAGAATTGTTGCCCACCTGACCAGAACTCTCATCCAGCGGAACAAGAGGTCCCTGCAGTGAACCTGGTCCATGACACTAAACGAAACAAAACAAAACAAAAGAACAATGTTCTTGTTCTTCTGGATAATTTTTTTTAGAGTCTAACTTCATTGTGAAGCCATACTTTTAAAGCTTTAATAGTCAAATTTTATATGAAAGCAACTTGTTTCAAATTAACATTTGGTTTAACAACTAAAGAATACTCACATACCTCTATGAAATCCTTTAAGTCAGGGTGATACCAGAAAAAGGACCTCCATGTAGAAAGCAAATTTAAATATCACTCTATCCTCTACAATTATAAATGCTGGCTTTAGATCTGGGGACATTAGAACTGGGAACATTAGAACTGGGGACATTAGAACTGGGGACATTAGAACTGGGGACATTAGAACTGGGGACAGAAAGTACTTTTCCCTCCCATGGTGGTGATTTGAGGCTTTGACGGTATGTTTCCCGTTTATGTATTAATTTGCTATTATTCCTTTTTTGAATTTTCATTGGTTTAAAGACTGAAGGCCTATAATAATGGATTAATATGTAAGTAGCAATCCACTCAGCAGCAAGTACCTACAAAGTCCATAAAAAGAAATACTCAAGTCTTCTTCAAAGTATTTCATCAAGAATGCCACCTGACCCTATGCTCCATGATTTCTCATGTTCATTAGCTTTACAATAGGTAAAGTTATTTTCTGTCATACACATGATATGGTACCAAGATGTTTGCTCACAGTGTTTCAGATGTGGAGTTAGAGTGCAAATAGAAGACTATGACCTAAAAGCATAGAAATTTGATTGACTGGATATCACAGCTTGGAAAAGAAAAACAAGTGTCTTCGTGCAGATCATGCATTCAGGTAACCCATATACTGGTAATGTCTCAGGTTCTGCACTTTTCAAAAACTGTCACTAAAATACTCCTGTCTACATTTGCATGTGACAAGCTTACGTGAAATGGCATATCTATTCTTCCTTAGTCAAGTGACATTTTTCCAGTACCACTAAGGAATAGATTTTCCTTTGCTGTGGCTGATGCTTGCATTCTGAATAATAAAGAGAACCAGCAAAGGGCAGAAACTGCACAAGCCAACAGGGGACGAGGCACCAGAGGTACACGCAAACGTTTGAGATAGTCTGCTTCAAAAGGTGCTTATGTTTATCCTTAAATATGTGAATAGGAATCATCGTAAGTAGCCTACTCACCTCAAAATTCAAATCGACTCCCACTGTGGTCCTAGGGTCATCAGTGCTCATCGCAGACTAATGAAAAGCTGCCTGCTCCTAGGGTACCTGCAGGTTCTAAGCACCAGAGCCAGCGTTACTGGTGGAGCAGTTAGGGCTCTAACCTGAACCCCTAACTCTCTTTAGGAAGCTCTCAGATCTGGACATCAGGACTCATGGCCAGGCCCAGAGTTCCTACTAAACTTGAGCGTTCAGAATTGGGTTGGCATTATTTTCTGTTCTACTCTCTGCTTCCACTCCCTCCCTATTCCATGGCGTCTCTCTGCATTCCTATTTCCTGCACTCTCTTTTATACAAAATTTGCTTTCTACTGTGACTTGCTCCCAGTTGGCTTCCCAACTCCAAAGTCTTTCTCTTGCCAGCAACACATGCCTTTTCAGGAAAGGGCGGGGCCGGAGTGGGAGGAGGCACAGGGAGGAGTGATGTAGCTCTCCCTCCTCCAGCATCTACAGGGCTGCAGTCAACTACTATACTTGGTCCTTCAATACTTGATGGTGCCAAGTAGGAACTTGCCCTCATCTCCTCCAATGACAGCACACCTTCTTCCTCCTAATTCTCAGCTGTCCTGTCCTCTTTCTTCATTCCCCCAACCCTCCCTCATTTGCTTGAAGAATTGTAATCACTCTCCAAGATAATTGCATGTCAAACCTACAAGAAAGTGCTGTTTGTGAGGGGCAAGAAGAATGTGTGGGGGTCACAGAGAGAGAAGGGGCTAAACACCAGGGGGGAAGCGCACCCATCCTGAACTCCACTTTAACAACCTTGACATGTGTTCCGCTGAGAAGCATTTCAAAATGCCACAAGCAGCGTGCAGTAAAGTCTTGTAGCTTCCTCTTTCTGGTGGTTCTTATATTTCCCTAAGTAAAAACTGCTGGGTTCTCACTTCCTCGCAGACAAAAGCTTATCATAGTTCATTTTACACCTCTGCTCTGTATTTTCTCCCGTGTTCAAATGATAACCCCTTTAGAATCAGAAACAAACAAAGAAACAAACAACAACAACAGCAAAACCAAACCAAAGATTTGTTCAAAGGTAGGAGTATTTCAAGTAAAGACTGTTCTTGAAACAAAAGCTTTGTAGGATTGCCTTCCTGTTCAAGGTATATACTTTTCTTTCTATAAAGAGAAGGGAAAGTGACTCTCTCAGCCCCGTGTCCCTGACAGATTTTTGAATCCTGTGTCTACCAGCTCTCCCATTACTTTCCTGCCTACATTCACCTAGCTGTCTCACTAATTTCCACTCCTAGCCAGGTAGAAACTACATTCTGGATTTTATTTAAAGAAGTAGGGAGAACAAGGGGGTTGGGGGGAAGCTCCAAAAAGAACAATTCCGGTGGCCATGTCCCACCTTCTCATTTTTTTTTCCTTACCTCCTTGGACCTCTCTGACTTGGAAGGGGAAAGTGAGGGAAGGGATGAGATCTCAGACCCACTGTTTCTTTTTCCACGTGGACTAAGGCTCCATCTCCAAGCCCAATCGTGAACCCACAAAATTGCCTCTGTAGACCAATTTAGCCCCTTCCGAGGTGCCACCTTTGTTTGTTACAACAGTCATCTAGAAGGGTGAAGTCTTAAAAATGTCAAAGGTCTTTTTTATCTTTTCAATTAAAGTAGGTTTCCTTCCTACTTGTCCCTTGCCCTAACCTTTCCCTCTGATGAGACCCCAAAGACTGAACTTGCGATCTGTCCTCTGCCTGGTCCTGCCTTCAGATTGAGTCAGACGAGGGATGAAAGAAAAGAGAAGAGGAGAGGAGGGGAGAGGAGGGGAGAGGAGAGGGAGGGGAGGGGAGAGGAGAGGAGAGGAGAGGGAGAGGAGAGAAGAGAACAAAATCCTGAAAGCCTGTGGGCCGGGCCAGAGGTTCTGGAAGCCCGGGCCTCCACCTACACAACTCCTCTCTCCACCTCTGCCCTTTAAGCCAGTGAAACTGACCAGCCCACTGACATTCATACCCAATCACATGTCTTTGCGTAGCCCGAAACCCGCCCACTCTCTAACTAGAGGACCCAGACATCTGCAGGCTCAGCCCGTGGCCACCCCACCTCCTTGCCCCCTCCTTCATCCATCTTTTCCCCTTTCTTCCCTCTGCAAATCCCAGAATAGAAGGAGGGAGTTAGGAGAGACAGGTGCTTGGTTCTTGCACATTGGAAAAGAAAGGAATTGTGGGAAAGGAATTGTGCCCCTCCCCCTCGAGTCTTCTAGTAGCTTTGTAGTCAATAAAAATTACCTACTTCTCTACTTGCAGCAATTTCTTAGAGCCTCAGGGAGAGAGAGGGGAGGATGCTGGAGGACCTGCATTTCACAGACTGAGCAGCTGGAATCCTGGGCTGGCCACAATAACATTTTCTCTGGAGGGGTGGCCAGGGGAGAGTGGACAAAAACAAACAAACAAACAAACCCAAAAACCAGAAACCAACCTTCCTTCCTTCCTTCCTTCCTTCCTTCCTTCCTTCCTTCCTTCCTTCCTTCCTTCCTTCCTCCCTCCTTTCTTTCCTTCCTTTCTTCCTTCCTTCCTTCCTTCCTTCCTTCCTTCCTTCTTCCTAAGGCAGGACTGGAACCCTGTGGGCTCTACACTGCCTGCCTCCCCAAGTATTTTTACTATTTTTAACCACAGACTTAGTAAAGAATAAAGGTGGCATGGATGAACCCTAAAGTTCATCTTACCTTGTAATTCTAGATGACAAACTCTGTTGAGGGCTCCTCTTAACATCACAAATCTCTAGGAATCACAGAGCTCCTGTTTCACAACCACTGTTTCATGCATTGAGACATCAATAACAACAAAGACACTAAAGACACATTGTCTAAGCTCACCATCCCTAATGTCTCTCAGTGTTTCAGGATCTGAGTTAGAGATGCCAGTTAAATAATCCTTGAGTTACTATAGATAAAATGAGGAGAAAGAGCTAGGTGTTACAAACATCATGTCTTCTCTTTTGTTTGTTAGTTTTGTTTCTTTGATTTTGTTTTGAGTTTTTATTGTGGGGGTTAAATATAAGTAACATTTCCCAATCTGTCCCCTGTCATATCAACCATTCTGTTAAACTCAGTAAATAATTGTCAAAAATGGATATCTTCTCAGATATTACCAAATCTCAGAGTTTAATATAAATGTCTGTAAAATTTTTTAAAAAATCTGTGAAATTAAAACAAAAAAAATTTAGTAAAAAGAGTATGTATGGATAAAAGTGGGATTGCAGACACTGACAGAGTTACTGTCCATTTCTGGTCCAGAGCAAAAACTTAACGGATGTAGATCGGACAATTAAATAATCATTTTGATAACCATCACTTTCAGTGAGTGAATATTGTCATGCTGCCTGGACACACTAATCAGTACGAATCACCCATAGCAGCAGAGAAGACAATCCGGAGCAGAACATGCCTCGGCATCACACACGAGCCTAAGTCCTGGACTAAAGGGAAGCTGTTCGTCTTGCCTGGCTCAGTACTGACGAAGGTGACAGTGCGGGGCCCCTTAACACCATGCTCAGGAAGGTAGTTGCCAGGAAGTTATGCCATTTTCTCCCCTGGTAATCTGGGGGTGTGGGGTCTGTAAGAAAGTTTTAATATAGTTGGAGATATCATTTATGCTATCTCTACATTTTTAACATTTGACAAAATTTAATGACACCCTATCTCCCATCACTTCCATTCCCCTAACATTCTGTATACCCATTCCTTTGCTCTTTAAAATTATTGACCTTTCCTCCCCCACTGTTATTGCATGCATATAGCATAAATGCGTATATACATTTATATTCCTAACTGTTACCTGTTCCATTGGTATAAAACGGTGCTTGAATGTATGCTTTCTGGGCTGACTGTTGGGTCTGCTCTTCCCTGGAGCCAACTGCTTGTCTCCCTCCCAGCTCCTCTCGGTTGCCTGTATTTACTTGCCTAGAATTCATATCTCCGGCTTTTCCCCATTCAGTTTGTCTTGCCATGGGTATCATCGCTTTTAAGTGTAGATTTAGGCAGTCATGTCGGTGAGGTTTTATGGGCCAGGTTTAGGGAACATTATAGAAGTGTCTGGCCTCAGTGGGAGGGGATGCTCTTGGTCCTGTGGAGACTTGATGCCCCAAAGAAGGGGAATGCTAGAGGGGTGTGGTGGGAATCTGTGGGTGGATGGGGAAGCACCCTCTTAGAGGAGAAGGGGAGGGAGAAGTGGGGTAGGTCATGGAGAGGGAATCAGGAAGGGAGATGTTTGAAATGTAAACAAAGGGGGCAACCTTTGAAATGTAAATTATTTTTTTAAAAAAAGCAAGAAAAAGTGGTGTATGAATATGAGCAGTCAGGATAAACCATGAAATCAGGGACCAAACATTTTTTATTTCTGAGGAAGCTTTCGATTTTAGTTGTTAGTTCAGGTACCATATTTTAGAAATAACTTTCATTTATCATATTACATTTATTCCAGTGATTAGTAATTATTTTGGGGGAGAGGCATACATGCCATTTTTCACTTGTGTTAGTCAGAGGACCACAAGCAAGAATGATTTCTGTCCTTTCACCATATGGTCCCTAGGGATAGAACTAAGGACCTCAGGCTTGGTTGCTAGTTTCCTTAATTGTTAAAACATCTTGATAGCCCTAGGATTGGGCTAAGTGCATTGACACTGTTAACTGATGGAGACTCTGCTGTAATCTAGTAAAATCATTTTCAAAGATTTTCAATTGGTATGTCTGTTGACACACCAGTAACATAAAGGAACCTTGTAGTAGTGGGAATGCCATATGCTTAATTATATCAAAAGTCACATTATGGTTCTCTGGTTGGATGTGATTTGGCCCTCATGCGCTAATTTGTTGTAAATTTAGCCTAAAGAGTGGGAGTAGTGATGGGTAGTATCAAGAGACAAGGCCTGGAATGAAGTGACTCTGGCATTGAAAGGGCTGCCTTCTGGGGGAACTGATGCTGGTTTTGTTTGTTTGTCTTTGTTTTTGTTTCTTTTTCTCCCTGATACTCTTTTAAGTCTTTGCATCAGGACTATTGTCAGAGAGTAAGCCTCTTCCCCATCACTCTGGCTTCCTCTCATAATGTCCTTTCCTTGAGAACACTTTCTATGATGTGACATATTCAGATTGTCATGACCAGAGGACAAACTGATAAAACAAGACTACTGTCCTTTCAAAACAGTGAGCAACAGAAGATACACTCTCTATCCAATTATGATAGTACACTAGAATTTGGGCAGGCATGTTACTGTTGATTTGAGCCATCTATAGACACATTTATACATCTATTTATCTATGTCTATATCTATCTGTCTTTATATAGTTAAAAAAAAACGTTATTTCTTAAAAATACTTGTGGATCAACAATTCCTTAAAAACAAATTTTCAAAGCCAAAAGTTGGAAGAAAATAAAAACCCATGTGTCACTTGGTCAGTTACTGGCATGAGCCTCATGGTCTTGACATGACAGTTACCCAGAGTATGACAGAATCTTCAGATTTCAGCAGTTGGTCTGCCAACTGCCATATCCACCTTTGGTCTTCAGTGCCACGGAAGACCATCCAGTGAAAGGGTCTCCATTTCAGTCTCCAGTGTCAAGGTATTTTTAAATATCTAGTTTACATTCTCACAATAGACTGGTGATACCCAGAAGTGTTCTCTCTTGATTCTTCCAGATCATGTGAACTAAGCGTTAACTGGCTTCATGAAAAGCTTCTCATGTTAGCAATACTCAGTGCCAGTGCTATCAAGTGATAGGACTGCAATGTCAGGGCCGGTGTGCTTATCAATCTACAGATACATTGGTGTGTGTTTCCAAATAGTTAATCTCTGATGCATGAAAGTGTTTTACCCACTATGACCACAAATGTTTGTTGTTAACTGGTCAAACTTTAGTTCAAAATCTAAGAAATCTCTGGTATTCACCAAATCGTTGTTTCCAACATCTTTTATGTTCTTGATAACCTGTTTCTCAATATTTTAAGACCAATTCAGATTAGATAGAATGAATTACCAAACAGCCTCATTTATTTTCATGTTGTATATTATGAAACAGAATTTCTACTGTTCATCATGTCTTCATGTATCATTGCTTTGCAGCCACTGGCTACTGTCACTGACACGTGCTTGATGAGAAAAAGCTGGGGCGTCACTGTCCATCACCCTTGAAATAATTTGTTGAAGGAAATATATACTTTAAATACAAACTGTCTAAGCAGGAGACAGTAAAGAAACTTCTAGTGCCAGGCAGTGTTGGTGCATGCTTTAATCCCAGCACTTGGGAGGCAGAGACAGGTGGATTTCTGAGTTCAATGCCA
>NW_022196898.1:71952846-72020051 GCF_008632895.1 Mastomys coucha | reverse complement strand
AAAAAAAAAAAAAAAAAAAAAAAAGTAAAAAAGAAACCTCTAGAATAGTCATTCCATAATTATGAGGAAGGTCTTTATTGTGGAAGGGAAAATATCCAGAGGTATCTGAAAGAGTTCACAACATAGGGGAAAACAAGCAGACTGGACAAGACCATAAATAAGTGTATGTAAAGAGAATGCAGAATAGTAGGAGAGAGTAGTGAAGATAACTGGGGGGATTCTTGCCTGCATAAAGAGAGCAAAGAGGATTCTGCAACATTTTGGGAGCTACCATAGTTAGGAGGAAAAGCTGGTAGTTATGAAGAGATAAGAAATTAGGTGGGAGCTTTGAGATATATAACAAGTACTTGTGAGTAGAAACTCAGAATCTACAGGGCAGAATGGATGTTGTAATCCTGATAGGCAGCACAGGTATATGTTAACTTAGAGCCATTTGTCCTTTTTGCCAGAGGTAAAAGAAATGACTCCTCCTACTGGACATAAATAATTTTACAAATTCTTGATTAATGCTGTTTTTCTTTCTTTTTTCTAACCACCAGAAATCCTTCAGGACTGGCATTTCCGGATATATGCATTCCCTGAGAGCCTCCAAAACTAGTATGAATCATTAGGAAAACCTGATTTTTATTTCCTTCACAACTATTTAAGTTAAACTGCAAAGTAAATGGGCTTAATTATGGCATTTTAATCTATAGATTTCATTCTGTTTTGTTCATATTTATCACACACATTCATTTCAAATTTGAATTATGTAACAGATAATCTTTGAAGAGATTTTAGCAGTTTGATGGAGTTTGGATATCTTAGTGTATGTAATTTCACATTAGTACTATATAATTGCACATATCAGTCAATACTCAGTTTGCAGACCACACAATTCATTACTATCACCAAATTTCAGTCATTTTAGCAATATAGGCATGTTAGTTTTACTTGATCTTTCTGAATACTACATATTTTATTATGGGATCTAGCAGAAAATGTCTCCGGGTGTTTCTGACACAATCTTTTGTGGCTCTAGATTTCACTTTTAAGCATGTATCTGTCCTCCCTTGTCTTCAGCGATGTCCGACTTCCTGTGTCTGAAGCATTTGACTCTACCTCAGTAAAGCACATTCACGTTAAGGTCTCCTGATTCTTGCACCTGTCAGACTCTAAGGTTAAAAGTGTTAATGATGTCTGTGTGTGGACATTTGATAGGTTAAAGGATCAGGGCTTGGGATCTTTGGGATGAATCTGCAATTCAATCTTTTGCACAATTTCTGCTTTCATTGCACACAAGTTAGTGTACTTAGGCTTACCAATAGCATTCATGTTGCTGTGCCAATGGCCAGTTTTCACAAGTTGAGCAGTTTGTTCTTCCTTTAATAACTGATGTGGATCTCTTCTTTCTTGTACATCCCTCTAGTTTGTAAAAAGTTCTGCTCTCCAACGGGTGCTTTGCAATGTGCTTGCTTCTTTCGATTTTAAATCATGAGTAAATTTAGTAAATTCTATTTTTTAAACAAATTGGATATTCTTTAGCATTCAATTGCAATTACATGATAACATCTCTTTATGCAAGGGTCTTTGGTCTAGTGAGAAAATAATGGAACTATTTCTATGCTTTCTTAATTGAGATGCATAATTTTCCTGAAAAGGCAAACAAAACAAAATGAAAGCCCAGATATTTTTTTTCTTTTGAAAGAAGTTGTTAAACCCAAAGGCCTGGGTTTGATTCCTACACTCACATGCTAGCTCACAGCTGTCCTTAATTCTACTTCCAGGGAATCTGATTCTCTCTTCTGACCTGCTCAGGCACCAGACATGATGTAGTACATAGATATACATGCAAGCAAAACATATGTAAAATAAACAAATATAAAAATCAAATTAAAAACCTTCAAAATAATACTAAGTTTCCTCTATACTATGTAGCTGTTGGTGGAATAAAACTCTGAAATATAGTCATTTCTCTGACATCTGAAAAGACTCAGTTCACATTTGTCTGTGATCAGTATTTTCCCCCCAGTGAATATGTGATTTTTTGTGTTTAGATTTCTGGAGCTTCCCCAACTCTGAATGACCTGCTATTTCTTATGTTGATTTTTTTCTGGATTGTTTTTTACAAGATTGTTGACAAATATGTAATAACAACATAAGATTTATCAGAAGAATTGGGACGAGAAAAACTTAGAATACCAAGAACACTCAGCAAGGCTGGCCTTTTAAAAATCACTGAATAGGTGCAATTCTGAAACATTTAGAGAGCCTCAGACAAGTGACAGCCATGATGCCTAGTGCAAATCAAAGGACACTGTATTGTTCAAACCCTTCTCATATATCTAAAAAAGAATCGGGCACTCCCTTTGTTATTAAAACTAAAGTGAAACTACACCAGTATATTTTTTCTACATTATCTTCAGAGTTTTAGTACATTGTTTTCTACCAAGGACATAGGAAAGGACATCATTCCTCCACATATTTGATAATTTTTCTTTTTTTTTTACAACATAAGGTATTGCTTTTGAGTGAAGGCAACTAAGGTTCTCTAGATCCTGCCTTCCTGTCACAATCTAATAAATGGTGGAGAGACAGGCATGCACAAGAATATGGGAGGGGTTTAGCCACATTCTGAAATAAATTTATTTAGTGAAATGTGTCAACTTAATAGGATTTTAATTCTAAAGTTTGGAATAGCACTGTACAGAAATTCCAAGAATTTAACCCTCTTGATTGCACAGTTGTCAATTTGTATGTGTATTTCAACCTATTGCCCATGTCCTCTCACCTATATTTTTCCATATTGATTATTTGGAAGCTTTTGGAATCCTTTAAGTTGTTTCTGTAACTCTTGTTTGAATTTCACCACTGTCATTTTATCTGTCTAAAGGAAAGGCCGAATGAGAGTTGAATCCCAAGGGCAAGGTTTCATATTTCCTGGAATGGCATATCCATGTCACAGTACAGAATCTTTAAGAATCCTTTACAGAAGAAATAATTTAAATCATGAGAGAGCAAATCAAACATCTGGACATTAATTTCATGTGTGTAGTTTTTGTTGTATTCTAAAGTCACTGCTGATCATCCAGGGAGTATTTCCAATACCTTGCAGGATCAACCTGGCCATTGTCCGGGGAGCATCAATGGAAGGAAGGGGAATCGAATCCATCCCACTGCTCCTGACAACCTTGTCCTTATACTGTTAATGGAAATGGACTTGCATATATCGTGAAAAGAAAATCGTGAAGGGAGCAGTGTGAAATGTGGCTAATAGAAATATTCAAAGAGAATGGACTTCCAAAGCATATAAACGTCTTTTCTTTTTACTGTTAATATCAGTTATAGGGTGGGAAGGATTTAAATTGATTAATATAAAGATAGATACACCAAATAAGATTCTCATAATGTAAAAATCTTGACATCAAGGCAGAAGGTGGCAGGCCATAAAACTACAAGAGGCAAACAATGTCCCCAGTATTCAGTGCATTGATGGTCCTTTGTTCTTCAAAATAATAGGCTGACATGACTTAGTTTTAGGACTCGTCAGATTAAACATCTTTGTCTCATTACAGACTCCCCCACTGAGGCTTTTCATGCTTTAAGGTGTACAACTTTCTCTGCACCAAAGCAGGAGGAAAATGCAACACAACAGCGTGTGTTCAAGCACACAAGCAGGTTTGTATATGTATCGCCATCAGTTTCAGTGTATATTCATATTTTCTCCTCCTAGATCTTGACAACCCATATTATATCATAATGAGTAACCTTCAAGATACTTCTGGACCATGGGGATCAGAAATCTGCACAGATGTTCCCAACCTGCCAGGGCCGTGTGGGAGACATCTAAACCCAGATGCACAGGAGCCATTCATCCCGAAGCCCAGAGACCAACCAAAAAGCCAGCAGCATAGCGGTGAGGCACTGATCAACCTTCAGGGACCCTTTTTCATTTTCATTCCTGTGCTTGCACAAAATACCAACACAGTGTCTTTTCTTGCTTGGAGGAGGGACACTGTAGAAAATAAAAACAAAACAATATGACTCAGCTCAGGCTTAAGAGAGGTTCTGATGGCAAAGCTCAGCTTGTCCCTAGGGAGAACATTCCATCGGTTCAGGCAGATAGTCACCATGAGCTAGTGTGCTAAGGCACTGTTTACACATAATTGTGTGTGCATACATCTTTGTCCCATTAGAGTATGGGTTCTAAGACCTGAATCCTCATCTGTTCCCCATTGTGTTTTTTCATGATTGTAACAGAAAGTGACTTAACGGCTGTACTGAGACAAAACTATAAAGAAATCTACAAAGAACAAGTATATGTATGGTGTTGCAGGTAATCTGTGCTGGGCTTGAGGAGAAATGGCCTTAGGCTTTTACACCAGTCTCTAATCTCATTTTAACCCAAACAACACTCTTGTTTTATACATGTCTTTAAACCTGCATCTGGAGTCTGATCCACAAAGGGACCTGATATTTATGTCCTGGAGCCTTTGTTTTATTTAAATATTGTATTCTAATTATACTTTCATCATTTTCCCCATTTTTCTTTTCTTCTTCCAAAAATTTCCATATGCTCCCCTTGATTGCTTTCAAATTCTTGTCTTTAAATGTGTGTGTGTGCACAGACACACTCACAGACTTACTTTAATAGTATTGAACAGCCAACTAGTATGTTCTAACCGGAGAAAGACTATGTAGTCATAAGTTATTTAAGATTTCATTGTGATCCTGTATGCTATAAACAAGTCTTAGAAAAGCAAAAGAAACCTTGATCTCAGTCTCAAACTAAAACTATACAGATAAGGGTCCAGAGACTGGCTGACAAATGTCATGTATGCTGGTGATACAGGCACAGGCTAGTGATAAAAGAAGTTTGACAAATGTTCTAAAACCTCAGTGAGAAAGCTTCACAATGGGAGGAGATGCACTATGACATCCGAGGAGATGCACTATGACATCCGAGGAGATGCACTATGACATCCAAGGACAGTCCAACACTGCTTGGTCGTAGCAGAGAGCAGCTATGAAGAAGTATTTACGACCTCTGAGACCACTGACTGAGACCACTCAGGAAGCTGTCCAAGAAGTTCTCAAGTACCACATAGTGCAATATGGGGTTAGACAGCACTGGCTTGTGAGCATGCTCACTGGAGAACACTCAGATCAGGTCTCAAAGACTAACAACAGTGTCTAGTCTAGGGCAGCAAAACTCCCACATGCTACAGCATGACTAACCAATTTTAGAACATGGAGAGTTTTATATTACAAATGATGCCCTATCTTTCTATGAATTACAACAGACATGTTACACAATTGGAATTCTTTGAAAAAGGCTATATAAAGAACATTAGTCCATGTAATGCTCTCAAATTCTCTTTAGATGCAGAGAAGGAAAGTGTTAACAAAAGATGGCCTTTCATAAGTCGAGTATTCCACAGGGCCTCGGTGCTCCATCAGGACCAAGTTTGCACATCTCTGCCAGTCACCAAGAGAGGAAAACTCTTTGGATATGATCTCACTGTTGTTTGTGATGCTGGAAATCTTCCTAAAGCAGTTCTGGTATCACATGTTTCTTTCCTGGCTATCCTGAAGACAAAAATCCTACTTCTTAAATATCACTATTCATTTCTATCAACAGGAGGGAAAGCAGTTATGTATTAAATCATTGGCTTAAAAACAGGAAGATAAGACAGTGCTATTCACCACAACCCATATATGGGAAAAGTTAACGTTAAAGCCATCACTTCACTCTAGTAGGAAATCTCATACAAATGAATATCCTTGAGGTTTCAGGGTTAACATTAAAGGAATGAGTAGAACAAAACCAATCAGAAGCACCAAAACCAGTTCCAGGTCCCTGTCCTCCATCTCAGGTCTTACCCATGCATTCTTCTGGTCTAGTTCTCAACTCTGTTATGGAGATAGTGACAGGTGCTCCCCTTTCTTCCACTTAGGATATGCTCTCTCTTCTCAATGAAAAAGGACCAATCACTGAAGGTATCTTCAGGATATCAGCTAATATATCAGCATGCCAAGCACTAAAAGAAAAGTTGGATTCTGGGAAAAAGGTGGACCTGCCTGAATAAGGAATGTGTTCTCGTTGTGGCATCTGTCTTAAAGGTATGGAGAGTCTTGAAGTCATCGACAAGCAGGAATCCTCAGAGTCTGGGCAGTAGTTTCCTTCATTATGATTTTGCTTGAGTGACAGCAGGCAGAAAGGTTCGAAATCTGATAGGCTGAAAGTTTCCAAAGATTTCTAAAATGAAAGGATTGTCCTTTTATTGTAAAAGCTCCCTTTGTTATATACATTTTCATTTGCAATAATACATCATTCTTTTATGTTTATTGTTGACCATTCCAGGCCAAAAAAGTAACATTACTAATAGTGATAATAAATATAACTTGAAACATTAACCAAACACTCATATCAAAATGCATTGAAGCTTAAGTAACTTTTCTTTGATTCCTAAATATGCCTAAGTGAGACACTCGTTCCAAATAATATTTGTGTGTGGAGGGGCATTTCAGACGTGCACATTCATGTCATCTAGTGCACATGCCTAGGTGCATGTGTCTTGCCACCAGTGTTCTTCATTCTTTGTCATTCTCTAATTTATTTCTGAGAAGCAGGTATTTCTTCCTCAACAGGCCATGTGCCCCCTCCAAAAATACCTTGTTTACACACAGCCAGCAAGATCTAATAATCTCTCCTCCACACTCTCATGTTGATATCAAACAAAAGTCGTCCTGTGAAATGCTTTCTCTCTTACTGAGCCAACCCTGCAGCCCCACTTAGTGATTGATTGTATTCATTTATGTCTTTCCTTGTTCTAATTCTCTTATGCTTCCCCTCATTCTCCCACTCTCTCTCAAATACATCACCTCCTTTTTTTTCTTAATTTAATTTTCTTATTAATTTTTATTTACATTTAAAGGTTGTTCCCTTCCCTGTCCCCCTCCCAGAGTTCTTCATCTCATCCCTCCTCCCCTTTGCCTCAGAGAAGGTGCTCACCCATCCACCAACCCTCTCACCCACACCCACCTCATTCCAACTCCAGCATCCCCTTCCCTGGGACATCAAGTTTCTAGAGGATTAGGCGCATCCTTTCCCACTGAGATGGCCTCCTTTTAAAAAATTATCATTACATTCATACTTATGAATCAGTAATCCTTTTTAAACAATTCGATGATTCCATTTACAGTTGATAGTATATGTACTATTCAGAGTACTGGATTATCAATTAGGGAGTTCATCTTTTGGAAAGACTGATTTTTCCACACTCATTTATATTCATGTATCTGTAGTTCTTTGTCCAGAAATTCAGCTTCATGAGATTTTCCAATTCCAGCTGTTATTAGAGGGATGATGGCTTTGCTCAGGTATTATTTAAGTAACTATTTTGGGGGGTTATCATGAGGGAAAATTGCTTATCTGCCTTAGATCATGAGCCCTGGAAATGATGAGTAAGCTTCACTCATGGTAATCCCACAAAAATACTTATATATATATATATATATATATATATATACAAATATATATATATAAATATGTATATATACACACATATGCACACATATGCATATATATAATGTATATATGTAATACACACACATATACACTCATATACAAACATACATACACATACACACCCATACCCCACTGGGGATAGTTACTATGAAGTTTTTCTTCACTACAATTGTGAATAGTTGAATATATGTGGTTTCCATATATTGCAAAGTAAACATTCTTTAATGGGTGGGTAAAAGCTAAACTGTGTCAGAAATAGTTATAATAATAATATTTAGAATATAGTTAGAAATTGTTCTTGTTAAGTGACAGGTCATTCTCCTTTAAGAGCCATGGCGATCTCATTATCCCTGGATGGTTGTAAAGTTTCCTGTACTTTGTGCAGACTATAGGTCTGATTAATAGCTACATTTTATTGTCCAGAAAAGGTGTCACTATTGCACACTTAGGAAGGATTTTTCATGCCTGTCATTGTTGTAGTTCATACGTTAAGCTTTGTAGCACTGTCCTATGCTGTCCTCCACCCTCTTTGTAGCTTGCATAGTAACTTTGGATACTTTTAAAACTTGTCCTCAAGAAGAAGTTTACATGCCAAACCCAGCTCAGATGATCCAAGTCCTATGTGAAGTGCATTGTACCTTCAGCTATAGGAACTTAATTCAAGTTCTGTGAGGTAACCAAGGGTAGCAACAATAACATGTATACTTTTGTGTCTCTTAGACTCCAATGAACAACTTGCAGTGTGTTTTTTCCATGCCAGGTTCTGTGAAGTTTTTTAGATAGTCTAAATTTATTGTGGAAAATATTGTCAGCCAGAAATTTAAATTCTTTCTGCATACTTAAAACATTATTCTTATATGTAACTTCAGGTGAATGCAATATGATTCTTTATAGGTTGTTTGAACAAGCTCGGTGTGACTTTTATCTCCTCACTCTCTTTCCTTCTGTATTTATGTCCTTCATTCCTCCTCAATTAGTTGTACTTGCTCAATTTTAGAATTTAGCTATAGATATTTAAACAATAAACAAGTACTTCTTTTGTATTAATCTATATTAAAACATACTTGAGGGCTTATCAAGTTCTTCTCCCCCCATTTTCAAACTGTTTTACTTTACAATTTATCTGAAATCATGTCCTCACATGTGTTTCCTTCGCCCTTTGAGCTTTGTAGTCTCTTTTCAGATGCCTGACCTGCTACAGCAGAACCAGTTCCTCCGTGTAGACACTTCAGATGAGTCTGTCCTCTAACCTGGTTACCAAAACCAAGTTTAATTTAGGATTCTGAAAATCAATTTAAGAGGAAAAATGAATTACGGCTTGAAGGGAAATACTGCAATAGAGAAAGAATTCATATTGATGAGATCCAAAATATATTAATACACAAATGAATGCAAACATGTCACTGAAATTAAGTGTTGCTGGTATACAGTATTTTTGTCATCTACATTAACAGTTCAGAAATCATTTCTAGCCAATCAAGTAACATATATTGTAGTTGGAGAAGGTAGTCAGGAGTTGCATCCATGAGGTACACATCTTAAAGTGATTTATTATTTCAGAACACATATTAGCAAACTCTAAATTTTCTATTTTTTTCTTCATAATACCATACCAAATTCCACAATATTAGCCTAAACTACTAATAAATATGGTGTCAGCACCAAAGCTGACTTGCCATTGAGCTGTGTCTATGAAGTGGCTCAACAACAATTTTTCTTGGCTCACTTTGGTCCAGGAATCCTCAGCGATAAACATGCTGTAAAAAAGGACACAGTTGTTTTTGTTTGTTTCTTTGTTTTTTTGAGGGGAAACTGGGAATGGAGAAATTTACATGTAAATAAGGAAAATATCTAATTAAAAAAAAAAAAAAGACATACCTGTTCAGTGACAGCAAGCAAAGATGCTAATGACCTTGCCCAACCCCTGACTGACTGAGTTAGCCACAACTGGAATGTTTTCTGTTTCCAAAGACTGAGTGATATACAGCTTTTAAAAGTATGTTGAACAATGCAAACTGCCAAGGTAGATTACTATATTCATACTAGTGATATAAGAAGAGGGTAGCCAGTACTCACTCCATGCCTGGTTTGTGGGACCAGCTCTACAAATATTTTCAGGATTGAGTAATTACTGAAGTATTATCATAAAAGTAGTTCATGGCATTTCCTGAAACCTAACTGGGATTAGTACTAAGGGAATGTTTCCTTGGACACATTGTATGTGATTTGACATCTATTTCCTGATGAATAAGGAATAAGGTTTTGAATGAATAAATGTGAAGGTTCCATTAAGATTTTTTTGTTGTTTTTTTGTTTTTTCAAGATAGGGCTTCTCTGTGTAGCCCTGGCTGTCCTAGAACTCACTCTGTAGACCAGGCTGGCCTCTAACTCAGAAATCCACCTGCCTCTGTCTCCCGAGTGCTGGGATTAAAGGCATGCGCCACCATTGCCCAGATTTCCATTCAGTTTTAATTGTCCTGAGAGTGCAGGTGCACACTCTTATGACTCCCTATATATCATAAAGCGTAGCATGGCCATTCATCTCAGTCACTATACAAAGGCAAGCATTTCATTTCCTCCACCACTTACATGATTTTACCAGAATCATTTTTTTCTCAGAGAACAAAGCACAAGAAAGAAACCTCAGACTCATTTGGCCTCGGCCTATGAGCACAAGTTTGTGTATTTAGATCACTTGTTTCAGAACTTGGAGCTAGAAACAAGAAATCCTTCCTACCAATGAAATTACCACAGTATGTATGTTTATGTCATTTGAAAAGTATGATTTGAGATGAGATATTGCTATCTTCAATGTCTACTAGTTTCTTCAGATGTCCTCTGGAATGACTTGGAACAGAGGGGAGATTTGCCTGCATTCCCACTACTTTTTAGAGTCTGCTCTTAGGTTTTGAATTTTGATGGAGAAAATGCAAGTCCCTTTAGTGGGCCTCCATGTTAGATAAGGTTCTAACTAGAGGACAGGATGAACACAGTGAAGGAAGTTGGGACCAAACTGAATTTTAGAGTAGGAACTATTTTCAATAATTTCTGTGATTTATATTTTCCACAAAAATATTTTTCTATGTAAGGAGTTTCTTCATAATATCCAAGGAAGTGTGCTGACATCTAGACTGTATGAATTATGGCTTGGTGTTCTTGACCAAGGGGACGAAGAGGAGAAACTAGCTGCAGTGCAGAGGTAATGATGAGCTAATTGCCTGGACAACATAAACCAAAATAGGAAAAGTGTTTGCTTAGAAACATTAGATTATATACCCCAGAGTTATTTACAAAAGAATTTTCACTGACAACAAATGGTTTCAATTTATTATAAACATAGAAGACATTTTGAAGAAAGACTTATGATTTCTTTCTTCCAGCAGTCACAATAGCTCATGCTTGTAATCATAGCATTTGAGGACCAGAGGTATAATCACCAATAACTTGGAGTCAGCTTGGGCTACCTAAACTGCCAAGAACACCCAGGCTTTATTGAAAGAAGAAAAATAAATAAATAAATGGAAATATATCTCATGACAATAAATTTTTTTCTCTTAAAATTCTTAATATGAAAATTTCAACATTGTACACACTGTGAATTTATATTGGCCCATAAGATATAATGAACATCCAATTTATCAGTTGTATACTTTGACTTTCTATAGTATTTAAGAAAAGCATGCCTAATTAAGGATAAATTTTCAATGAAATGTGTTTATGCATATGAAATTCTTCCATAACCTCGCACATAATAGATAAGCTTTAGCCTCTAATGACTTGATAGCCTTGCAAAATTGGTACTTCCAAAATACAGGAATCCTTTACATTTTAGCAGTTTACTTTGCAGTGTTCTCTTAGTTGAACACATTACAGAATGCCGTAAGTGTTTTAGGTATGTTTATATTAAGTTATACCCAGCTAAACTTTTCCTTTTTAAAAAATTGATATTGGGGAAGTATTTCAAGCAATGTTTTCAGGGCACATTTCTCCTTTCCTTGATGTATTCTTTTGTGAGGGCAATGAATAAGACATAGACATTTACTCTGCTGTCTTTCCTCAAATTTAATACTTCCTGAGTAAAAAAAAAAAATTCTTGTTTTAAAATAACTTGTCTCTCTTCAGTCTTTTAGAGCACCTGCCCAACCCAAACGTCATTCTCTTGAGAGAACTTTTCAGAATGTTACACAACATAGAACAAAATTCTGCTGTTAATCAGATGACAGCTTATAGTTTATCTGTTTGCATGGCCCCATGTATCCTATGTCTGCCAAGTTCCTGCAACTTTGGATTAGCGAGTGATATCTCCAATGAGGTAATGACACATATTTCATGCTTAAGGTGGCCAGGTCTTCACAGGGAGACAGGAATACAGAATTTTTTTAGAGTCACTGTTTTTTGTTGTTGTTGTTTGTTTTTTGTTCTTTTATAAAATAATTATATATTTGAATTATATTCTTTGGGAGAAACAAAAAAATGTGAGATTTGAGTGAGTGGATTGTCAGTGGATTGTCAGCTATATGTGTGACAAATGGAACCAAAGTCAAACTGACAATGTATAGTAGCCATCACAATGGAAGCGCTGGAAAGCATCCTCTTATAGTGTACTATGCTGTGTTGTTTGTAGATTTTACATCTGATCTCAAGATAATCTTTTAAATTTCTAACAGAAAACTCTCTCCTCTATGACAGCTGACTTTTTCTCAGAATTTTGAACTATACAATTCTAACCTCCAAACCTCATATATATATATATATATATATATATATATATATATATATATATATATATATATATATATATGTATATATATATCATGTATATATATCATATATCAAGTGAAGTTTATAATCACACAAAGTGACAGAGGCTAAGTGTGTTTTACCCATTTTGCTGCAGATTTCCCTTGTAAAATTTCTCATTGAAAACACTCTGAAAATATTTGGGGAAGACATGGTTTTATGTTATGATGTGAGCTCAGTGTCTTGCCCTAGTGTGGAGAAAGCATCAAGTTCCCTAAACTTTATAACTTACTTTGGTGAGATGAAGGATAAGCACTGTCGAACTGGGAGGACGAGCTCTACAGGCAACGATTCAGTACCCATGAGTCCAGCTGCTCCTCTTCACAATGAGTGGACTATAGGTAGGTAAAGATATTCTATTGGTATAATTTAAAAGGTAGAATCACTTAGCATCCAAAATCACTATTTACAAGCAGAGATGTTGCATTTACTAAAACCATTGTGAAGTATACCCTCACCTATTTTATTACAGGTACTCTTCTATTGTCAGAAACTGTTGGTAAATTTTTATACCCCCTTTTCAGTGGTCCTGAGTATATGTAAAAGGTAAATCCACAAAGTGCCAAATAGTTAAGTATATATGAAGAAATGCCACTTATTTTAATATTTTTGATCCCTGTGTTGACTTTTATAATAAAAGGACAACTCAAGTTTGAGATATAGTTTATTTATATATAGCAATGCTGTTTGTCCTGGAACTTTCTTTTAAAAGCATACTACAACTGTAAGGAAGAGGTAGACATGACAATAGGTGGCATTCTCACATGGAAGAGGCTGTAGGTTATCAGGCAAGATGAGTGGCAAGTGTAGATAGAGCTACTAGATTAGAGTTGTCCATGGCTGTTCAGTCAGAAATCACACAGTGGGACGTAGGGGACAATACACTATTAACTACTTCATTCTAATACCTTTATGCATAACTTTGAACATGAATACAAGAATGCACTGATTAGACCTAGACATATGGGCCATATACAACTAGATATCAAGCACTGCACGATGTAGTGCAGTGTATTTTAGACAGGACTATATAGGAATGGAACTAGAAGAACTGAATCTAAATTAGATCTGGCCTCTTGCTTTACCTATTTTCAGGGTTTCGGGGAGAATAATCAGTTAATATAAAAGAGGTAATTAACCAATCCCTCAATATCATAAATGCTATAATATCAAGTCGATTGATGTGATGATTGAGTTTAATTACCACATACGAAGATTTCCTTCTTTCTTAGATTATGAGAAACCTGTCAATAGACCTTTTATGAAACCAATGATTACTTGTGGTTCTCCTACCAGCCATGACAATGTGTGTATAACCCCATCCCCATCAGCACCAAGCAAGGGGCGCCTCTTTGGAAAGTCTGTCACCAGTATCTGTAAGAATGGTATTCTACCTTCTTCAATTTTGGTGAGTGTCATTTTGGTTTTCTATAGCTGTCATGCAACATGTGACTTCTGTGGATCCCGTGTTCTCACACAATTCTCTCACCAAGCCAATGGATGTTTAGATACCCTATTAAGAAGGGTCAGATTCTTTTTTTTTAATTTTTGGTTTTTGTTTTGTTTTCTTTTCTTTTTAAAGACAGGGTTTCTCTGTATAGCCCTGGCTGTCCTGGAACTCACTCTGTAGACCAGGCTGGCCTTGAACTCAGAAATCCACCTGCCTCTGCCTCCCAAGGGCTGGGATTAAAGGTGTGTATCACCAGTGCCTGGCAGGGTGAGATTCTTTTAAAATAGTGCCTTAAAGAAATATTCCACTGAAGTTTGATTCATGCATTCCAAGAATGATGAAAACAAAACAAAACAAAGCAAAACAAAAGTATTGCCATACTTAGTATCAGCAATAGTGTCTGGGTTTGGTATCTACATATGGGATGGATCCCCAGGTGGGGCAGTCTCTGGATAGCCTTTCCTTTAGTCCCCTGCTCACTCTTTGTCCCTGTATTTCCTTTAGACAGGAGCAATTCTGGGTTAAAATTTTGGAGATGGGTGGATGGCCCCATCTCAACTGTGGACCCAAGCCTAACCTCTGGATATGGTCCCAACAGGTTCTCCCTCCTCTTTGTGGGGTATTTCAGCTAATGACATCCCTGTGGTGTCCTAGTAGGCTCTTGCTTTCCTGGCATCTGGAACTTTCTGCTTGCTACCCCCAGTTCTCCATCCCCCATTGCTACACACCTCTGTTCAATTTCCTGACCCACTGTACATCTCCATCTCCTCCTATACTTGATTTTTCTCTTTTAATCCTCCCCCTATTCTCTCCCTCCCAAGTCTCTCCCAAGCTCTAATTCCCTTAATTATTTTGTTCCCCCTTGTATGTAGGACTGAAGCATCTACTCTCTGGTCTTCCTTCCTCTCAAGATTCATGTGGTCCATGATTTGTATCATGGGTATTCCACGCACTTTGCCTAATACCCACTTATCAGTGAGTACATACCATGTGTGTTCTTTTGTTACTGAGTTACCTCACTTAGGATGATATTTTCTAGATCCATCTATCTGCCTGCAAATTTCATGAAGTCATTGTTTTTAATAGCTGAGTAGTTTTTCATTGTATAAATGTACCACATTGTCTGTATCCATTCCTCTCTTGAAGGACATCTGAGTTCTTTTCTGCTTCTGCCATATTATAAATATGGCTGTTATAAACATAGTGGAGCATGTGTCCTTATTACATATTGGAGCATCTTCTGGGTATATGCCCAGGAGTGGTATAGCTGGGTCCTCAGGTAGTACTATGCCCAATTTTCTGAGAAACTGCCAGACTGATTTCCAGAGTGGTTGTACCAGCTTGCAATCTCACCAGCAATGGAGGAGTGTTCCTCTTTCTTCACATAAAAAATATGAAATGCTTCACAAACTTGTGTGTAATCCCTGTGCAGGAGCTGTGCTACTCTTCTCTGTATTGTTCCAGTTTTGTTTATGTGCTGCTGGAAGGAAGCAAGCATCCTTTTTGTCTCTTACCCTAACCTTTCCCAGCTTCTTTCATGACCTCATTTTATTCTGAGGTCTCCCTTAATATCATTGCCTCTGAGATTATTAAATATCATAATTCAAAGTATAATCTGCTTTGTTTTAAATTGTCAAGGAATAAGTCATAAGCATTGTTTAGTAGAACTTGCATCTGAATAGAACACATTTAAAGGCCACCTAATATGGTTTGAGTTTTTTAATTAAATAACCTACTAAGTTGCCATTGAAAATGTATATTAAGCAAACACTTCAGTTATACACCCTATGTCAGGAATTTTTCTACATATGAACATGTTTATCCTATCAGATACCTGATAATTACTGACCACACCCTGAAGATCTTATAGCATAATTTTCTGGTAGTCATAGTTGTATCATCCAAACTTTGAAAATAGAAAAAACATTCTCATTAAGGTTGTGAATGGTAGTCATTTTTACATAGTGAAACAATGAAGAAGGAATTGAAATTCTCGTGGGTTCTTGACTATCAGTGTCTTTTGATAATGGAAGTTGAAAATAAGAATTCAGATAACAAGGAAATTACAGAAGCTTTGAAAAATGAAATGAAATGAAAATAGGAAGGAAGGTAAGGATGGAAGAAAGTTTAATGAGGAAAAATTTCTAAAGAACACTGATCAAAATAAAATAAAACAACCAACCAAAAATCCTTCCAGTGCTCAAAACTGGATTAGAAGAGAAAATATATTCAGAAGATTAAAAAAACTGAATCTCCTGCATTCATTCTTCCCAGTTGTATCTCTGTACCCATGTTTGCCAATGCTCTGGGTGGATATGCAGTTATTGTTACTTGTCTTTCTTCCATATAGGATATGCTCTCTATCATCGATGAAAAAGGACCACACGCAGAGAATATATTCAGAACATTAGCTAATAAATCATACTTCACCTTAAAAGAAAAACTTAACTGTGCAGAGGAAATGAACTTGAGAGAGGAATCTGTTTATGTTATAGCGTCTGTCTTAAAGGTAGAGAAGGATGTGGCATCACCTACACTCCACAGTAGCTACAGGTAATTACAATTAATAAGTAATTTACTTCCTTGAGATAAACTGATAATGATGGCCCAAGGATAAGAGACATGGTAAATAAAATTCTGACAGGGTGTGTGAGTCATCATAATGGCAGAGTTGAAGACCTGCTGTGAGAAGTTAACATATGTCAAATGCACTCTAGTTTGTCATTATACAGACTACTCCATTGATTTCACCTTTGACCACACTGTATGGCATAATAACAAAACAAGTGATAGTAGTGACAAAAGTTGATTTACAAACCACATTTCATAAATTATACTTATTAAAGAAAAATATCCTTCATAAATAACAACAGTTCAAAATGGCTAGTCCATGTCTGACATGTAAAAGGTTCACAGAGACTTAGACATTGCCATTCAGCTAGTACATAAACTGTGTTTTCTTTCTCTATCCCAAAAAAGTTCACATCTCCCAGATGTTTTTTTAATCCCATGTTTGTGTCCAAGAATTAGTCTGATCTGCTAATGAATACTGTACCACACTGAGCATTAATGGAGCTGTCTATAAACAGTAGATAAAATGCAAATAGCTTCTTTTTTAAAAAAATTCTGCCATTTTCTGAGTTGAACACTCAGTAGATTCTAGAGGAGTGGCCCCAGATAATCAAGGGAAAAGATAGTGGTCTGAGAGTAGGCAAGCTTAAGAACATTAGATAAAGGTACCACTTGGTACTTCCTGGACCCTAGTTGCCAAGCGTGGTTTACTCTCACTGGCAGAAGATCAGTACCACATTATGGAAAAGATAAATGACTACCAAGGAAGCCCCATGCTCACATAGCACTTAAAATTGTAAGAACACTTGGGCTTTTCCCACACTTCTCAATTCTTGATTTTTGTTACCTCAAACTATGCCTGACCCTTTACAACTCAGGAAAAACTGTAATGAGTTAACGTTGAATGAAATGTAAACTTGAAAATTGACTTGGGTGTTTCCAGATCTAGTTAATACTGAACTATTTACCTATTTGTGGTTATTTACTAAGAAAAGAGAATATATTTTAAGCTATATAAGCTATATTTGTTATTCTGTTTTTCTTGTAAAAGTTGAGATTTCCCCATTTTTCTTATTCATTTATCCATCCATCCATCCATCCATCCATCCATCCACCTACCTACCTACCTACCTACCTACCTACCTACCTACCTACCTACCTATGGACTTGTCTATCTTTAAAGCCCATTCTGGCGCCTAACGTAAGCCAGATTGCATCAATCGGATTTCTGAGATTCAAGGTGTGTACTATGATGCCCATCTATGCCTCACACATATCATTGTGCTTACTCTTTTAAAATCTCTGAGCATATGTAATAAAGGGTGAGATTTGAAAGGAATATAATAAAAGAATTTGGCTGTCCATCAAACAATGTGTTGCTTACAATGTAAAGAGCTGAATGCTTATACAGTTAAGGGAACATGAGACTGTGAGAGCTTTTCACATGGAACCCAGGGAGCTCAGATCATGAGACTAAGCCCTTACCCACTGTATGTGAGCAAGAGTACATGTGCATATTATTAGAACCTTACTCAACTAGGAATTCAAACCTAGTCAACAAATGATGGAATCAGGATGATGTATTTATCCTCTGGTCCTGCCGGTTTTTAGTAGCTGCTTATGTCCAGGTAAAGCCCTTTGAACTGACAGTTCATTTTATTACCACCATTCCAGAACTTTGTTTCTTTGGCTTCAGTTCATGGTGAGAAAGTCTACAGAGTCTGGGTCCTTTGGTGAGTCAACTTTGAGGTGAGATTCTGGACAATGTCAGTCAGGCAGGAAATATCTTAAGAAATTACATTTAAACTGGTATTCTTCAATAAAAATGATTCACAGTATTTTTTCAAAGTACACTGATTATTATATTTTTATATACATAAGGAATTTATTAGAACTATCCCAGGAAGCTTACTTTGTTCTAATCTGTATGGAAAGTGGCTTGCTGTCCTTGATCAAGAACTCCATGATCAAAAGATTTCTGCTATCCAAAGGTAATGATGCATTAATCATTTGGATAATTACAAACGTGAATAGTATGTTCTGTGGTGGGTATTATCTTGTATTTACAAGATTATACACTGAAATGATGGACAGTGACAAGAGGCTTCTTTTGCTCATATGTGTAAAGTTACTTTATAACAAATACCTTTGTCAGGCATGTGTCTTGACTCATGCCTTTGGTCCCACCACTAGGGAGGTTTCAACATTATAATAGTCATGGTTTGGAAGAGAGGCTCAGCAGTATAGTAGGGTCTAGCCCAGTCTGGAATACAATCTAAATTCCTCTATGGGACAAATTAAATTCAGTTTTTTCAACCATTAAAAGCTAGAGACATCCAGGTCAGGTTCAGCTTTGATTTCTATGTCTTCCACACTACTCCACAGAATGATTTCTTAGGTAAAGGAGGAACTCTGACCTCCCATGAGTATTTAGGACATCAGCATATTTGCCTTATTTGTAAAAACAGCTTTTCTAAGTACATGGCTTAGTTTCATCAGTGTGCTTCTAGCCCAGCAATTCTAGAATACAATGTGTCTATATTAAATTATTTATGATAAATGTGTCTCCATGGTGACTAGAGAGAGATGGCTCAGGGTTTAGCAGCTCTGGCTGCTCTTCCCGATGACTGTGGACCTATCCAAATGGCGGCTTGCAAATGTCAAGATGTCAAAAACTCCATTTCCAGGGACCTGACACACTTCTCTGGGTTCTCTGGGTGCCAGGCACATATAGTGTACATGTATACATACATAATTTTTAAAATGTCCCAATATACCATACATTGAATTGATTTGTGGAAAATATTTTAGACAATATAGTAGTGATCTTGATTTCTTGTGAATTTTGATACTATGAAGTGGCCTACAAAAATGTTGTCATTTCTTTTTCTTTGTATTTCAGATCAAATAGAATCATTACCCGTAAAACAGATAAACATAAACTCTTCATTTTCTGTTTAGTCTTTTAATACAGATGCCAGAACCAAGTGTCCTCCTTTTGAGACACCTTCTCAGTGTGCTGCACAAGATTAAAGGTTGCTCTTGTATTAACCACATGACTGCTTATGCTTTATCAGTTCGCATAGCTCCAAGTATGCTTTGGCATCCTACTTCCTCCAGCTCAGGGATTGGGAACGATATCTCAAAAAAGGCAAGTGGACCTCTTGTTGTCTGCCTTTGGGAAAGGAGTCTTGACTGTGATGCAGAAGCTGGGGAAACCTTTGACAGATCATTACTGTTAAAGGGCACCCTTGCAGTGCAGTACTCTGGAGGGGATGAGGCACTGAGCTATTTCAGGGAGGTTTTGGAAGGGATCTTGCTAATATGAATTGGAATTAAGTGACTTATTCTTTTCTTAACTGCATTTGAGATTACAGCTTGCATGAATGTTAAACGTGAATGAGAGATGGTAAAAGAGATGAGTGCTTAAGTTCAACAAGGTAATATCAGTACTTCATCAAAACGTTGAATGAGATACAGACTTGGACAGATATCTCAAAGTGTTGTTTTTTTTTTTTTTTTTTATCTCTATCTTGGAAGTTGCCATTATTCTCACATATTCTTCTCTTCAGTCACACTTCCTGTGTGGGTTAACCATATGGGCACCAAGGCTCCATATACAATATATTCTGGGTATAGTTTATGGCTCAATCAGAAAAAAAAGAACAAAACTTGTCTACCAGCTCCTAGTGGCAGGCAGTCTTTCAACTCTATAACAACATACCTGTAAGAATCCACTTATATTTTAGCCAGGCGGTGGTGGCGCACGCCTTTAATCCCAGCACTTGGAAGGCAGAGGCAGGCGGATTTCTGAGTTCGAGGCCAGCCTGGTCTACAGAGTGAGTTCCAGGACAGCCAGGGCTACACAGAGAAACTCTGTCTCAAAAAACCAAAAAAAAAAAAAAAAAAAAAGAGTCCACCTATAAAAAATGAAACATTATTACATCATATTCTGCTTGAATGAAAGTTTGTATTCTAACATACCTAGTGTCTATAGATGCCAAGAGAAATGTTTAGATTTATATTTAGGTGTGTGTGTGTATGTGTGTGTGTGTGTGTGTGTGTGTAGTGGCTCTTCACCATTATAACCATAATTCTAGCACCAAAATACTTATTTTAATTTGTGTAAAGCATGAATAAAATGTTTATTTTTTACTTTAAAATTAGTTTTATGTTGTATACATGTAAATTTCTGCACCATTTGCATTCTTGTGCTCTTGGACACTAGAACATGGAATTGGACTCATGAAATTGAAGTTACAGATGATTGTGATCCACAATATGGGTGCTGGGAACCAAGCTGGATCCTCTGTAGTACCTGCCAATGACCCTAAGAGCTGAGCTAGCAATAAAGACATATATCAATTTACTGTATTGATACTTCTTAATTATTATTGGCATGGTTTCTTAATTTAGGGCTAGAGAAATACTTTACAAAGTGGCTAAAATTTTCTGTAAGAACAAACATACTTATATGGAGAAAGCAAAATTAGAGAGAAGGGAAAGATGTCATCTGATGTTCCCTTCGTGGTCACAGCTGCATTATCCATTTACCTCATAGTAAGGTTTACCTCTGAAAGCTTAGTTCTCAGTACAGCTTAAGACTGTAAGGTTGAAAGGCTAAGTAAATAAGATAATTACCTCCTGAGAAAAGCCATAATTAACAAAGTGATCACGATAGTTTTCAAAGAAGGAAGAGTATAGAGTTATGTAGAAAATGGACCTAGTTATAGGAAGAGTTCTAGGTACTTAATATTACCAAAATATGTTGGACTAGATTCACAAAGAAGCTAATAATAAAAAAGTTTAATAACAATTATCCGATATTTTGTCAGGCATTTTGACACAAAATATTTCTGAGGAAGCAAAGGTATATTTTAGCTAATAAGTTCCAAAGATAAGGTTCAAGGAAGAGGAATTAAGTAATGTCACACACAATGGGGCAGTATGGCATAGGAAAGCCTTAGTCACTCGGAAATCTACTTGGCTTGGGCCTATGCACACATTCCTCTTTTAAATAATCACATATCAGTATACTGGCAATCTAAAATTCCTACTTGAATCAAGCTATATATCTAGTCCAATTTGACAATCAAATCAGTTTTTTCACTTGTCACAATTTTAACAATTCATTCACTATAAGCAATTTTATTCAAATACAAACATATTGTTTACATGTTCAAAAATGAAAACCAAGTGTGAAAAAAAACCTGAAATATTTGCATGTGAAATAAGGTGATAACTGAGTGTGATTTTCTGGAGAACCTTTTATTCCCTACCTTGTAAAAGACTATGGAAATATAAAGTCAGTTGCATTCTGGGTAGAAATATATATATATATATATATATATATATATGTATATATGTATATATATATAAAAATATGAATAGTGTACTAAGTTTGCTTAATCCCACTATCACAATTTTAAAAAATAGCATTGTTATTCAACTTAGCACATTTTTTAGTTTGTTACTATTACTTTAAAAAAGTAACCTTGGAGAAAAGAATTTATTTCCTGTATGTTATACATGTAGTTTTGGAAAATTACTCAGGGCCTAACCTGAAGCAGGGCAGGAACCTGGGGGCAAGAACTGAAGCAGAAGCCATGTAACAGTGCTGTTACTGTCTTTTACCTCATATCTTTCTTAGCCACCCTCTCTAAATCTACCTATCTATCTATCTATCTATCTATCTATCTATCTATCTAATCTATCTATCTATCTATCTATCTATCTATCTATCTATCTATCTATCTATCTATCTATCTATCTAAATCTATCTATCTATCTATCTATCTATCTATCTATCTATCTATCCAATAGCTCAGGGATGGCCCCATCCTAGTGATCTGGGCAGTACAGATTAATTGAATCAAGACAGTATCTCACAGAGTTCCCTAACCTTCAGGCCAAACTTATATAGGCATTTTCTCAATTGAAATTTCTTCTAGTCAGATATTTCTGTGAATTGATACTTCTGACACAAACATGTCATGTCTTAACTGCTTTCAATGGCTTTGTATAACACTATGACCAAGGCAACTTACAGAAGCAAGAGTTTATCTGGGGCTTAAAGGTCCAGATTAATTCATGTCCCTCACAACCACAACAGGATCATAGCTGCAGGCAGTCAGAGCAACTGATCCTGGAAGCTGAAAACTGAGGACTCTTATGGACACCAAACATGAAGCAGAGGGAGTACCCTGGAAATGGTCCATGACTTTTTTTTCTTTTTCTTTTTTTTTTCTTTTTTCAATTTTTCAAGACAGGGTTTCTCTGTTTAACTCTGGTTGTCCTGGAACTCACTTTGGTCTTCTCTGTGTAGCCCTGGCTGTCCTGGAACTCACTTTGCAGACCAGGCTGGCCTCAAACTCAGAAATCTGCCAGCCTCTGCCTCCCAAGTGCTGGGATTAAAGGTGTGGACCACCACTCCCCTGCATCCATAGCTTTTAAAAGCCTAAATTCCAATGAAAGACTTACTTCTTTAAGAAAGGCCAAACCACTTGTTCCTCTCAAATGGAGTGAAGAACAGAGTATGAAGCATTGAGATGCCAATAATAAGAGAAGTGGCCTATCCAAGCCTCTGCAACTCAGCTCCCCCTCCCTTTGATCTCTATAAATTGAAAACCCAAAAATAAAGAAGATATTTGTAATGTCACTAATTCAATTCATTCACAGTTCCTCTTGGCAACATATCAGCTCTGAAATGTCAGGTTTCTTCCTAATAATTCCTTTATTCATTGCAATATGCAAGCAACTTTAACAACCTATTTTAGGAAGATGCAAAAGTCTAGAATCTCTGTTCCAGACAGAGACTTCTATAGCAGCATCATACTTGCATTTATGAAACAAAAAGAGATGCAAAATCTTGCCAGCATTATTCTTGATTTCAAACTTTTCTTCATTTCAAAAGTCTAATGTCAAATGTGATTATAAACTATATGATATGACAAAGCTTCTTGCTTTTGTCTTGGGGTGTTACAGATTTCTCTTGTAGAAATTTTCATTGAGAACTTTCTGGAAATATTTGGAGAAGATGCCACTGTGTTTTATGGAGAGATCCCAAGGAGTTGCAGTGACACAGAAAAAGTTTTAGGTTCCTCAAATAATGTTGCTGAGTCTAATGAAACAAGGAAAGCAAGAGGTGACAGTAGAGGCAGCTGTCATAGTGAAAAGATGCATCCCCAGAAAAATGATGAAAAGAGTCTATCTGCTTCTTCCTAGGCAGAAGATCTCACAGGTAATGGAAGTTTTTAAATAGTCATCAAATGAATTGAAGGATGAACCATTCCCCCATTTAAGAAATCATCATATGAAAACATTGAGGGAGGTTCTTAAAAAATACTTTAACTAAATTGCATATAAATTCATATATACACATATATAGATGCATAGACAATTACACACATATACAAATGAATATTTAGATATATACATCTGTATGTATGAAAGATGTACTCCTATTTTAGCCCCTGTATGGATAGCAGAATATTGTCTATTGTTATTTCTTACCTTTCTTCCCTCTGGTTCAAGAACCATGTAAGATATCTCAGATAATAAAATTATGCTTTTTAAAGAATTCATTAAAAACAATGATTTAAAATCAATCAACCATTCTGGAAGAAAAATCCCTACGCCACTATATAAGAACCACACACTATCCTTGTGCAACAATATTGCTGGTTTGATTTCAGATGAAAGATAAATGTTAGCAAATGCTTAGCATTTGTGTAAGTATTAAATGATGCAGGATCCACTACAATGAACACATTGAGAATGATGAGGAGGCCAGAATATCCCTGAGTCAAAAATTAATACCATTTAGGGGTGGGTATAGAGTTAACATAAATACCTCACTGTAGAATGTGGATGTTATTCATAGTTGACTTTTCTTGGTTTGATATACAGGAAAGTACATATGGAGCAGAGGATGGTTTAGTCAGTGATCAATAGGAGGAGAGGCCATTGGTCCTGTAAAGACTCTGTGCCCCAGTGTAGGGGAATGCCAGGGTCAGGAAGCCAGGGAGGGTGGGTTGGTAAGCAGGAAGAGAGGCAAAGGAATAGCAGTTTTTTCAGAAGGGAAACCAGGAAAGGAGATAACATTCGAAATGTAAATAAAGAAAATATCTAATAAATTCCAGAAAATGTACAGAAAGTACATTTACTTAAATTGGGAGGAATCTATAACGAGCATTTTTTGCCTCAAAATAACATGTTTCTTTTGCAATGAAAGCAAAACAATTTTCTCATCTATTCCCTTTTCTACAGAAACACCTGCAGGAGGAGTGTAAGAAGCAGAATGTGGATTGACCAGATAGCTTCTGGATGGAGAATGTTTCCTCTGCAACGGAATACTTGAATTCCCAGGACTACATTGAATTTATCTTTCTCCTTCACTTTATTATTCCACTAAAAACCTATTTTTTTATAACCTGATTTACCAGCATTTGAAGGAATTTGTTTGGATTTTCTGCTTCTGTCCAGAAATGAGAATCCCGCCCAAATAACATGCCTCTATCAACCAATAGAGGCATCCAGGGTGATTCTCTTAGATTGTGAACTTGAGTCTTAAGTGAGCACTTTTCAGGTCCCAGCTCATTCCTTCTGAATGTGCTATGCCCCCTCCTACTTACCCATACCTCTGAAAAGCTTATTAATGAACAGTACTTCTGTCTCCCCATTTTATCATATTGTATTATTTACAAATGATAATCTTCACTTACATTCATTGTGTTTTATGATCTAGAGTATGTATATTTTGTGATAATAAATGCCATCCATAATTTGATTGCTTAGATGTTAATGTGCCTTATTCATGATTCTCCATGGAGAATGGCATTTCACAATTCTTCCCTACCTGGCTTACTCGGGGAACTGGAGCCACTTTACAGATCCAGTGGGATCACTTTATGAATATTTTCTTCAAAAATCCCCTCACAATGACCTATCAATTTCTTATCTAATGGAAGTTAGAGATTTTCTGACGAAATTCCTCCAGAGTCTAGCCACAAAATAGTTTAATGGCTAAAAACCAACTAATCAGGTATACTATAAGGACAGCCTCACTCCTGTACATTTTAGCAATGTGTATTTTTCATTTCTTTTCCTATTGCTGTGAAAAGATATGTTAGAATATTACTTACATGAGGAAAGTGTCTTTCTCAGTGAGAAAGGCTCAGAGCATCATTATAAGGCAGTGCTGGTGACATGTGCAGCTAGCCAAGTGCTTACCTAATCAAGAAGCAGAGGACAATGAGTGCTAATATGCTGTGATATTACATTCCAAGAACCGTACATAAAAAATAGTACAGCCCAATTCTGGTGTGAGTTTTTCTACCTTTATTGCCCAATTTAAATAATTCCTCAAAAGTATGGGCAGAGTCTAATATAATTAAAATAATCCCTCAGAGTTGTACTTAGAATCATGTGTCATGGATGATTCCAGATAAAACTCCAATAATACTCAAAATGGATCATTACACAAGATGAACTTAAACTTGGAACAAAATTTAAGACTATATACAAGGACCTGAAAAGATGGTCAATATCTAAAGAAGTTGAGATGAAAGATTTGTGACATGAATTCAGATATTCAAAACTTACATTAAAAACAAATCAAAACTGGGCATTGTATGTCTAAAGCTTTCTAAAACTAGAAGCTTTTTACCAGGATGGGAGTTGGAGACAAAGGAATCAGCAACAGATTCTGAGGTAGATACTCTTCTAATGTTGAAAAGTCACAAACGAGAGACTCAAGCTCAGAAACGTAGGAGGCGAAGCCCAACAGCTGATGCTGTCCTCCAACCTAACTTAGCTCAGACCATATGTGTCCCAAGAATGCTGCATGCATAAAGACACACACATACCATATACATTCACAGACACACATCATACACGTTTGTGTACACACCATTTATCCTCAAATTTGCTTTGCATATTCGTTACAGCTCTCTTTATAAACTGAGTTCTTAATCTCAACATAAATAATTCCTTATGTTTTGTTTTCTTAGAAAAGGCCCCCAATACAAATGTGAAATATTGAAATTTTAGAGAAAATTTAAAGAAGCATATTTTCTACATTAATTATTGCACTGATGCCCCTGAATTCCCATTAATAACGTTCAAAATATTGTTTTCATTCATAATTATTTAGAATTTTACTATAAATAGAATTTTATCACTTTGCCTCTCCTTTTCCTTCAGTCTATTCTATGCCTCATACTCTTGGATTGATTCATATATATTGATACATACACATATGCATATGTGTATGCTTGTTTGTATGCACAAATATACAAATACAACATGCTGTGTCCAATTTTTGTCTTTGTGTATATAGTTGCATTTCCAAAAACTCTGTATGGGACAGTCAATCGGGGGATCATTCTTAGAAGAGGATCATTCTTCTCCCAACAACTATTAGTTGCCTGTAGTTCTTTGTCTAAGGTGGGACCACATAAGACTTTTACTTTTGCATGTTCATTTGTATTTTGATATTGTCATCCTGGTCTTGTATCCATTTCAATGAAGGATGATTCTACACACAGCAGACTTCCAGGTACACCAACTCTTGACGGTCTTTCTGAACACTTGTCTTAAAGGTTTCCTGAGATATAGACAAAGGAGGCGCGATGTAATGTAAATGTATTGCTGCTAGGTTCCCCACCACCCATTGGTCTTTTCATCAAGTCCAGTCTGGGTTTTCTGTTAAGGTCTCCATTTGCTGTAAGTAGAAGCTTCCTTGATAAGGGTGATGGCTGCTCTTATCTGTGGTTACAAGCATCTAGTAAAGTACTAGGAGGAGTTTTTTTTTTTCTTTTTTTTTAAAGACCTCACCAGCTCCACAAAGATGATTAGATTTTTCTAATGGTTAGTCAAGATATTTCTATGATTCTTGCTCAAATGTAGATGTCTGCTGTAGCCCTTGGTTTGTCTCAGCATTGAGTGTAGGTGTGTAGGTCACTTTTGCTGAAGAAATAAAGCATGTCACAGGATTCAAATGATCTACCTATATCTGACCTGAAAGCCTCTATCTGAAAATCGAGTTCCTACAGTACATTCAATAGTATGTAAGCTGCCCTGTGAGGAAGCAATTAACAGTTGTACCCACCGGAAACATCTGTGAGTCGGACAATAACCAGCAAGACAAGATCTCAGCGTAGGCAGCACAGCAGTAAGTGGCACTCACAGTAACCAACAGTAGTCTGAGTAGACTTTAGTGCATTTTCATAAACCACAAAATTTACCATAGCACTCAGTCTAGACCACCTTATATAGACTGCTCAGTCTCTTTCCCCCCAAAACCGGAAATTATTCTGAGGCATCCCCATAGTTTATTTTTTATGCCTTGTTATTATGCTTTTTTTCCATCGGTTTTTTATTAGATATTTTTACATTACAATTTATTTACATTTCAAATGTTATCCCCTTTCCTGGATTCCCCTCTGAAAAACCCCCTATTCCTTTGCCTCTCTTCCTGCCTACCAACCCATCCTCCCAGGCTTCCTGGCCCTGGCATTCCCCTACATTGGGGCACGGAGTCATTACAGGACCAAGGGCCTCTCCTCCCATTGATGATTGACTAAACCATCCTCTGCTCCATATGCAGGTGGAGCCATGAGTCCCACCATGTGTACTTTTTGGTTGGTGGTTTAGTCCCTGGGAGCTCTGGGTGGTTAGTTCATGTTGTTTCTCCTATGGGGCTGCAAACCCCTTCAGCTCCATCAGTCCTTTCTCTAGCTCCTTCTTAGCGACCCTGTGCTCAGTCCAATGCATGGCTGTGATCATCCACTTCTGTGTTTGTCAGGCACTGTCAGAGACTCTCAGGAGACAGCTATATCAGGCTCCTGTCAGCAAGCACTTGCTGGCATCCACAATAGTGTCTGAGTTTGGTGATTGTATATGGGATGGATCCCCAGGTGCGGCAGTCAAATTCCTCTTACCATATTGTTGGTAAAAAGTAATACACTGGCATTCATTAACAGAAGATAAACATATACTATGTGTGTGAATGAATTTTGTAAGCACTTCCATTCTACAATTCAGAGCCTCAAACGGTTAAAGTCATTGATTTTTTGGTTTGTTAGTATCTTCAGCCTCCATACAACTTCATCATGCAACAAATATGTAATTTAAATTTTTGAAGAATCACCATTATTTCTTAGAATTGATCTTGAGATACTCATAGATATTACTTGTTGCCAGGAAAGACAAACACCTGACCTTTCAAACAATGTTATTTTCACCAACAGCAGGAATTGTAGAGCCACTGTCTTCAACAACTCAGAGACAAGAGCTACTGTGTCCAGAAGGGAGGGGAGAGCCACTTTGTCCAGTATATGCTGTAAAGTAAACATGGCTTTGAAATCTCCAAAATTCAGAGAAAGTCTCATAGCAGAGCTTCAATTGTGAAATAAGCATGTTCATCATCATCACCATTATCAAAATCATCAGCATCTGCACTCAAGCCTGTGGCATACCACAGGCTGCCACCTAGCTCTTCTAATGATTAAGGCCTTCCTGAAGTGTTAGTCCAACGCTAATGACTTAGCACATCATACTTCATTTGATTTGCTCTTAATCTAATTTCATACATAGGAAAATGAACTTTCACAAGTTACAAGTAGCAGAATCTTTGCCACAATTTGAATAATTTTAATTTAAAATATAAGTAGCAATCCATCTAAAATGTGTGTGTGTGTGTGTGTGTATGTGTGTGTGTGTGTGTGTGTGTACTGTAGAAGGGATAGTGGGAGGAAATAATAAAAACAACACCCATTTGTGAAATTGTCAATAAAATGAAATGAATGAAAAATATTACTACTGGTTCTTATATACACATGTTTATGTATGCATGTGTACCCACATACACACATATAACAAATTTGTCACTCATGATAAAATTGTACATTTCCAAGTGTGAAATGTAGGTAAGATCTCAATATCTTCCCATATATCTAAATTTCTGTCAAACTCTTTAAATATTTGTTGAAAAAGATAAGTTCTCTGATATGACTAAATCTCAGAAATTACTGCCAAATTCAGAAATGTCTCCTTGATAAAAGAGTATGTGAGAAGACAAGTGGGATTGCAGACATTGGCAATCAAAGTTACCCTCCATTCATGATTCAGAGCCAAAACTTGCAGCTGTAGATTGTTTTGATGACTGACATTTTTTATGAGAAAATATTGTCATAAAGCCTAGATATACAAACCTATACAAATAACCCTGAGCAAGATTGAAGACAGTCCTGGGAAGAGCACAGTTCTGCATTGGAAATGAACCAATGAAACTAAGAGAAGCTGCTAGTCTTCTGTGGCTCTGCACTGAGGAAGATGACACTGGGCTCCACTTTACACCATGCTCAGCATGGCTGGTGTGTACGTCATGTCCTTTGTTCACCTGGCAATTGCGAGTATTTGGAGCTTCAGAGAAAATTCTTCACTTTGTTTTGTGTGTGCAGTGGACATAGTCGATAGAACTGGGAAGCAGTTTAAGCCTTAAAGAGATGCCCCCAAAATGATTGACATACATCAGAGGTGCTTTGCCTTCTAAAGTTTCTAGGACATCTAAATACTGCACCATCAATAATGGACCAAGGGTTTAACCAATGGCTAGGGAAGCCACATGGTCAACCCATACTGCTGTCCTTCATCCCCATGACCACTGAGTAAATCAAAGTGGAGTTAAACACTTTTAAGTGCCATAAAAGACTTAGCGGTTTCAATCTTGCTCAAAATCCTGTGTCCAAAGTTTCCCTTGAGAACTGAGGCAAACTTGTAACTCTAAGTAGCTGTTAAAAACAACAACAAAGGAAATCAAATCCTTTACTTCTTTTTTAAAAGAGGAGCTTTTATTGTTTATTATTTTCATAATAGTTTTATTGATTGCATCATGAACCCTGAGCACACTCAGTGCTCCTCAGTCTTCTACCCTCATCCTTGGGATCTCTTCCCCACAACCAATAATAATAATAATAATAATAATAATAATAATAATAATAATAATAATAATATAAAGACACCATCAATTGTAGAATTGTGAAGAGCTACATTTTAGCATCCTAATCACATTTTTGATAGTTCTCTTCAATGGCTTTCTATCTATGCTGTTATTTTGGGAGTATGTGAAGTGAGGTGGAGGTGGTAGTTGTTATAAAAATCTGTCAGTCTTTCTGTGAGCCTGCACTCTTCAATAACAATGGCAAAAGTAGCTTCCTTGCCCTTTATATTCAGCAGGAACATAGATCACAGCCTTACACATGGTTTCTGCAGGAGCATAGACCATACACATTCACATGGTCTCTGGCATCAACATGTGCAATTGACCTCAACATAGTCACTGGTGGCAATACAGACCATAGACATCAACATAGCTCCTAGATGCTCTAGGACCAGAGCATCTATATGGACCTCTGGCTTCAACCCACCCTAGGGCATCAGACCAAAAATACCAAAGTGTCTCCAGGGACAGCATGGGCCATAGAGGAGGTCTAAATGAAAAATGAGCCATTATTGGATATCCGGTTGTTGCTCATAACCAGAATGATCATGAGGCTGAGCAGCATACTGGGTGCTAACTTGGAGCTCAAGCTCCAGGCTGCTGCCCTACTCAGAAACTACAGCTCCCCAGTAGTTGCTGTCTTCAACCTCTCTCTATCACACACTCACTGTTTCATTCCTAGATTATTCTCACATCTCCATCTCATATTTGTTCATTGTAATGACTCTGGAAACTGTAGTGTGCCCCACAAAAATATTTTTTTTTGTCCAAACAGGTTTATATGCAAATTTTCACTGCAATGAGTCATTAGTTTCACTCAAGACTTCTGGTTTCTGACTCTCAGGGTGATCTTGTGGCTAGGTAGGGCATCACAAAGAAGGTTTCCTACAAGCTCCAGGTTGCTGAAAACCTTTGTGCCAACTGTCCTGAGGCTGGCAGGGCTCAACCTTTGTGCTTGAAGGCTCCAAGCCATAACACTGCCCTGTGATCCCTGTCTCCCAGCAGAACAAGCAGCTCAGGCTTCAGTCACCATAGCTCCATGCTGGGGACCCACCGGTGGGCTAAGGACCGGCCCTATTCAGCAATGACATCTGCTTCTGCAGGACTGGCTTCTCATTCACTTCAGCAGCTTGTAGGAGGAAGATGTCCTGGTGAACAGACAGAACACTGGATCTGGCCCTTGAAGACAGCTGTGTTGGTCAGCTTGCACATCAGGTGTTATGGGAGGGCCTTTCGAAGTTCTGTACTTCTTAAGGGAAAAATCAAATGAGTGTAGCAATGTTGGGGGTCTATCCCGAACTTTATGTGTCTTCAAGGCTCCCTTCTAATCAATCCACAACAAAATGACATAAATGTTAGACGGTGCTAATTTCCCCATCACCATACTTTTCCCCAATATCACATATGTGGCTTATTGGCATGTTGTGAGCTTTTAAGATCTTTCTGTTTTAGTTTTTCTCCTTGTTCTCAGTAAGAATATAAAGGAAAGCTGTTAGCACTAGTTATGCCATAACCTGAACTGAACTGAAATTTCCCTAGAAGTGACTAGAGAAGTCAGAGACTTTTCACAGGAACTGGAGTTAGGTTCCCAGCACCATCTCGGGTCACAGGCTCCTGTAACTGTAGTTCCAGAGAATCCAACTTCATTTCCCTTTCTTTTTCTTTTTCTTTTTTTCTTTTTGGCACCTGAAGGTGCATGAACTAATATGCAAACAGACACATATGCATAAATAAATAAAATAATCTTGTACAAACAAGAAATCAGTGTAAAATTAATAACACAATTTAGTGTGTGTGTGTGTGTGTGTGTGTGTGTTCAGCCATTTTTTAAGTCTCAGAACTAAAGCAAAATCTAGATAAATTATTTACTTCAGTACTTCTCAATTGGCCTGTACTGCCATTTACTGAGAATGCATTTCACCATCTAAAACTGCATGGCTCTGGTGTTCACTGTGCACATTATTAGATGTTGTCTGATTTCTGTTTATATTCAGTAGAATCATCCAGTAGGCTTTAATTATAGTACTGTCTATTTTCTGTAATACACAGCTCTAAAAATTTTCAAATTTACCTCAGAATAATTCCTGAAGTTAAAATTCTTATGGTCAGACTAAAGTATCCTGAAGAAACAGTGCTTATTTCATTTGATTTCAGGGGGTTCAGTTCATGATTGATTGTCACTGTTTACTTTTACAGAACATCAGGCTAACGGGAGATTGTTATACGGAGGAACTTGCATAGAAAGTAATTTCGATCTAATTAGTGAACCATGTTCAAAATTTGTAGCAAAGGTACTCCGGAGCAATGTGAATTCAAAAATTTAATAGCTAAGAGAATATTTATGAATATCAGATTCTGAATACAATGGAAAGCTTCAAAATAATTAATTGGAATAATGGAAATATCCTCAGAATCACTGGGAAAGTCTAAGGAGAAGAAGGTTTTACATACATAGGCAGGTGTTATATACAGCACACAGTACACAGTACACACAAACACACACACACACAGAGCACACAGTACACACACACACACATGTGCACACACACACATGTGCACACACACACACACACTCCCGCACACACACATGTGCACACACACATGTGCACACAATACACACACACATGTGCACACACACAGCACACAGTACACACACACACACACACAGCACACAGTACACACACACACACATGTACACACACACACATTGCACACACAAAAGAGTACAGGTTTTGGTAGGATGTGAAGATATTAGATAAAATATGTACAAGATAAAACTTGTGAAAATACAGCAAGTAATAGGTGCTCAAATTGACAAGAAAGCTTTAATGTACATATTAAGAGATTTAGGCAGATATAATGAGAAGCAATTAAAATGTTTCCAGGAAGATAAAGAATATAATAGGTAGGAAAAGAAATGCAAACAACTCCTTAATTGGAAATAACTAACACTCGTTATACTTCTAGATGATTTTTCAGAAGCCATTTAGACCAGAAAGCAGGGATATAACATAAAAAAGTGACCAAGGAACTCCATGCCACCCACTATGCCTCAGGCTGCCCTTGAACTCCAGCCTTCTGTCTCAGTCTGATGAATATGGATGTCTTAAGCAATGCCAACAAGCTCAGCTTTCAAAAAAGTTCTAAATCCAAAAAAAATATCATTTCAAAAGCGGGATTGTAAATAAAACAGAATAGAGTTAGGTTTCAAAAGAATGTCAAACTACATGTTCTCAGATATGTATTTACTTCATTAGCGTGTGTGTGAAGAAGGTGGACATTTATGAAGAAAGACAAAATATTTGGCTATAAAAACTATTCTATTGACAGTTCATAGTGCCTGTTTGTAGGAAAAGAAAATTGTAGTGAGGAATAACATGATGCAATAAGAGAGAGCCCAGAAGAGTGCCTGACAGAAAGGCTGAGATGTTTAATCATCCAGAGCTGCTTTTGCAGCTTCTGCCAAAACCTCCAGCCTTGCCAGCAGGATTGAGATGTCTGTCAAGTCCTCAGTGAGCCAAGTAGAATCATAACAGGCCTGCTACTGTCCAAAGATGATGTCCACACAGGATTTGCTTTAGTTCTGTAAAATTTGGTCTGGTGTTATCTATAGAGCAAAGAAAAGTGAAGGAAAATGTTACTTTATTCTTAATTTGGACAGGGTCATAAACTTGCTGCAGACCAAGGCAGATTGCTTGACAATGACATCAGAAAACATTAAGCTTTAGATAAAGTTGGATAATTTGGAGTTAGAATAGAAAGGTAATGTAAATAAATCTTCATTATCATATAATAATAATAATAATAATTATTATTATTATTATAATCTTATTATTTTCTGTGGATACAATGAAGAAAATCACATTACTTCTTGAAAACTTAGGATACTTGGATACATAAAATGAATTTTATCTCATGTGTTAACTTTCTATTGTTTTTGTAAGAATAGTTAATTCGGTATCTTAATTTATTCTTACAGTTCTGTGAGCTATAGGTTTGTCACAGGTCTCCCTGAAATATCATAAAGATGTCAACGAACTCTCCTTTTTCCTAGAGACTGGGAAAAGAATTATTTGTGTAAGCCACACAGTTACTTGCTTTGATGATCATAATTTCCTCTTAATGCAAAGGTCTGTATTTGAGACTTGCCTCTATTATTTCTACCTCCTCCGTGCCCTCAAATATGAAGTTAACAGGAAACCCTGCTGACATAATTTAGCTATAAGGGGATGATTATGTGGTGGCAATTCCTTAAGTGAAGAGCTTTATTCATTTTGGGAAAGCCCAAGAGAACTTCCTAGTTTGGTCATTGCTTCCCTTCCTGAAACAAGAAGTTTTGTTATTGTTCTTGTTCTTGTTGTTGTTGTTTGTTTGCTTGTTTTATAATTTTATCTGTTTATATTTTAAATGATATCTTTCTTCCAAGTTACCCCTTCACCAACCTTCCCATCCCACCTTCTTTTTCTCCCTCCACTTTGTTTCTATGAGAGTACTCCTCCACACATTCACCCACTCCTACCTTACCCCTATACCATCCCTCTATGCTGGGGCATCAAGGAGCCTTCCCTTACCATTGATGTCAGATATGGCCATACTCTGCTACACATGTATCTGGAGTCCTGGCTCCCTTCATGTACACTATTTGGTTGTTGTTTTAGTCCCTGGGAACTCTAGGTGGTCCAGTTAGTTGATATTGTTCTTCTTATGCAGTTGTAATATGCTTCAGCTTCTTCAGTCCCTCCCCTAACTCTTCCATTAAGGTCCCTGGGCTTAGTCCAATGGTTGGTTGTAAGTTTCTGCAGAGACAAACTATAGAGCAGAGACTGAAGGAAGGACAATCCCATATTTAATCATCAAATCAGACACTATTGTGGATGCCAACAAGTGCTGGCTGACAGGAGCCTGATGCAGCTGTCTCCTGAGAGGCTCTGACAGTACTTGACTAATACAGAAGTAGAGGCTCACAGCCATCCATTGGACTGAGTTCGGGGTCTGCAATGAAGGAGCTAGAGAAAGGACCCAAGGAGCTGAAGGATTTGCAGCCCCTTAGCATGAACAACAATATGAACTAACTAGTACTCTCAGAGCTCCCAGGGACTAAACCAACAACCAAAGAGTTGGGACAAATGGCTCTAGCAGCATATGTAGCAGAGGATGGCCAAGTCAGTCATCAATAGGAGGAGAGACCCTTGGTCCTATGAAGGTTCTTTGCCCCAGAGTAGGGGAATGCCAGGGCCAGGAAGCAGGAGAGGGTGGGTTGGTGATCAGAGGGAGGGGGGAGGGAACAGGGGTTTTTTGTTTTTGTTTTTGTTTTTCTTTATTTTTTTATTTTTTCTTTTATTTTTTGGAGGAGAAACTGGGAAAGGAGATATCATATGACATGTAAATAAAGAAAATATCTAATAAAAAATAAATAAAGAAAAGAAAATTACCTCATAGATAAAATCTTACACAAAAGGCTAATTACAGAAGGATGTTGATAGTTAAGTTCAAAGCAGTGCTTCATTCTATATGCTAATTATAAGTTCAAAGCAATACTTTCACAAGGACTCCTTTTATCATAATGCACACCTATGGCTTCACCCTTAGATCTGTACCTAGAATTGCCGCAGGCCGTCCGATCTGGGCCTCCATCAACCCTTGGGAGAAATGGGGTCCTAGTCAGGTCGACAAGGCGTAGGCGAAGAAATGATGGCAGAGACAACACATGAAGTACAGGATATGAATGTATTTCTTAAAAATGGCATTAGACTTTTACAGTCATTGCAAAAGAGAGATGGTAAATCTGGCAGCTCAGCAGTTAAGGTACATCTGAGGCCATCTAAAACATACTGGGTCTAAAGCAGCAGCTGGACTGGTGCTGCATCCCCCAGGCCCAAGCGCTCTGGGCCCGGGGGGTGGGGGAGACTGCGGATTGCATGAGTCTGAGTCCTAGCCCATCTAAGTTTTAGTGCGAGTCCCGCATGCGAGTCCAAGTCCTTCTATGCAAAGTGAAAAGCAGGCTTAAGTAGCATACAGCAAGCAGGGCAGATGACAAGAGTCATGTAGGCAGGTGACACATTAAGGTCAGTGATCTTACTGACCAAGATCACATAAACAGTTGTGAAGCAGGCAGAAGAACAATGGTGCCCCTCCCTGCTGGGGCTAATTTGGTATTCCTATACTAACTCTCTGGTTCTTGCTGGAGACAATGACTAGGAGGTTTTAATCTAACACTTCTAGCTAATGTCCTTGAGTGGAAGCCCTTCATTACTCTCTAGCATGTAAAACATTTCTAACTATTGTGAACTATCTATTGCCCTAAGGAATGTGCTTGATCTCTGTTGCCAGCTCTGGCAAGGCAGATTCCTTGAGAGAAATTCCAAGTTATGAACAGCTTGGTATTAAACTAGGATAGGTTGGTAACATTGGGTTGGCCAGGAAACAATGCCCAATCTTAGCCATTTACAAATCATTTCTTGGGGTACCTTTATGCCTGATTATGAGGGCGTGTTGACGATTGGAAAGACTGATCTGGAACACGTCTGAGTTAGGAGATGCCAGCGACTGTCTGAACATCCAGGAGGCACAGAACTCCTTTTGGATCCTTATTGCCTCTTATCCTTAATCAGGATTTTACCTCCAATATTTTGGATGTGACTGGAGTAGACAAGTGTGTGTGGCATAGAATGGATGTTTTTCTTTGATCACAAATTTGTCCCAAGCCTATTTTGCTTTTTAGTGTAATAATGAAAGTTCATTGTGTTCTTTGTTATGCAACCTTTACTTCCTATTCTATGAGGAGTGGGCACATTCTATTCTTGATTTTGACTTTATTACATCTTTTTTTTTTTGTTTTGGCAAAACAGTTAAAACTATCTCCCAAAAATTTTCTAAAATTACCAAATCAGGAATTCTATAAGGTCATTAATTCATCTAAACAGCATTAGCTCAGGAAAGTTCATCTTCATGTTGATCTGCAGGAAATGTGTTCAGAGGGTGGGCTGATAACCAGGAATATCATTAAGCTGTATAATGATGATACAAAAAGGCATATCAGCAATAAGAAACTATTCTGGGATCAAACCTCTTGGGACCTTGCCTCTCAGCCCTCACTCATCAGAGCCTATATGAAAACCAGTGGGTCATTTCCAGAAAACATACTTATTTGCCTTTAACTTTTCCTAGATGGCTCCTGACAAGACACATCTAGACAAGGGAACCAGAAACTTTAGCACATACAGATTCTAGAATCACAAGATACTAAGAGAGAAGAACAGTCTCTACTATAACTCCAAATATGCATAGATATTAATAGACATGTTATTAAACTAAAATCCAATTCTAGACTTATTTTGGCATGTTTAAGAAATTTTTCCATTAGTAGAAAATTTCAGTTAAACATCACCCTTAAACTATCAGCCACACTGCCTGTTAGGCAACAAATGTGCTACCATGTTGATTAGTTATTTCACATTATAAAATCTTATTTTGTTAAGTTAAAATTTAGAAGTTAAAGGATCCAGCTCAATGGAAGGTCCCAAGGCCTGACACTATTACTGAGGCTATGGAGCACTCTAGAGCCAGTGTCCCAAAAAGGGACCTATTATGACTGCTCTCCAAAATACCCAACAAGCAGCTAAAAGACTCAGATGCAGATATTTTCACCCAACCAATGGACAGAAGCAGCAGTTGTTGAATTAGGGAAGGTTGAAAGAAGCTGAGGAGAAGGGCGATTCTGTAGGAGGACCAACAGTCTCAACTAATCTAGACCCTGAGATCTCTCAAACATTGGACCACCAAACAGGCAACATACACCAGCTGGCATGAGGCCCCCAGCACACATACAGTTAGAGGACTTCTGAATCTGTGTTCATTCAGAGATGATGCACCTAACCCTCAAGAGACAGGAGGCCCCAGGGAGTTTAGAGGTCAGGTGGGGTTGGGGGTGCAGACATCCACATGGAGACAAGTGGGTGGGAGGAGGTACGGGATGTGGAACAGTTGGAAGGTGGACATGGGGGTGGGAATAAAATGTGGAGTGTAAAAATTAATTAATCAATAAAAAAGGAAAGAAATGTCTCCATAAGAGCAGGCTGTACACAATGCATTATTGCTTACAAGTTGAGCAGGACAGGAAATAGCTCAAACAGGATATAAAACTGGTCATACAATTCTTTCAAAATTTCCAATGAGTAATAAGCTTTTATTCTAACGGGTCTTACTTTATGTGACTTACAGTTTTGCTCTTGCTCTTTTTAGTTCCCTCTCCTTGTTCTATGCCTCTAATGTTTTAACTATAATATGCTATGAGCTGGCTTTCCATTGTCCACATTGCACTACTGTCTTCTAAGCTCCATTGAAGATGGACCATTAAGTCCCATTTAGTGTTCAACCGCTTCAGAATCCAAGGTCTGATGTCTTCTACATTCCTCTAGAAACAGCATTAGTCAGGCCTGTTGCAGCATAACCCACATCCTGATATTAACTTCCTTCTTAGTTACTTTTCAAATGCTGTGCTGTTGATACTCCCAGGGAGCTGTGCTTGTGGATCATGATGGAAGCTCTCAGCTACTGCTCTAGTGCCATGCTTACTTCTGTACTTCTCTCCACAACAGTCATGTGTCTAACTAACTCTACAGAACTGCATTCCCAATAAAGCTATAGATTGTCTTTGTCACTGTGTCTGGATATCAATAGAACAATAACTAAGGCAGATCCCAATGCTAAATATTTATTACCCTTCTTTTAAAATAGTGATTCTTTCTAAAATCAACCAACTAACCAAAAAGAAGACAAAAGAAAAGATAAATAGTACAGACACACAAAGAAATAAACAAACTACACAGGCACTTTCTTTTCCTTGGATGAGATAAAGTTCTGCATGTTCTGTGAAGCTTGTAGATTTAGAATTCTCATCAGGAGAGAATGAATAGATTCTGAAAGAATCATTTACTAAGAAATCACAGAAGAACTCAAGCAGAAAATTAAAATCTAAGTTACATAAACAGTGTGATAATAAGGAAACAGTACTCAACCTTTTGAAATCATATTTGCAGACAGGTGAGTTTTGAACTGTGAGGGTGAATGTCCACATCTCCCAACTCACTGTGCTTGCCTTCTTTTCTCTGAAAGCATGAAAACTCAGGTAGATAGGCTGTGGAAGAATGAGGGAAAGTTTTCACTTTCAACACTTTTCTCCTGAGTTGGTTTCTCATTTCTAATGCAACTTTTCATGGGTCTGTGTGATGGCGGGATGGTTGTCACAATGATTGATGGGCAGGATGGTCAAATATGTTTGTGAGCTCGAGTTCTGGGGTTTTGAACAAAAGGTCAGTGAAAAATTTAAGAAAGGTTACTTGACGATATCTTAATGGATTAGGAGGCACTCTGGCCGGCTAGGTAGATAGATAACTGTAGATCATTATCTCTCTATCAGCTCCTCCAAATCCAAGACCCCAGTCAGAAGCCCAGCTCTGCAACACAACACCTGCCACAGCCTCCCCTTCCCTCCTAAATCTATCTCTAGCTGACCCCACAGATCTTTTCTTTCTAAACTTTATCCCCAACTCTGCTTTTCTCAGTTCCCAAGTCCAAGAGGCACTCTCTGGAAAATCAGAGGCCACTCCATCCAGGGAAGCTAGTAGGCTAACTGCATACCTTCACTTGTCCTTCTGTTCCTCCAGATCAAATCCCCAATTTCACCCCCTGGTCTTTAGCAAACCTTCTGCTATGTCTTCTCCTCAATCCCTGTCCCCATTCCCAGCGTACTGAGTGAGGATCCTGTTGGAATACCCACCTTTCCCCTCTCTTGGGAAGCATCACCACTGCTCCAGCCTGTATCCATGCCTATGTGTTTGATCCCAATACCCAGAAAGACATTTTACTTGAAATCCACAGCAGCCACACATATCAAGCTCCCAGACAATTATCCTACATGTAACTACCACATACCATACTCTCCTAAAAAACCTGACAGGAAACAGAAACCAAGGTGGGAAAACATCCATCTTGCCCCATAAAAAATAAATAAATAAATAAAAGCAGAAAGCAGCACCTAGAATCACAATTTTCTCAATGCCAGATGCCTAGACCCTAGTATAAAAATACAATCAATATCAGTCAGGACAATATGTCTCCATTATAGCCCAGCAACCCTACCGTACCAGATGCTGAATATTCCAATATATCTGAAACACCAATAAAAGATTTTAGAACACCCATTAAGAATATGACAGAGGCCTTTAAAGAGGAAACAAAGTAGTCATTGAGGACCACTTTGCAGGTCTGCTGTATGTTTAACTCCATATAATCTCAGTTACTCCAACAAGTATCTCAGGCAAATTGTCCCATCAACTTTTCTTTTATTTCTATTTTATATTAAAATCATATTTTCTTTAATTCATGAACATCACTCTCTCTGTCTCTCTCTGTGTCTCTGTCTCTGTCTCTCTCTGTGTCTTTCTGTCTCTCTGTCTCTCTGTCTGTGTGTGTGTGTGTGTGTGTGTGCGCGCGTGTGTGGTGTCAGGTGTCCTGGTATGTGTTTGTGAGTATAGATGTTTGCTTGTCTATATGTATATGCCTGTGTTAGTATTTGAATCTGTCCCTGTGCATATCCCTGTGTCTATATGTGTGTTTGTGTGCGTATGTGTATACAGGCACACTCACAAAAGTTTTTGAACTCTAAATTCAGATATTCTTTTTCTAAATTATATAGCCTTTTAAAAATACTAAATAATAAAATATTTAAACTTTTAATAAATTACTTTTGCAGAAAAGTTAGTTCAACAAATAAAAAGTAAAACTTAGAACATTTAAAAATGCATTGCAGGGAAACAAACTCAAAATAAATGCCAAAATTTTAGTTGGAAGAAATATAACATACTTATATGAATGCTTATGATTCAGCAGGGCCATCATATTGATAATGACCAATACTAACTATTATATACCATTGCTACTCAATTATGAACATTAGCAATGACTTTTCTAGAACACTGATCAGAGACCATAAAGCACTGGGCAGGGTATGACAAGACAAGGACTTTGTTAGTATTCCCATTGCTATGTGATAGGAGAGTGTAACAAGATAAGGGTGCTTTCAGTATTTATGTTATTATGTGTTAGGAGAACTATGAGTTGAGTGTGTATTAAAACTTTCCAGTTAAGTTTCATAAAACAACTCTTAAAAGCTTTATTTCATTATGATTTTTAATGTTCAATTCACACAATAGATTGTCTTACTAATAAAATGAATGTTACTAAGGAAAATGTATTATAATAAAAATGAACAAATACATGAAAACAGTGTATTGCCTTAATAAATAATGCATAAATACTATCTGGAATATGTGTAGGAAATTATAATTTAAAAATGTAGGAATTTGACATAGTGTGATTTGCTTATAATTCCAGAGGATAACAAATCTAAGGCTGTTCTGGATTGTATAGTGACTTCTAAAATAAACATATCTCAATGAAAGCCCACATAAGGACAATTGTAGAGAAAATGAAATAAATGAACACTGTCCCAGTATGTAGCAACTTATGCAATATGGTAGCAGTAACCTAAGCTCAATGTCTTCAGCGTATTAACTCGATGAGAGTCCCTGAGCAGGCAGGAGAAGTGATGTTTCAGCAATCCACCTTGTCTCCTATGTCTCACTATACTCCTGAGTAAAACCCTGACTTCTGCAGGAGAGTCAGAGCCCATTGGGCCAACTCCAATATACCTGTAAAAATGGAAAATAAGAAAATACCTCTTAACTATTTGGACAGTATATAGCTACATGCTTGATTCCTAAAGACGTGAAAAATATTAGAAACAGTAAATTCTACAAAGTTACATTACAAAATAAATAGATACAAAGTAGTCTATTAGGTTTAATCCCATTTATTTATGATCAACATTATACAATTTTATAGCTCTCAAAATATTTTGTATAGGGTTAGGTACCAATTTTCAGTAAGACTCCATCTTGGGAGTTGGTATTAAACAACAAACTGCTACAAATAAGCATTAATTGTCTTTATAATTTTTCTCATTATTATCTAAATATTCTGGTTTTTACATATGCTTTTTTTCTCAATTTTATTCATACACATAGATATGATAGATGTCTATCCACTTCTAATTCTTAGTGTAAGCATCTTACAATGACACAATATAGTGTTTGTCATCAAATAATTTTTAAAAGGTTGGCTGAATCATCATAATGGACACATATTTGAGGTAGACACTGTTTGCTCAACAAATGTGACAACACAAACTGTGAGGAGATAAGGAAAATTATCCACAATGCTTACACTTAATTATAAAGATAAATACTCCAGGAAAATATCAGTTCAATGTCTTTATGTTATTTACTACAGCTCACATATGAGGGAAGAGGAACACAAAAAGAAAAAATATAGAAGATAGTCAGAGAAGCCAGAGAAAGAGGATTAATGCAGAAGTCAGAGAATGGGATACAAATCCAAATAGAGGGAAGTTCCTACCTTTATCCAAGATTTCAAATCCTTCTTGATGCACTGTTTTTCAAGGTGAGGAAAATTATCAAGAAAATATGGGAGATTGTCTCATTATCTCTGTCACTTTAATTTATTGTATGACATTTCATTTTACAGGTGTCATGATTCATTACACTGTATACAATATATTGAACAATTAATTATAAGAAGACATATCTCCTGTACACTGGAGCTGACTTTAAAAATTAATTTTGGCAAAGAAATATGATGATATTTTAAGATAATTGAACATTCAATTAACACGAATTTGACTATTTTCTTATTATACAGATGCATGAATTATAGATAATTTCTATTTTCCTCATCCATAGGAAATGAAATTCTATCATGTGCATTCTGTTATTATCTGCCTGGGGAACTGTTTAGACTCATAGCAATTTACCTGAAAATAGGCAAAAGCTGAATTATCTTATAAACTCTGTGTTTGGAAACATTTAACGCCTCGTTACTTTAAAATTCAGAGGCAACACCAAAAATGCTATATTATCTCATGTGGAAATTAGTGAAGGGATTCAAGAGATGGACATAGTTTACAGTGTTTATTACTCTTGCAGAGGACATGAGAGTCCCATTCCCAGCCCCAACATCATGGCTCTCATGAGAGCTCCATTTCTAGGGGATATGATGCCCTCTTCTGGCTTCTACAGGCACCAAGATACACATATTCACATGCTTGCAATTGGGCAAGACACTCATACATTTAAATGAAATAAATAAATCTACAAAACCAAACAGAAATACTACACTAGCTGGTCTGCCAACTGCTGTAGACATCTATGGAAGAAATGGAAAAGGAGGACAAGCTCACTGAGAGACTGCATTGAAGTATACACTAAGCAAACCATGTTTTGATAGAGATGTTTATATGTTCTTAAGGGATGTTCTGTTTTTTTTCTAAGTGATATGAACTAATCTGTAATTCAGCACTGCTTTTATGAACAGAAACTCAAGTTGATAAATTTTAGGGCAGTTCCCCTCAGGAGCATGTTTGTACTATCAAGAGAGGCAAGTCAAATGTTTGTAACTCTCTGTAAATATGCTGTGTTTACTATAGAGTTCTTTTTGGCTGTCTTCTATTAACTCCTCTCAGCATGCCAGTCCAATGGAGTAGTGCTTCTGCTGATGTCAAGCAACTTGAATTTGTGTGCATCTCTGATGTACAGCGGCATTCCCATAATCAAACTCATGTCAGGTACAGCTGCTTTTCTAGTATGAGTCTTCATTTTCTATTTCCATGGTGAGGCTGATGGGGCAATGTGTTTCCTGAGCTATGAAGAATCCTACATCAAAGATAGGGGTAATCCATGATGCAGGTTTTCAGTCTTTCAAACAGCATGCATGTGACTGTATGTACTTATCCACAGATATTCATAAGTTTAGTAACACACTTCAGGTGTTATATCTTCTCAGATAATTCAAAATTTGAACTGAATCTGGTCATTTGCTATTGCAACCACCTGGATAATGGTGCTTGGTCAGGGACAACAGTATTCCTGCCTATGAATTTCATGCCACTTCAGCCTGCACTGGCAGGTTTAGTCTCTGTTGTTCTTCAAGTCTTCCTGACTTCTCTCAGAGAGTTCCGACTCTATCTGACTAAAGAATATCTTGGGTCTTTTCCTGGACCTACTGAATTTCAGGTTTATTATTTCAGTGACACCTGTGTAATTTTTGTGCCACTTGACCTATTCATGTGCTGATGGCATCAGGATGTGAGAATGTTTAGTTCTATTCTGTCTATTAATGCCTTTTATATAAGCATTTTTATCTCATTGTTCCTCTGATGGTCACTAATGACCTCCATGTGGTTACTTCATTGACCAATGCTGATGAGTTACCTGATTGGACCTTCCTGTAATATCTATCATTGCTGAGTGCTCTTTTCTGTGATATAAAACGTGGTGCTCTAAACTGTGGGAATTTCTCTTCTCCCCTCTGATGGTTGTAGATGTTTCTGTTGCTTCCATTTCTTCCTCATTTCGTCAGTTTACAAGTTACAGGATTCTTACTATTACTTCCTAAACAACCCCATTAGTTCAGTGGAAGCTGTCAGGTGATACCATCCTGATAATAGATGACATAGATTTTGAACTAATCCTAATCAGAAGACATGAAGGAGAACACAAAGTTTTAAAGACAGGATGGATTAATCTTGGATTAATATGCTATGAATTAATATGATAATATGATGGATTAATATGATAGTGCTAAACATATATGCCCTCAAATCAGGTGCATCCAATTTCACTAAAAAACATATGTATGGCATTAAAGGCACACAGATTAACAGAAGTCCAATAATAGTAAGATACTTCAAAATTCCATTTTCTACAATATATAGGTCATCTGGACAAAAATTAAATAAAAATCTCAGAATTAAGTGACATCTTACATCAAATGAGCTTAACAATTATCTTTAGACTACTCCACCTAAGTGCCAAAAAATATGCCATTGATTCAGCAGAAAACGCGAGCTTCCCTAAGATATGTCACGTCATCACTGTGGTTTAAATGACTCCTATAGGCTCACATGTTTGAATGTTTGGCCTCAGTTAATGAAAGTGTTTGAGATGGTTTAGGTGTTGTGACCAGGTTGGAGTACATGCTCCCTTGTTGGAAGATGTACATCATTGGGATTAGACTTTGAGGTTTTCAAAGTCCGTGCCACATTCTCTCTGTATCTCTCTCTGTCTCTTTCTCTGTCTCTCTCACTGTCTCTTTCTGTCTCTCTGTCTCTCTCTCTGTCTGTCTGTCTCTGTCTGTCTGTCTGTCTCTGTCTCTGTCTCTGTCTCTGTCTCTGTCTCTGTCTCTGTCTCTCTCTCTCTCTCTCTCTCTCTCTCTCTCTCTTTTCTCTGTCTGTCTGGCTCTCTCTGTCTCACTCTCTTTCTGCCCACCCTCCCTCCTTCTCTGCATGGGAAACAAAATGTAAATCTCTATAAATCTCTCAGCTCCCGCTTCAATGCCTTGCCTGCCTATTCCTCACCACAAAGATTTTGGGCTAACCTTCTAAAACTGTTAGCAATACCCCAATAAATACTTTCTTTTGATACTTCCCATGGTCCTTTCCCACTAATTCTATTGAAACACTGCCACTCCATTGGTTAAGTTCCCAGAGAGCCAATCCATTTCAACTCCTTCCCATTCCACTTCAAGCTCCCTGCTTCTGTGATCCTGACCCCAATGCAAGTGGACATTCTCTGCTCTAGTTCAGGCTATGCCATCCAGAAGAGACCCCCCACCAGTCATAAGAACAGATAGGCAAAATTCAAGCAAAGACTCACTGCTGGACCAGAGTCCAAACAGGCCACAAGATAGACTGTCTACCTAAATACCTCTTTCACTCTGTCAGGGCTCCTCAACACTATCATTAATGTCCCCTCCCCTCCTCATCACTGTGTCTTTGCTCACAATGAGGTCTACCCTAGACTTCAAACAAACACAAGCTACCCTAGACACCAGCAATCCAACCCCAATCAGGCAAAGATTCTCTGCTGAACTGGAGGCCGTATTTGCTACCTGAACTTCAGGCTACACCGGGCAGAAGACCAGGGATAAGACAAAGACAAACTCAGAAATCAGCTCCTAGACCAAGAGCTAGCCATCCCAAACCTAGATGCCTAGACACCAGCATAAGAAGGAAATCAACAACAGTCAAGACAATACGTACCAGCAAGAATCCAGCTATCCTACTACAGGAAGCCCTTGAAGTTCCAGCACATCTGAAGCACAGCAAGAAGACCTTAAGAACAACCTTATGAAGACACTAGAGGTCCTTAAAGAGAAAATGAATAAATAAAGGTTAGGGTACCAAAAGGCCTCATTAGAATAGAGAAGCGTTGCAGGAATCTCAAGAGCTAGGAGGTTGAGCCTGCAATTTAACTAACAACACATGACATTCTGCATGTAGAAACACGACAGGGGGTTGAACTCCCCAGACAAGGTCAGAGAAGCAGAAGCTCTGCCAATGAAGGTGTCCTCCATATTGTCCTGAGCCCCAAAAGGCTATGTGGAAAGTGGTACTTCGACCTTAATTAGTAGGGCGATAATAGTGTCTTTCAATTTATGTGATGATCTTTTAAATGACTTCTTGTCATGTATTCTTCAATATTTAAATAGATTATGGAGCTGAAAGAAGGAAATAAAGACAGAATTTAATTTTAAAATTATTTATGACAATGTAGGCTTTTAGATATATGAGCTATGTTTATTTTTTTCAACCAAGAACTATTTATCCTCCAAAGGGTTGATTTAGTGAATTAATTCAATCTGGACTGTGAAGACCTGACTAAATTTATTTTTTTCTCATTAAAGCAAAGTAATAATATTCAAATAATTTTAATAGCAATGAAAACATAAAGTCAATTCAACTTAACAATGAAGTATATCTAGAAAAGGAAAAATTAGAAAAATGTAAATTCTTGTTTAACAAAATTAAGAATTCAATTATTTACATAAGGAAGTGTACAAACATGCAAACATAATGAACATAAATAGATAAAATACTTCTGCAAAAGCTCATTATGCAATAATAAACATCCTAAATGCTTTCCTGAGTTATTTCTTTCCAAACCAATTTAGTCTGCTTCTTGCTTCATTTTGAGGAGTTTTAATTTAGTTTTGCTTGCAGTCAACATAAGTCACATTTAAACCAAATTATGTACAGCACCATTATGCTATATACTTCTGCATCCTGTCAGATATAAAAACTCATGTGTGAAATAAATTTATTTACAGTGTCTTGATGTCTTCATCTACAAAGATGGTAATCCTTATTTTGTATGGATATTTTGAAATTTAACTTACTTTTATAAACATTTAAGGGAACATTTAGCACCTCATCACATTATATAAAATAAAACTAAATTCAGAAATGTTAATATGCCCATGGGTTGAGATTACATAAAAAATAAATCCAAAATAATTAGATTAATATTAAAATAATCACAACAGACTTCAATAGTTTTACAAAATTTGTACCTATTAACATATATCTATATGAAAACCTTTATCTACATATAAACAGATATGTTTTGTTAACAATGCAGATTTAGGTCTTGTCTTTTTGCTTATTGACTCACTTCATTTGTTTTCAGCATATAGAAATCTACTAAACGTGTGGAGGAAAAGATAAAATATTTTTTCGTTGGTTACTAGGCTGTTTTTTGCTTATGTTTTTTTAATAAACAACAGAGCCTTCCAATGTTTGGAATAGTTTAATGCCGCCATTGCAGATGACTTTTACTGCACGTTGTGTTTATGTTTACATTAATCAGTACTTATTGCATTTAGATAAAAATAAAACAATATTTTCATTCGGCCATACTGATACAATTGACATACTATCAATTCCCGGTTCCCAATAGCCGGTTCCCCTGTGTTGAAAAGTAAGTTAGGAAATAATTTTTTTTGTATCTACTAATATATTGCTATTATTCAATGTACCTTATGTCACTTTGAATTGTACTAAGAATCCTGAAAGATCCATGAAGCTCTCAGAACTAAGTTCTTAATGTCACCAGTATCTTCTCTTAGTTATATAATTTTATTTACTGAAAAGTAAGTAATTGACTTTTTCAGTTTTTAATGCTTTTATAATATAAAATGTAAAAAAATCTTATGTGGAGCATCAATGATGGAAAAGCACTGAATGGTCTTCAGTATTGCTAACAGGAACTCATTTCTTGTCTAAGTGTTGTTCCACAAGTTTGGCAATTTGTGAATTGGTTGATTTCATGAAGAATAGACTGGATTTCTCCCTTAGAGCCTATGGAATGGTGCCACCAATTCACAGTTGTATAATTTGTGCTACTCCAGCCCTTTCCTTACTGACTTTTTGAAAATATGCTGCTATGGCAATATGCTTGGCTTTGCCATCTTACATTGATATATTTGATTTATACTCAATGACAGCTGAGTTGAGCCAAACATCCAGGGTTAGAAAGGCCATGGATCTTACAGAAGAACCTATCTGTGGCGTCAAAACTAGGAGGAAACACCAAACTGTTTCAAGGAAAAATTTATTTTATGACCAGGCCAAACAGGCAGTCTCCGTGGATGTAGGACAGAGAAGCAGCCCTGAGTAAAAGTGGTGTAGCCTTTTTATAGGCAAACTCAACACTGAGGTACATAGTAAATGATTACAAAAGCTTTGGGGCAGTTAGTAACTTCTTTAGCTATCCATCAGCTCTCAGAACATATGAAATCAGGGAATCAATGTATGATGTGTAAATCACAAGACTATAGTGAAATAACAAGTAAAAAACAAACAAACAAACAAACAAACAAAAGCAATTTGACCTTTAGCTTGGGACATGGCTACAGAAAAACACCATAAGGAAAAATAGAACAGTGAATCAAATTCTAACATTGTGTTTAACTTGGAAAAGGAAGGAAAATAAAAGAATCATCTGTCCCTTACTATTTTCCCACTCATCCTATTGAGACCTCAAAATCATTAGGAATCCTCATCTATAAGGGAAGTTGGTTTCAAGTATTAATACTGGGTCCTCAGGACCTTTAGCTTAACCATATTGAGTCACTGACTTACAGATTACGTAATTTCATTCATAAGACAAGTGAGTGGGAGGAAAATAAGTAAAAACAGACCCAGCAAGGCATTAAGAGTGGTAGTTAGCCATCGGAATCATGAAGATAGGGACTCATACCAATTTTGACCAAACATATCTGTTCTCTTTCGTCAATTCTTTGTTTAACTAGACTTTAACTATTCCTGAGTGATTGGCATAAAAACTGCTCTTCTGAGAGCTACACAGAGCCCTCCTTTTTGTATAAAGAGATCAAGTTCCCTTTAGTTCTTTAATATGGCCTATATCAGGGAGTCCAGAGAGGAAGTCAGAGAGTTGATGGGTATGTCCACTTCAGAAAGATCTTAATCAATCATTGGCTCATAAGCTTAATTTTTTATTACTTTATTCACTTTATATCCCAATCACAGCCCCCTCCCCTACTCTTCTTCATGTCTCACCCTTACAAATCCCTCCCCCATTATACAGTTCCCTTACCCTAAAGAAAGGGGAATCTCCTCTTGGGTACCAGCACTTCCTAGGACATCCAGAAAGACTAAACACATCTTTCCCACTAAGGCCCAACCACGCAATCTGGCTAGGGAAAAGGGGATTCAATAGCAGGAAACAGAGTCAAAGACAGCCCCTGTTCCAATTGTTAGAGGACCTATGCAAAGACCAAGTTGTACAAATATGAAGGGGTCTAGGTTCAGCCCCTGAGTGCTTTTTCTTTGGCAGTTCATTCTTAGTGAGCCACCTGGGCCCAAATAAGCTCTGTAGGTCTTCATGTGGTATCCTTGACCCACCCTCTCTTTTGTTCAATTCTCTCCCCAGTTTGTGCACAAGACTCCTCGAGCTCTGCCTGATGTTTGGTTGTGGAGTTTCCATCCTGTTTCTATCCACTGATGGATGAAGCCACTCAGGAGATAGTTATGCAAGGATTCTGTCTGCAAACATAGCACAGTATTATTAATATTGTCAGGGGTTCCATCCCTCATCAGGGGTAGGTGGAGGGAAGGGATGGGAGAAGGGGTAAAAGGGGTCATGGTGATGGGAAGCAAGTGTGAAAAGAGGGCAGGATTGAGAATACAAGTTGGTGGGGGCATCTCTGGGACAAGCTGGAGACCAAGAATAGGGGAGGCTTCGGGGAGTCTATGGGGTTGATCCTAGCTAAGACCTGCTGGGGTTATGAGGAATGAAGTGGCTACCTCCTATAGCCAGGCAGGACTTCTAGTGAAGAGAGGGGGGCATCAACTCACCCACAAAACTTTCAAGCCAAAATTTGTCCTAGCAACAAGATATGCAGGGATAAAGATGGAGCAGAGATCAGGAGATGGCCAGCCAATGACTGGCTCAACTTAAAATTGTAACTACCAATGACAAGTGCAGGTCTCAGTCCTACTGGTCCTGCTATCCCCAATCCTACCACCAGGGGCACCAACATCAGGGCTACGCTGGTTAAGTGAGTTCAATGTTCATATTGTTCATCCTAAGGGGCTACAAACCCTTCAGCTCCTTGGGTCCTTTCTCTAGCTCCTTCACTGGGGACCCTGAACTCAGTTCAATGGATGGCTGTGAGCCTCTACTTCTGTATTAGTCGGGTACTGTCAGAGCCTCTCAGGAGACAGTTTATCAGGCTGGATTATCCTACCTTCAAGCCCTGCTCCGTAATTAGTCTCTGCAACTCCTTCCATGGGTATTTTGTTCCCCCTTTTAAGAAGGAATGAAGTATCCACTTTTTGATCTTCCTTCTTCTTGAGTTTATTGTGGTTTGTGGATTGTACTTTGTGTATTTTGATTTTCTGGGCTAATATCCACTTATCAGAGGGACTAAACCACCAACCAAAGAGTACACATGGTGGGACTAATGGCTCCAACAGCATATGTATAGTAGAGGATGGTCAAGTCGGTCATCAATGGGAGGAGAAGCCCTTGGCCCTGTGAAGGTCTTATGCCCCAGTGTAGGGGAATGCCAGGGTCAGTTAGCAGGAGAGGGTGAGGTGGTGAGTAGGGGTAAGGGGAATGGGGGAGGGGACAGGGGTTTGTTCTTGGTTTTTTTTTGCTTTTTGTTTTTTGTTTGTTTGTTTGTTTGTTTGTTTTTGGAGGGGAAATTGGGAAAGGAGATATCGTATGTAAATAAAGAAAATATCTAATTAAAAAAAGAACAAAAAAAAAAATAAAGTGAGTACAACGTAAAAAAGTCCTAAATCTCAGCCTCCTTCTCCTGAGTGGTAATATCTTTGAGGAATCTGATGAACGAGAATGCAGAAATCAGAGGTCTCTGTAAGAATGAGGGAATCAAATAACCATAACCGTCAACTTCGTGGTAACCAGGCAGGAATGATCATCTAGTGAAAGCAATAAGCTGAAGTGTCCAAGTGAGGACGCTACAGTCCTAATTGGGAGAAAGAAGAAAGCAATCACAAGTAGGGGGGCGAGGAAGGGACCTGGGAGGGAAAGTGGAGAAGAGGGAGGTTTAGGGGGGAGGAGAGGGGAACCTGATCTGGGTGAGCAAAAAGGACTGAAGCCCTGAGGGCCAGCAGAAAGAATGGAAACAAGCAACCTCAGGAAATAGGAGGTTGGGGGGACCCTCCAGAATGCACCAGAGACCTGGGAAGTAAGAGACTCTCAGGAATCAAATGGAAGGAACTTAGATGAAATGCCTGACAGTAGGGAGAGGGAACTTATAAAGCCTACCTTCAGCAGGAAGATAGGACATCAAGTGAGGGATGGGGTTGCCATCCCATAGTCATATCTCTGATCCATAATTATTCCTGTCTGAAAGAATTACAGGGATGGAAATAGAGAGGAGCCTGAGGAAAAGAAGGTCCAGTGACAGGCCCAAAATGGGATCCAGTTCAAGGGGAGGTCCCAAGGCTGTCAATATTGAGGCTATGGAGCACTCACAAAAAGGGACCTATCATGACTGCCCTCCGAAAGACCCAAAAAGCAGCTGAAAGAGTCAGATGCAGATATTTACACCCAACCAATAGACAGAAGCTGCTGACCCCTGTTGTTGAATTAAGAAAGGCTGAAAGAAGCTGAGAAGAAGGGTTATCCTGTAGGAGGACCAGCAGTCTCAATTAATCTGGACCCCTGAGATATCTCAAACACTGGACCCCAAACAGACACCATACACCAGCTGCCATGAGTCCCCAAGCACACATATAGTAGAGGACTTCCAAATCTGTGTTCATCAGAGTGCATCAGAGATGATGTACCTAACCCTCAAGAGATGAACACCCTAGGGAGTTTAGAGGTCAGGTGAGATGGGGGGTAGAGGCATCCACGTGAAAACAGGGTGGGGGAGATGTGGGGTGTGGAACAGTCAGAGGGTGGATGGGGCAGGGCAAGGAATGGAATATGGAGTGTAAAAAATGAATTAATTTATATAAAAAAGGTGCCAATGATGCAAGAGCCAATTGTAATGGCAGAAGGGCCAAAGGCCCTGTCATGGCTGACAGCAGTTATTATCTGGAAAGATCCTGAAAACAATTGGAGCATAAGTCCTAATTATTTCATCTTCTCTGGTCCCCTTTTTGTAATATTTCTTCAAACACAGCAAGTTTATAATTCCAAATAGTTTGTATAGAAATAATAATTTTCTCTTAAAGCTATATAATACCTCTTTGATCTTTATAAAGCAGGCCAATGCCTTATCATGTGGTAGAAATTTTTCAGTTCATTAATATACATGTTGATAAATCTAAGCTCATTTCCTTGAATTCCAGTTGGAATTATAGATAGCCAATTTTGTCCCCTCTGTCAGGAAGTAGCATTTCAGTCTATTTGGAGACTTGAGACAGTATATTCTCTGCTGTACTGTGAGCTGAAAGGCCATCATTCTCAGGGCCCAGGAAGGTTGAAAGGCTGGTCAAAGCCTGAGCAACAGGGCATTCATCAAAAGCATCTGGTTACCTGACCCAGCTCAAGAGACAGGGAACAATCATGTAGGCTGGGCTGGTTTACATCAAATTTTAGCAAAGTCCAGAGCTCAGCAGTTTGTGGTACTCAGGATATCCCAGGATAGTACCATGTCTGTCAGCCAAATGGATATCTGGGGGACCAAATATAAACTAGAGACAGAAGTTACAGATGAGGAACTTAAAGAAAATCTTACATTTGTAACTTTCAGGATCATAGTTCTAGTATTGGAGAAGTGGAAGACTCTTAAGACTAGGAGGAGGGACCCAGTCCTTCGTGGTAGATAGGTGGAGAAACTTAGGTTGCACTTTTATGGAGTCTGTTTGACTCCTGACAGGTGGGTCCAAGTCTTATGACTTCTTTGACTCCCTAAAACTTACATGAATTTTTTTATACAAAAAGAGTTAAAAGTTTTAGATATATTAGCATTAATCGGTACTGAAATCCACATTGTAAAATAGGTGCATGCTTTTGTATTTTACATGCATGTGAAATAGACCATGCCCTTGAGTCCTAGTGAAAAAAAAAAAAACCATAGCTTTGATTAAAAGCATTAACATTTTCCTCTGTCCAGAGATTCACATATATGATTTTAGATTTCTGAGAAGTATTTTTATATCTATATTTAGAAAAAGAAAACAAAGGACATTTAGAATCTTGAGCTTGTGACTGAATAGTAAGCGGGCAGTGTTCTACCCCTTATCAGTGTTCAATTGATCAATATTAAAACTCCAAACCTTTGAAATATTAATATAACAATAGCATAGAATGAGAAAGAGGTGGGAGAGAAGGCTACATATCAGTCTAGAAAATTCCATTTTACCAATTGTCCTCATTATTTGGTGAAGGATTAAGATCTCCACCCTTGTTAAGGAAAATCAGAAAACTTATGTAAATTCAGAGGGCAGATGTTCAATCCTATATTACTATTGAGTAGCAGTTGTGTGTTTCACAGTTTCACTGTTGAAAGATTTGTGGTTGCCTCCAGTTTTGAGATACTGCAAACTCAGTTATAAAAATGATTTGTGTGAAGGTTTTTCATTTTAAAATGGCATTAGAATTTTTTTAAAGCTTTATACTACTAAAGATGAAGACCAGTATGCATATAATTATTTTCCCTGTTGAATTAGTATTTATACCTTTATATAAAATATTATATGTTTGTGTGTGTGTGTGTTTGTGTGTGTGTGTGTTTGTGTGTGTGTGTGTTTGTGTGTGTGTGTTTGTGTATGTGTGTGTGTGTGTGTGTGTGTGTGTGTGTGTGTGTGTGTGTGTATGTGTTTCAACAGGATTAAAAATGCCAGGAAAGACATTTTAAGTGAAAATGGACAGTGACCGGAATTCTCAGGGTCATGAAGAAGTTGGTACCATTCTGTTTCTTCTCAGCTGTCCTCAGGACCTATTTCAGTCCTTTAAACATGCCAGAAAGTGCTAGAAGACGCCATACTGAACATGCGCTGAGAGGCCTGTTGCCTTATCTACCTGATTTCATCCTCTTGTCCTTAGGCATAAGTCTTTCAACAGGCTTAGTAGCTTGCTTCTTCACAAGAACATGTCCTTTAGCAAGCCAGATGGCTTTTCCTGCACAAAAATATCCTTGCCCATGTTGATCAAGTTGGAGAAGCAATTGAGGAAGAGGCTCAGGAAAACATATCACTAAGTTTAACAACACCACATTTAGAAATGGTAGAAACATAATTTTTCTCATCTCATCTTCAGTTCTTGACAGGAACTTGGTGTGAATTCCGATGACTGTGGTGATAAATGAATAGAGCAGTCTTCATCATGTTTGCTCCTTATCTGTATTCCACACATGTCTACTGCTTTTATACAACACAGTATTTGTGTATATGACTAAAAAAGATGAAATTAACTTGAAGTGGAGCAAGATCATTAGAGTGCAGTACTTTTGACAAGTAAAGTTATCTCCCATATCTCTGCCAGAGATGTGCATGGAATCACTTGTTAGAAAAATTATCTGCTTTATGTCATTTAATTCAGTCAATAATAATTTGTTTTAGCATAATATTTTTCATGATCAAAATGCTTCCAAAACAAAAAGAATTTACAAGAAAGGTAGTCCAGAAATCAACTAATAAGGGGCAGAGGAGATAACTTAGGATCTAAGAATGACTGGTGGTCTTCATACACTCTTCCATGTTATTTTGTGAAATACCCAAGTTATATTTCTTTAAGGAGAAAATATTAATACAACCATGAAAGAAAATAACAAGGGTAGCCACAAGGAAGTTAACATTCTGGTACAGTCCCTGCTGTACTCTAGTTTTCAGAATGTGGTCTATTGTATAGCTGACAATCAGTAAATAATTAATAGAGCCTCAGAAATTGAAGAGTAAGAAATGGTAACATCTGTAGCCACACTTAATTGTAAGAAGCCATAAGATTTGGTTACATTTTATACAATAATATAAAGTTTAATTAGTGAACATAATTAAGTGAAAATTCAAACAGTGTTTCTTTTACTGAAATTCTATATTCCACAGTGCTTGCATGATTGCTTTGCTTTATTTTGTTTCCCTTTAAAAATATTTTTGTGTATTTTTTGTGGTGTGCACTGATAATTAAGAGAAGAATTTATAATTAGATAAAATGATCATCTCTCAAGTGGTCACAATTTCTTCACTCGACAAATTTAAATCATTCAAAGATGTAATATAGACTGTCACTGCAGCTGTTTTCTGTGTGCTCACTGAACAGATTTCATCCTGGACAGCTTATGTGATATTTCTTCAGAAGTATTAAACAAAAAACAAAACAAAAACAAAATTCATTTTAGTTCTTAAACAAGTTATTTAAATATACTAACCATTATTTTGTCATGAACAAAATGCTTCCAAAACAAAAAGAATTTACAAGAAAGGTAGTCCAGAAATCAACTAATAAGAGGCAGAGGAGATAGTTTAGGATCTTAGAATGACTGGTGGTCTTCATTAATTCTTCACTGGTGGTCTATTTAAGCTCCATTGTCAGTACCCTTGTCAAAAGGACCACCATTTCCTTTAACTCCAGCTCCATGGGAACTGATATCCCCTTTACACCTCCTAGACTAGAAGATCTAGGGAAACTGCGCTCATGTGACAAACTCATATATGTGCACATAAATAAAAATAATAAATAAATAAATAAATAAATAAATAAATAAATAAATGTGTCTATCAGAGCTTTATATACAGTCCCCTTCTTCCCTACCCACTTGGTATTTACTCCAGTTGTCATTATGACAGTCACTGGACATAGTATGAAATCAATATGAAATCATAGTAAATCAATATGAAATGAATGGAAAATTCCCCATTCCTGAATAGGGTTTCAGGTAACTCTATTCTTTTTTTAGAGTAAACAATGTATAAAACTATTTAATTAGTGTGGTAGTTTTAACATTTTCAAAAATTTGTAAATGTTTGCCAAGTGACTCAATATATATTTAAATTTTTAATACATTATTTAATATTTGTTACATCTGTTATTTTGTGTCTATGCATTTGGTGGAGTGCATTCATGCATATTTATGCATGCTAAATTGCATGAGTGGAGATCAGAAAACAAGCAAATGGAGGTTGATCTATTCTTTCTATGGTTTCTTGGGATCAAAATCATGTCATTGAGATAAATGGTCCTTAACCAATTCATTAAATGAAAAGAAAAATAGAACTCTACAACAAAATAAGAGGGAGTAATAAAAACTGCTCAGTAAGACTCTCAATTAACACCAATATTAACATTCACATCATTAACATTAGCATTAACAGTCTCACTTTTCCCAGTGAAACTACACATCCAACAGACTGAATTGGAAAAGTCTTTCTGCTGCATCCAAAACACACACGACTATCAAAGACAGACATCACTTAATACAAAACAATGAAAATAAAGTACTTCACTGAAATGAGCTTAAGATGCAAGCAGGCATAGATATTTTCACATATGACAAAGTATATTTTACACCAAAACTAAATAGAAGAGGAGGGAAGATAACTATATACTAATTAAAGAAAAGCACACCAAGTGTTTATGTGGGAAGCCCTGCTGTGCTCTCGGAGATTCTCAAACCGAAACTACAAGTTGACAGCTAGTCTCTGCGCGCTGGGGGGTTGGAGCCCATGCAAATTGACTCAAGAACCAGATACCTGCTTCTTTCGAAGCCGTGATTCTTTGATCTTTCTTCCCCTTCCTGGATTCCTTTGTATCCATACTGAGCTTTGATGTCTTATTATCACCTAAATGCCAATTGCTTACCTGTGATGCCTTTGAGTATAAATCCTCTCCCGTCCTTAAGTAAAGTACACCTTGATGAGAAATGTCTCTTGGTGTGTGCCTCCTTTTCTCTGCTTCCCCCATACTGCAGGTCCCTCACATTCCCGGTTCGTAGAAACCCACACAGGTAAGAGCTGCGGGACGACATCCTACATGTTTATAGTACAATTTTACATACTTATGCTTCAAACTCTAGTGCATCAAGGTACAAAAAAATAAACTCTATGACTATGTAAATCCACATTGACCCTAACACAGGGATTAATGGGTTATTTAATATCCCAGTCTTACAAATAGGTTGCTCATCTAGACAAAATATAAATAAACATTGGATTTAAATATTATAAATCAAATGGACATGACAGCCATATGCAGAAAATCCAACAAAACACTAAGACTATTATTCTTTTTCTCAACAATTCATGGAACATCTACCAAGATTGACAAGGAATAAAGAGACAAAGCAAGTTTCAACAGGTATAAGAAAATTAAAATATCACCCACAACCATGAATTAAAAGTGGATATCAACAACAATACAAACAGGAAACATACAAAGTTATAAAACTGAATAACTCACTACTAAATGAACACTGAGTCAAAACAAGAGCCAATAAGGAATTAAAACCTCTTTTAGAACTGAACAAAGATGAAAACACAACATATTCAAAACTGTGGGAACCAATGAAAGCAGTTCTGAGAAGCAAGTGCAAAGCATCAAATGTGTACATAAAATTATTGAGGTGATCGCATATTAATAACTTCCCAACACACTTGAAATATCAAGAAAAACAATACCCAAAAAGACTAGAAGGGAAGAAACAATAAACTTAAGGCTAAAACAATCAATGATATAGAAATACAGAAAAATAACAAAACAAAACAATAAATGTAATGAGAAATTAATACCTCAAAGAAATCAAGCATCAATTGTGCTGTTTTATTTTGTCAACATGAAACAAACTTAGACATGTCTGATAAGAGAGAAATTTTACCTGGGAAAAATACCTCTATTATGTTGACCTGTTGGAAAGTCTGAAGGGCATTTATTTTTATATGATTCATTGTGAAGCCCAAATAATTGTCAGGGTGCCAGTCCTAAGCACTGGTTCTAAGTTTTATAAAAACAAAACAAAACAAAACAAACCCAAAAACATAAAACAAAATGCAAGCTAAACAAGCCATCAGGACCACACCTCTGCAATGCATTTCCACTTCCTACATCCAGGACTCTGCTTTTCAGTTTCTGCCTTGACTTCCTTTTATTAAGGACTACAAGAGCTAACAGAAATTTGAATCTCAGCCTTTCAGCCCTTAATTCCCAAGTAGTTTTTGGTCATAAGTGTTTTATCACAATAGAAACCTACCAAGACAAATGTGATGATGAAGAGATTGTTTTATGATTTGAACTTCTCAATGAGGTTTAGTACTCAAATGCATCAGTACTGTAAAAGGAACAGGATTTTCAGTGTCAAATCAGCTATATAGTAACACTGACCATGAACATCAGCACTGTCTCAGGCAGGCAGTACCTCAGATAATACATATCTACATAACTTCCAGCAGCTGGAGCACAAGCTATGGACATCAACATGACCTCTGGTGACAGCATGAACCACAGATACAAGCTTGGATCCCTGGCACAGCATGGACCAGATACATCAAAACAGTCTCTGGTGGCAACATGGATCATTGATATCTCTGGAAAAGGCTTAATACAGAAAAAAATGAACCTGTCTTCATCTTGGCTATCTTGTTACTCAGTGCCATGGAGACCCTGCAACTGGGCAGTGCATTCAGGGGCAGAGTATGCATGAGATCCTGGTTACTGCATACCACTCTGTCAGCCCTTCTCAGTAAGGACATGCTCTTCTGTCCACCACAGCTGCATTCCCAAATGGAGCCCTGTCCCATACTACTGCATTTAGCCATTTTCCCACATCTCCATTACGTATTCATTTATCAAGGTAGCATTGTTAAATCCTGTCATATATATTGTGTGTGTGTGTTACTGAAGCAGCTTTACATGAAAATACTTATTGCAATGAGTCATTGGTCTGGATAAAGGTTCTTGGTTTCTGAAACACCATAAATACTGGCCCATCACTGAGACTCATCTTAAATATATTGTTGTTGCCCAGAGAGAGGTTCTCCTCCCATCCTCAGTGCTAGCAGTGAGACCTGCTGCAGAGGCACATCCAGGCTGTAGGCTGAGCCTGCTGGCCTGACCTCACCCTCCTCCTAGCAGGCTAAGGAACAGGTCTACTCAACAACGACACGGTCTTTTATCTGCCAAGGCGACCTTTAACACCACTTCCAGTTCTCTGAGATATATGTATGACTCTCCTCTACCATCTTTTTTGCTGGTTTCAGGAGACTCCAGCTATATTCAATTAACAGTATTGTCTTATAAAAAAGACTGAAGAGATTTTTTGCTAATAATGTGAAGAAATAATATGAGTTTCTTTAAACCATCATTTATAAGTGTTATATTATTTTGCTTGAGTGTTGCACTGTGTATGATTACAGGCTTTTATAAATTTGGAATTTGAGGTGCATTATATTGCTTATTCTTAAGAAAAAAATTTACCCTCAATCATTTGACAATATTGTATTCAGGGAAATTACATCAAATAATAAAAAAGGAATCTACAAGGCCTGGATACACAGGAGAGAATATGTTGTTTTCTTCTTTTACATTTAACATATATTTGTAACAAATACTCCTTGATTAGAGATGTTTTGGATTTATTTTTGCCAATTTCTACAAGTGCTGCTATTTTTGTAAATCATGTAATTCCCAGAATTTTAAGGAATTTTGAGTCTTTTACTTGCATAATACAGCAGACAATATTTGCATAAACTTTTTGCATTGTTGACCCATTTGAAATAAATTAGTCTTTCAAATTTATATATGGTTCAATTCCTTCAGAGGATGTTTTCAGTGACTTCAGAGAATGTCTAAAATTGAAGAAAATGATGTGTGTTAGTGATGTTATTTTCAATTTTTGTTAACTGTTTCACACATAACAAACAAGAGCCTTCCAAAATAATAAATACTTTTTATTTTCCCTTGTAGTTGTACTTATATTTCATCTCATAGTGACCTCTTATTTTGAACTGGACCATGGCATTGTAATCTTCGACCAATTATACAATTTCAGGAACCAAAACTTGGAAGGCATTGACATGTCTTGCTTTTAGAAATTGTTCTTAATGCTTCAAGAAGACTCAATTAACTTGTGATAGAACATATCACTAGCCAGTCCAAATGACAGAGATGTAAGCAAACCACAAGAGAGCTGTTAGATTACTGAAGATCAAGGAGTTACACAGCTAAGACCAGAAAAAATGCCCAAGTGAGCATCCTATAAAGAGCTAATGTGAGTCAGGAACAAAAATAAGATTTCCTAAAGTATTATGGAATATTTATTATTACAATAAAGAATATGTGCCATAATATTTAATGCCTACACATTATATTATACAAAATAGAATTCCAAATATATATTATTGAAAATACAGAGGAGATATTTGGAAAAATTTTTCAATTATGAACAGTTACAAGGAGGCATCAACTCAGATGTTTGCTCTATATTATACTGGCTGTGTTCAGTCTTTTGGTGAAAAACTATTTCTGGACAGTTTCTAAAGCAAGTTCTAAAAAATCCTTCCAGCATTTTTGAAAAAGAATAATCAGAAAAAGTTAATATGCCTAAAGAAAAGTAAACTGTAGTAATGGAGATTCTAGTCTCCAGAGAGAGAGAGAAAGAGAAAAAAATCATGGACAGGTTGCTAATCTTGCAGATCTAGATGTAACCTTTGATATCACATAAACTTGTCCCTTCCATGGAACATCACTACCTTTAATGGTCTTTAATCAAAAGCTTGTTCCATATTCACTGTTTAGTAAGAAATAAAATGTTATCTTGGTATAAATATCTTCTAGACTCTAGACTCACCTCAATCCCTATTGAAATAAAGTTATCCCAATAATTAGACAAATAGTATCAAACCAAGAAGTATAAGGAATGTGAAAATTAAAGGGCTCAGGATGTATGTCTTTAAGCTCTGAATCTGCATAGTGATTTATTCACTAGTTATCTATATCTACCTTGTTTGTGTGATACAAACTGATCATTCCAAAGAAACAAAAGAATTATTTATTTATATTTTATATTGGTATACTCTCTCTGTCTTTAGATACACCAGAAAAAGGCATCAGATCCCATTACAGATGGTTGTGAGCTACCATATGGTTGCTGGGAATTGAACTCAAGACCTCTGGAAGAGCAGGCAATGCTTTTAACCACTGAGCCATCTCTCCATCCCTCACTTTATTATTTTAAAACTTCATTGTATAATATATCTTATTTATACTATATTGTAATAGAAATATTTTGATATTTTATCTGTATTTGAACTGAATCAAATAAGGCTGACAGAATATTTTGAAATTAACAAGAAAAAATCATAAATAATAGCACAGGGCTTTTTTATTTAGAATGTTTGCTTGATGTTTCACCAATTATTTTTTTATCAAAACTCCTGGATCTTTCAAATACTTTCAAAGAGGTCTGCACTATTCTGTAGTGCCATGGAGCACTGGGAAGAAAAAACAAATATTACATGAATTTGTATACAGTGAGCACCTCAAACATATTATGCATTTATATCATTTCCATTTACAGTTTCAATTTGAACAGCTTCCAAATCTAGTCATTTTGGCATGTCCTGATATTGTTATCACTGCTTTCATAACTCTCAAAAATATATATAGTTATCTTCTTGCTCTGTTTTTCATTATAAGAGTAAAGAAAAGCTTCTCTTACCTGGGAGCTCACTCTTATGAAAACAAAATGGACTCTGAAGCATTGCATCACTGTCATTGGGATGTGACCTTTCACTCCCATGGTTGCTCTTCTCATCCTGAGCATCATTCATTCCACTGGAACAAATCAAGTTATTGAAGGAGTCTTAAGCCTTCTCCCTGTTGTTACATATTACTGAGTTTTTGTCCAAAATGTATTAATAGCTTCTCCACATAGTTCCACATATTACTAATAATAAATTAGACAAGGGAAATCTGTAAGAAAAAAGGGAAAAGATGACCTAGCTGTCATCTGACCTAGCTTCAAGTCACATTTTATACAGGGATATTGCAAGTAAGAATAATGTAAAACTCAGAATTCTTAGAAAAACTCAGTTGCTATAATATATATGATCCATTTTTTTTCTCTTGAAAATGGCTGTACTGTTTATAATAATGCATTTGACACAAATCTTAAAATATAGTGAAACAATTCAATCAAACAGAGCACAATAATGGTCAAGGTAAAGAGTATGGTGGTTAATATTCATTGTAACATTGACTAGACTTGGTAAGGCCTTGAAGACTCACATTTATGAGTATGATGGCGTTTCAAGAAAATTTTAACTCAGAGTTAAAGACTTCACCTGAATGTGGAAGTACCATTTTATACAGTGAGTTTTTTCTGAACAAAAAGGAATAAAAGAGTAAACCAGATGAACATTGATTTTCATTGTTACTTCCTTCTGGTTTCATTTGCAATGGTTGCCAGGCCAATTCATGCTCCTGACATTGTGTTTTATATGTTATGGACTGCATAAGCTCAAACCATGAGATAACATAAACTCTTCCTTCATGCTGCCTATGTCAAGAACTTTGTCAACACAGTTAAGAGATTATCATAACTACATAGAACTTTTAGAGCAATGATATTGTTTCTATTATTCAGAATTATAAACCACCAAATAACTAAAACTAGCAAAATCCAGTTACTAGATGAGGCATCAAATACTTGGGAAGCAGAACATTCCTATGGGTCCTCTGTGTAGGAAGGAAGCATCTTGAGATAACTGGCCTCGGAGACAATAGTGGTGCCTCCACACATTGATGTTCCTTAGCCTTCCTATTTAGTGGAGCTTATTTTGATATACCAATGTCTTATTTTATTATTTCTATTAGGAAGTTTTAAAATCTTTTTCCTTGGCTTCTTGTTCCAGTATCAACAATAGAGTTTGCTCTAATTCGTGGTTAAAATTTCCCAACATGTCCATATACTGAAGGCTTCATTCCCAGGAATTTTATGCTGACCAAAGGGAAGTATGCTTTAAGAGGAATGGCCTAGTGGTAGATAATTAAAGTCATTGACCTTGTGGCATTTGTGACAAGGGTCAGATCCTATTCATTCCTCTCTCTTTCTCTGATTCCTACAAGAAAATGAGCAGTTTGTTTTGGGTCAGCCCCTCAGATCCAATGGTGATATGACCAACCAAGGATAAGTTACAAACTTCAAGCCTAGATGAACATAAACATTTTATCTTTAGACTCGATACTTCCAAGCATTTGGTTATAGAATCGGTAGTATACGTAGCTCAGAAAATGGTACTCAACTATATCTCTAAGTGAGCCATAAAGTCCAGAGGAGAAACTACTATTTACAGGAACAACTTTCTCAAAGCTCCAAATACTTCAGAACCTAGTGAGATTGGAATAACTAGACCTGATCCACACTTCTATTACTTAGTTGTTGAATGCCAGCTCTTGTGTTCTTTTATGTCACCTTGATATTTTTCCTCTCTCATTTAGTCAAGTTAGAATCTAAATCACAAATAAGAAAGAAGGAAATCATTGTTCTAAAATTGCCCTTGCCAAGTCACCTCTCCAACTTTACAGATATTTCTTCTCCTTCAATAGAATACAATGCAATATACCTATAAATAATGGACTTGCAGAGTTGCCCTAAATTTCATGTACACAGAAAGGACTCTATTCCCCAGGGCGTAAAAACTTGTGTAGTTTTGGTTTTGGAAATACCATTTTCTAACCCTGAGTTGCAGGGACTGGGCAGACACAGGATACTCAGGGCTATGCATGCAGGTAAATAATAAGCTCTCATATGATTAATTGAAGAATTGTGTAAGACTCGGAAAAGGTGTCCCAAGAGAATGACATTTAGATTGAAACAAATTATTTTAAAACAGGATTTTTGTTATATCCAGTATGTCCAAATAGTATTGTTCAAAAGTATTGTATTAAATACCTCCCTAAAGTCATATAATATATTGTAACTTGAGAAATATCTATCACATATTTTGATACAGAATATTTTTAAACTATTTTTGATATACTTAAAGATATTCAATTAAAACACAATGACAAGTCAATCTTAAAAGACCCCCTTATTTATACAATAGCAATTCTTCAGTTCTGTTTAGTTATTAGAGTTGAAAACTTAATTGGTATCTGAGATATCATTTAAGAAATTCATGGATACAAAAATGTTTTATAGAATTCAACTGTTTACTAGGCAGAGTCTTATCTGTTAGTTCAGCTTTTGAAATTGCTGAAATTATCTGTTGATAGATAGTTGGCCAATATATCCCTATGGGCAGTAGTTTCAATTTCCTATCAATGATATGTATTCAGAGTTTATATTATGTATAATATGTATTATATATTATTATATATTGTAAATTGTGTATTATGTATCATATATTATACTTTGTACATTATATAAATTATATTATTTAAAAACAATATATAATTTAATCTATATATATTATATATGGAGAAAAATAATTCACAGTAGAAAGACACACCTGTTTTCTTTGATATCTGAGAAATAATGTAGCCAAAGCTATCCTTAAATGACTCAGTTACCTTCTGGCTCCTAACTTACAATAAATATGCTGTCATAAGCCTGTGAAGTACTGGGATTGCAGCAATTAGCCATCCTGCAGGCCTTAGACAATTCTCTTTTAAAAGTATACTCTATGTACAGTGGCAAATAAAACCATTTAGTGTTGGTCATCATTTTACAATGACAACAATTAAGATATAATGATAACAATATATTGGCCCTGAGAAAAGATTCATCTTTATTGTCACTACAATACAGTCTCCATTTTAAGTATGAGCACTTTCTCCTGGAGTAATCATATAACATAGAAGTACCCAGCCCTCACGCAATACTCAATATATGTTCAAGGGAGTATGGGTTTATACATTTGGATCATTTGCCTTAGGATGTTTCTTGCTAGGGTTTATAAGCTGCAACACAAAAAACAAGCAAAACCTGTTTCTCTGTTTCTTTTAAAAATTAAAAGAAATTTTGACAACCTGCCATCCTCATCAGTTGAGTTGTCTCACTGCAGCAGTCTCCAGAAGTCTTTCTGTCATACTCATATATAAAGAGAATAAAAATGATACATAAGAATACATAAGTCATACATAAGGATAATAATGACAATAATATAATGTTGATTATAAATAACTTTGTAACATTGTTCTCCACCAAGTAATTAAAGAACCATTACCTTTGGATTTTAGAAATTCTTTCTCCTCATTGCCTTGATCAATAATTTTAAGATCTTTCTCATAAATGAAGGATGATTTTTAAGGAAATTATGAGCATTTCTAAGGAAATCCTTACACATATAAAACATAAGTATTATATTTATAGAAAACTCATATTGCAGAATTACTACAAAATTTTTCAATTGAAGGAGTAAGCTTAGCTCAAGTCCTCCCCAGCTCCCTAGTATGTGTCTACTACCTTGTCTGAACTCTAGTTATTGACATAACCAAAGGAGCACTAAGGATTTATTGCACTAAAACTAGAAATCTAAGAATGAATACTGGTCAGATGCCACTCAGGCACAGATCCAAGGCTTCGAGTTGGTCAACCCCAAAATCTATATCATCTGTGAATTGCTGAGGCATGTGAAAGAGCTGGTCCTACCAAGCCAAAACTCCAGGATCTCCCTGACATAGAGCAGCAACAGGATAACTGAGAGGAGTCTTGGTGAGAATATGCCACATCTTGGTGAGACGATGCCACAGAAGCTAGAGACCTCAAACCAAATCAATGACTCATTGCAAATGAACTAGGTGTATGGACACAGAGGTATTATCATGGGACTCACTAAGATAGTCTACAGCTTCCATGAGAATGTGTTTGCTATGCTTTGTCTTGTTTTGTTTAGCTTTGTTTGTGTGTTTTTCCCTCTTGGATGGGAGAGTATGTAAGGTCAGAGAGCAGATAGAAGAAATGGGATCTAGAGTATATGATGTGAAAGTCACAAAGTATCAATAACAAGGTTTTGGATTTTTTCCCTCAATGGATCCTGAATTGTAGTGAGAATGAAGATGAATATATATATATATATATATATATATATATATATATATATATATATGATTATAATATAATAATATAATATATATATATTAGTCTACTGGATACTTGAATAATACAGTCTGATCAGGGGGGCAGGTTGCCTAAACTTTTAACTTAAATTTTTGTTCCTTTGTGCTACAGCTTATAAATCCTAGCAAGAAAAGCCCTAAGGCAAGAGATCAAAATGCATGGACTCATGCTCTCTTGAACATATATTGAGTATTGAATGAGTTTCAGGCTCACCTATGTTATGTGATTACCCCAGGAGAAAGTACTCATAGGAATTTTATGCTTCAATTCTTTCTGTGAAAAAGTCCAGCCCTAAAACTTGTAAACTGTATCTTGTTAGATATATAGTCAAATACCAATGAGGAACTGCATTCTTCTCAACTCAATGTAGATCTCTCTCTCTCTCTCTCTCTCTCTCTCTCTCT